>NC_062282.1:3382812-3706250 GCF_902655055.1 Lutra lutra
GATCTCAGTTGGTTAGAGTTTCACAGCCGAATACCACAGTCTGGGTGGCTTAAGTATCCAAAAGTTATGTTCTCCCAGTTCTGGAGGCTGGAGCCCAAGATTGAGGGATGGCAGGACTGGTTCCTTCTGACGTCCTGAGGGAGAATCTGATGCAGGCCTTCCCTTGGCTTCTGGGCACTGCTGGCAGCCCCTGACATTCCTTAACCTGTAGACACATCGCCGCTTCTCTGCCTTCATGTTCACAAAGTCATTCTCCTTGTGCGCATGTCTGCCTGCCAGTGTCCTTCATTTATAAGGACGCCAGCCGTACTGGATTGGGGTTCACCCTGATGACTTCAGTGTAACTTGATCACCTCCGTAAAGACTCCGTCTCCATTGAGGTCGCATACTGGAGTGCTGTTGCTTAGGACGATGACATATGAATTTGGGGACACAATTCAACCCATAACAGCAAAAGTAGTTAAGGTCACATATTAATTATCAGTTAGACCAGTAAAATAATTCTTCTTTTTTGCTATTTAAAGCCTATGTGAATGTTATATGCAAAAAAGTCTCAGGTGAGTTCAAACTTCAAACAGTTACGTTCTTTTGAATATTATTTCTCTCTTAAAGGTTGTTATAAATATCTTCTAAATGACTTATTTATATTAATCAAAGAATCATAGCCCTTAAACCTGTCTTCATCATTCAGAGTTGTACCTACAATATTCTGTGTCCTTTTGTAGGGTCTTTTCCTTCATGGGGAAATGAATATACTTTTGGTGTGACATTCTCAAGGTCCACAGGAAATAAAGTCATATCTGAAATGCTTTCACACTAGTTGGAAGTTGAAGGAATAAGGGTTTATTCTTATGTGAAAGTAATTTTGCACAGCTCTTCACTGTAAGGTTCTGAGTAAAATCATGTTTATTTCAGATAACTCAAAATCACCATTTTTATTTAACATGTTCATGATAGGAAATGGTCTATTTTATAGGCCTGAAGAACAAAGAAATATTGTAAAAATAAACTTTTAAAAATGGGTATTTTCCCCCAAAGAGAAACTATTCCAAATCCACCAGTGGGTATCATTTAGAGCAACTGTTCACAAATTGTTCTGGGATGTGTGTTGGTCCCTGAGGTCCCTCTGGGTGACCCCCAGGCTAATCTCATGTAGTATTGATGCTTATAATATGAAAATGTCTATATTTTAGTTTCCAGAATGGATGGTCTATGAATAATGTATAATATTTAATAAAACCAGACATTGCCTCATTAATGTCTCATCAAAAGTAGAATGGATCATTCTCTTAAATCTGGCATTTTGGGGTCATGTACTGCGTAAGATTGGGTAGATAGATATCCCTCCTTTTACCCTACTAAACATATTTATAATCCAGTGAATCTCTGGATTAATTTCTGGGAGGTTTTAATCACTAATCAGGTTAAACTCAACATAAGAAATCTATTGTGTTTATTAATTCATTCATTTGGCAAAGAGTGCTTTTGTTAGCTTGTTATATGCAATGCTTACAAAGAAAGCAAAGTGTGCAGTTAGGAAGGGACTTTTGCAAAAGGCACAGCATACATTAGGATGTTAGAAATCTGCTTAACATATGCTTGTTAAATGGCCGTGCTTGAGGCTCATCAGAGTATTTTGGGAGATAGTGATAATTTGGTATGAGAAATAATACCACAAGAAAACCTCCATGGGCTTATAATACTGGGTGTCAGTCTACACTCAAATCTCAAATCACCTGGAAAGTGAATGATTCCTAGTAGTCACCCTGTATAGTTCCTGGTAAAATGATATCTGCTCTCGACAATTATAAAAACTATGGTGAACTTGCAACCTCTCTAAGTGACCACAATAAATCATTTGTTTTGTCTAACCTTGGCATTGTATCCCTGCAGAATTCACATTGACTTTAAAGTTTCATCACTGACTTTTAAAAACCATAACCACTTGGTCTTTTCCCAAGATGGCATAGCTATTTTCTTAGACTTGAGTGTAATTTGCATTCCCCATACATGCATCATATGCACTCTCCTCCTCTTTCCGCATTTGCTGTGAGACAGGTGGGGACAGACTGAGAAGGATGTATACTGGGTAAGGGGTGGGCTTAGAGTGGGGTGGGGGGGTGGATGTTGTGTTGAACCCAGCTGACATGAAGGGGAGTGGATGGAGGGGCTTTTCTCTGATATGTGGACTGGTACAAGGAGAGGCTGATGAAGACCCATTAAGAACCATTTTTTCTGGAAATGGGGCCAACAGGTTATCTGAGTCAAGTCGCTGACTCATTGAATTATAGTAACTGCAGCGTGAGCTGTCTGAGAAGTCTGCTCCCGGAGGCTGTCAGCACCCCAATGATCCTCAAACCTTCAACCATTTGCAATCCCACCTGAGACAATTTGCTGAATTTAGTTGAATCATCCAAGAGAACATTAGGTGCTTTCCTTGCCCCCCAAAGCGTTCGTAAATATGACCTTCCATGAACTGACCCCATCTACATCCATCTTCATCCCCAGCTCTCAAGTCAGTCTTCCGCTTGAGAATGCCCATGTGCCCTGACCCTCAGGTCCACCCCAGCCTCGCACCAGGAACCTTTTCTGTTCTCTGCACCGAGGCCAGCACTTCATCTGTGGGGGCATTCCAGGACAGCCTCGGTGAGCCCCTTCACCGCCGTTTTCTGGAGGTTGAAGGACTGACTGTCAATTTCATTTGGACTAGAAAGCTGCACCATCCATGGCAAAATGCTCCAGGAAGGATGGATGACGGGCTGAATGAAACAATAAAGGAGGCAGAAGGTAGTGCAGTTGGAGTCGATTAGGCACAGGTGGTGAACGGACTCGGGTGTGAGTCACTCAGTAAATACATAATTTTCTGGGCACGGTGCTACAAAGAAAGAAAAGTCGCATTACTTGCCTCCAGGGAAATTACCAGATTATAAAGGAGATTATGGACTTCATCCTCAATCACAGAATTCTTGCTGATGTTAATAATTAAATTTACTTAGTTTTTAAAACCCAGGGCAATGCCATAATTCAATCTTTTATGAAGGAAATTACTCTGATAATGGGGTGGGGAGAGAAATGGGCTGGGAGTTGCAGGGGAGAATTCTGAAAGAGACTGAGGAAAGTTGCAGATGGGTTCAGTAGTCCTGGCAGGTGGGAATAAGCAAGATGGTGCTAGGATGGAGAGGAAAATACATTGGCCAATGAAAGAGGTTAATATTTTCATGAAAAATTCCTAACTAAGCCCCTCATTACACATTACAGGGACCCCATTTTTCCAGATGCATCTTTGTCTTTATAATGCAAATTGCAAAGCACTGTAGAATACCTACCTAGGAGACATTGATTCCCTTAATTAAGGTGTATCTATACCAGAGTTATTTTTGACTCTCTTCTAATTTGCTGATTCTCTTATCTCCTACTCTGATTTCCCTCTGGCTCATTTTCTCCCATTGCATTTTTCAACCAAATTCTATTTGTGAATCAATTTGTCCCTAAGAATAGAGCAACCCTTGCAAAAATGTTTTCAGTACACAAAGAATGGAGAGTACAAGCAAGTAAATCAAAGGTGATCCAATTAGTGATTTTTTTTTCTAGGAAAGAGATATTGAGTCTTCACTTATTGTGGGGGAAAAATACAGAACACCAAAATAAAAACAGTTCGGTATCCTTTTTAAATAAAGAAAAGTGCAGATGCACTTAGAAAGTTATTTCTTAATCAGCTAACAGTGAGGGCTCAGAAGCAGGTGTCTACTGAGGATGATATTTATAGTAGGCCTATACTGCAGATTCTGAGATGCTCTCTCTATAGCCAAATCCACTGAGCAAAGCATAGGTGAAAATCACCAAAGTTGCACATACATCGTTAATATCCTGGAAGGTATGAAAATAAGAGGGGCTCATTTGTTTCTGCTCTGTGGTCTACCCTCCGCCAAATCCCTATGAGTAAAGGAGATTTCTAGTTACCAAATGTGAGACATTTCTGCCCGCCTCTTCTACCATGCACATTCCCATCATTGGCAATTTATGCTTTAAGCACAAAAAAGAGCTTTACAGATTTGAACTGATGAGGTCTTTCCCTTTTCATTTCCATTGATCATAGCCTCTCAACAAGATGATTCCAACCACCTCCTTCACTGGTACCCTACCTAGAAGTCCACCACATCCCAATACATCCTATGTCAGCCTGCACACAGGATATCCATCTTTAGGTTGAAAAGGTTCAAGTTCATTCCTGAACTGGCCCTAGACATCACTGGATTAAACAATGAGGGAAAACATGCCAGTAGATCTCAAAAGACACAAAAAGATGTTTGCTTATTGATGGAATCAAACCATCTATGAATCAAACCAGAAAAACTTTGAAACAACGCTCTTCTAATAATGCCTTGCATGGAATGAATGAGTCAAGGTTTTGAAATGGATGGTAGCCACTCTGCAGACTGGGGCAGGGGATGGAACATGCTCCCCTCAGCTTGCCACCCAATATAGACTTTTGCAGATAAACAGGCACTTTCTTGGTGTAGGGTAGCTATTTGCATGATTTGTGTGAAAAGTTCTGAGGTACCAGGGAGCACGAAGGGCAGAAGGAATTATGGATCTATTGTCCTTGCTGTGTTATGAGGAGGATTGAAGCCCTGAAATCTGTGATGATGAGGAAGACAGGGGTTCAATATCTCAGACAGAGAATCCAAAGAAAAGTTCAACAACAACCCCACTGTCCTGGAGAACATCGTTACAAAGCTATAAAAGAGGGCGTGTATCTAGGGTCATCGATGCCTGTATTACAGAACCCAGATAAACTAAGAGACTGTTTGTAATAGCAAGTCCATCGTGGCTGACTCCATTTTCATTTTGTTGAAGTTTAAAAAAACAACTTCTGCGTGAGTAAATGTTGTCCTTTGTCACAAATATGATGCAAAGCAATGACAAAATAACTATTAAACTCTACAAAGTCCCAGTGGCATGCAGAGATTAGGGTTATAAAATATTTGAAGTTATAATTACAACCTTGGTCATAGATTTGGTATTGCTTACATATTTTCTTCTTCACACAACCAACAAGAAAACTGCCCATGAGGTAAGGAAGAAGTATGGTAAATACGTACTTCCTTGATTATATTCATTATCCTTTTTAATTTTTAAAAAATTTTTCAGCTACAGTGCTACAGTATCTATGGAAACACAAAATTGCCAAGGTGGTTATCTGCAATAAAAGAAGTTGGTACAGAAGTATGTGTGGCAACCCGAGCCTCCAAAATAACGTTTGCCGAAGAGAGAAATGAGGTTACATTTAGGACAGAAGATTGATGTCCAGAAATAATTAAGGTGAATAACAAAAAGAAAATCATTTGATGATTAAAAACAGTTGGGTAGCTATGGGAGCTTGAGAAAGGAAGGAACCCAGGTGCCCACGCTGTGGGGCTGGAGAAGGAGTAGAACCCACTTATAGAAGCAGAGAAAGTCTAAATCAGATTACACACATCGATCAATCCTACCCTCAAAGTACCTGCTTTCCACATGGGGAGAAAGACTAACACTATTTTTAGCATGAAGATTATTGCATATGGAAACTCTACCACATTGAACACTACAGTGAATTTAAAGACACAATGTTGTAATGATATTTTTAGAATGAATTTCAGTTAAATATGACTTTAACAACATAAGCAAAATGGCAATTTTACTAGTCCCTAGAAACATAGAGATAAAGACAAAGTGATTTTGGCCACTTCTATGCAAGGTTATATTCCACAGAAGATGAGGTTTCTATCACTTGAAAACCAGAGTCTGAAAGGACCACCTGGCTCAGGCCTGAAATTCTTGCTGGGGAACATCTATCTGCATCACTGAGTAGAACCATTATTGTTTAGGTGGAAGCCTGCAGGAAAAAACAGAGGGACTCATGACAAGCATAAAACCACAGTCTGACCTTTCTCTAACTCTGCAGGTTGTACCCTGAGACTCCTGTCCCTGTAGCAAGGTGATTTGCAGAAAGTTAAAATGATTTATTGAAGTTCTGATCTTGAGGAAGTCCCAAAAGTTCATTTTTGTTTTTGTTTCTTTTGCCTTTGGAGACATATCTTGAAAGAAGTTGCTGTGGCTGATATCAAAGAGGTTACTGCCTATGTTCTCTTCTAGAATTCTGATGGATTCCTGTCTCACATTGAGATCTTTTATCCATTTTGAGTTTATCTTTGTGTACGGTGTAAGAGAATGGTCGTGTCAATCTTCTACAAAACCTGTCCAATTTTCCCAACACCATTTATTGAAGAGACTGTCTTTTTTCCACTGTATAATTTTTCCTGCTTTGTTGAAGATTACTTGACCATAGAGTTGAGGGTCCATATCTGAGTTCTCTACTCTGTTCCACTGGTCTATGTGTCTGTTTTTATGCCAGTTCCATGCTGTCTTGGTGATCACAGCTTTGTAGTAAAGCTTGAAATCAGGTAATGTGATGCCGCCAGTTTTTTTTTTTTTTTTTTTTTTCGTTTTTCAACATTTCCTTAGCGATTCGGGGTCTCTTCTGGTTCCATACAAATTTAAGAAAACAGTCAACAAAACAAAGAGGCAACCCACAGAATGGGAGAAGATATTGGCAAATGACAGTACAGACAAAAGGCTGATATCCAGGATCTATAAAGAACTTCTCAAACTCAACACACACAAAACAGATAATCATGTCAAAAAATGGGCAGAAGATATGAACAGACACTTCTCCAATGAAAACATACAAATGGCTATCAGACACATAAAAATGTTCATCATCACTAGCCATCAGGGAGATTCAAATTAAAACCACATTGCGATACCACCTTACACCAGTTAGAATGGCCAAAATTAACAAGACAGGAAACAACAAGTGTTGGAGAGGGTGTGGAGAAAGGGGAACCCTCTTACACTGTTGGTGGGAATGCAAGTTGGTGCAGCCACTTTGGAGAACAGTGTGGAGATTCCTCAGGAAATTAAAAATAGAGCTTCCCGATTGAGGAGTCAAGATGGCGGAGAAGTAGCAGGCTGAGACTACTTCGGGTAGCGGGAGATCAGCTAAATAGCTTATCTAAAGATTGTAAACACCTACAAATCCAACGGGAAATTGAAGAGAAGAAGAACAGCAATTCCAGAAACAGAAAATCAACCACTTTCTGCAAGGTAGGACTGGCGGAGAAGTGAATCCAAAGCGACGGGAAGATAGACCGCGGGGGGAGGGGCCGGCTCCCGGCGAGCGGCGGAGCAACGGAGCAAAATCAGGACTTTTAAAAGTCTGTTCCGCTGAGGGACATCGCTCCAGAGGCTTAACTGGAAGCCCAGGCCGGGTCAGCGCGGCCTCAGGTCCCGCAGGGTCGCAGAAGGATCGGGGGTGTCTGAGTGTCGCAGAGCTTACCGGTATTAGAACGGGGAAGCCGGCTGCAGAGACAGAGCCGAGGAGTGACTCTCAGCTCGGGGTTGCCTTGAACCGGTCTCAGGCTCGGTCAGCTCGGAGCGTGGCCGGAGGCCAGGGTGGCGGGAGTCTTTGGGCGCTGTTCTCTGAGGGCGCACTGAGGAGTGGGGCCCCGGGCTCTCGGCTCCTCCGGGCCGGAGACCGGGAGGCCGCCATCTTTATTCCCGTCCACCGGACTCTACGGAAAGCGCTCAGGGAACAAAAGCTCCCGAAAGCGAACCCCAGCGGATTACTCAGCACGGCCCCGGGTAAGGGCGGTGCAACTCCGCCTGGGGCAAAGATGCTTGAGAATCACTACAACGGGCCCCTCCCCCAGAAGATCAACGGGAAACCCAGCCAGGACCAAGTTCACCTACCAAGGAGAGCGGAGGAATTCCAGAGGAGAAGAAAGCAAAGCACAGAACTCATGGCTTTCTCCCCATGATTTTTTAGCCTTGCAGTTAATTTAATTTTTTTTTCTTTTTCAATTTTTTTTTCTTTTTCTCTTCTTCTGCTGAATTTTTTTTAACTTTTACCGTTTTCTTTTTTTAATGTTTTTTAAATAGTTTATCTAATATATATATTTTTTTCCTCTTTTTATATTTTTTCTTTATCGGCTTTCTTTTTTTTAATAGTTTCTTTTTTTTTTTTTTCCTTTCTTTCTGAACCCCTTTTTTCCCCTTTCTCCCCCCTCACAATTCGGGATCTCTTCTGATTTCGCTAAAGCATATTTTCCTGGGGTTGTTGCCACCCTTTTAGTATTTTACTTGCTCCTTCATAAACTCTTATCTGGACAAAATGACAAGGCGGAAAAATTCACAACAAAAAAAAGAACAAGAGGCAGTACCAAAGGCTAGGGACCTAATCAATACAGACATTGGTAATATGTCAGATATAGAGTTCAGAATGACGATTCTCAAGGTTCTAGCCAGGCTTGAAAAAGGCATGGAAGATATTAAAGCAACCCTCTCAGGAGATATAAAAGCCCTTTCTGGAGAAATAAAAGAACTAAAATCTAACCAAGTTGAAATCAAAAAAGCTATTAATGAGGTGCAATCAAAAATGGAGGCTCTCACTGCTAGGATAAATGAGGCAGAAGAAAGAATTAGCGATATAGAAGACCAAATGACAGAGAATAAAGAAGCTGAGCAAAAGAGGGACAAACAGCTACTGGACCACGAGGGGAGAATTCGAGAGATAAGTGACACCATAAGACGAAACAACATTAGAATAATTGGGATTCCAGAAGAAGAGGAAACAGAGAGGGGAGCAGAAGGTATATTGGAGAGAATTATTAGAGAGAATTTCCCCAATATGGCAAAGGGAACAAGCATCCAAATTCAGGAGGTTCAGAGAACCCCCCTCAAAATCAATACGAATAGGTCCACACCCCGTCACCTAATAGTAAAATTGACAAGTCTTAGTGACAAAGAAAAGATCCTGAAAGCAGCCCGGGAAAAGAAGTCTGTAACGTACAATGGTAAAAATATTAGATTGGCAGCAGACTTATCTACAGAGACCTGGCAGGCCAGAAAGAGCTGGCATGATATATTCAGAGTACTAAATGAGAAAAACATGCAGCCAAGAATACTATATCCAGCTAGGCTATCATTGAAAATAGACGGAGAGATTAAAAGCTTCCAGGACAAACAAAAACTGAAAGAATTTGCAAATACCAAACCAGCTCTACAGGAAATATTGAAAGGGGTCCTCTAAGCAAAGAGAGACCCTCAAAGTAGTAGATCAGAAAGAAACAGAGACAATATACAATAACAGTCACCTTACAGGCAAGACAATGGCACTAAATTCATATCTCTCAATACTTACCCTGAATGTTAATGGGCTAAATGCCCCAATCAAAAGACACAGGGTATCAGAATGGATAAAAAAACAAAAACCATCTATATGTTGCCTACAAGAAACTCATCTTAAACCCGAAGACACCTCCAGGTTTAAAGTGAGGGGGTGGAAAAGAATTTACCATGCTAATGGACATCAGAAGAAAGCAGGAGTGGCAATCCTTATAGCAGATCAATTAGATTTTAAGCCAAAGACTATAATAAGAGATGAGGAAGGACACTATATCATACTCAAAGGAACTGTCCAACAAGAAGATCTAACAATTTTAAATATCTATGCCCCTAACGTGGGAGCAGCCAACTATATAAACCAATTAATAACAAAATCAAAGAAACACATCGACAAGAATACAATAATAGTAGGGGATTTTAACACTCCCCTCACTGAAATGGACAGATCATCCAAGCAAAAGATCAACAAGGAAATCAAGGCCTTAAATGACACACTGGACCAGATGGACATCACAGATATATTCAGAACATTTCATCCCAAAGCAACAGAATACACATTCTTCTCTAGTGCACATGGAACATTCTCCAGAATAGATCACATTCTTGGTCCTAAATCAAGTCTCAACCGGTATCAAAAGATTGGGATCATTCCCTGCATATTTTCAGACCACAATGCTCTAAAGCTAGAACTCAATAACAAGAGGAAATTTGGAAAGAACCCAAATACATGGAGACTAAACAGCATCCTTCTAAAGAATGAATGGGTCAACCAGGAAATTAAAGAAGAATTGAAAAAATTTATGGAAACAAATGATAATGAAAACACAACGGTTCAAAATCTGTGGGACACAACAAAGGCAGTCCTGAGAGGAAAATATATAGCGGTACAAGCCTTTCTCAAGAAACAAGAAAGATCTCAGGTACACAACCTAACCCTACACCTAAAGGAGTTGGAGAAAGAACAAGAAAGAAACCCTAAACCCAGCAGGAGAAGAGAAATCATAAAGATCAGAGCAGAAATCAATGAAATAGAAACCAAAAAAACAATAGAACAAATCAATGAAACGAGGAGCTGGTTCTTTGAAAGAATTAATAAGATTGATAAACCCCTGGCCAGACTTATCAAAAAGAAAAGAGAAAGGACCCAAATAAATAAAATCATGAATGAAAGAGGAGAGATCACAACGAACACCAAAGAAATACAGACAATAATAAGAACATACTATGAGCAACTCTACGCCAACAAATTTGACAATCTGGAAGAAATGGATGCATTCCTAGAGACATATAAACTACCACAACTGAACCAGGAAGAAATAGAAAGCCTGAACAGACCCATAAGCAGTAAGGAGATTGAAACAGTCATCAAAAATCTCCAAACAAACAAAAGCCCAGGGCCAGACGGCTTCCCGGGGGAATTCTACCAAACATTTAAAGAAGAACTAATTCCTATTCTCCTGAAACTGTTCCACAAAATAGAAATAGAAGGAAAACTTCCAAACTCATTTTATGAGGCCAGCATCACCTTGATCCCAAAACCAGACAAGGATCCCAACAAAAAAGAGAACTACAGACCAATATCCTTGATGAACACAGATGCAAAAATTCTCGCCAAAATACTAGCCAATAGGATTCAACAGTACGTTAAAAGGATTATTCACCACGACCAAGTGGGATTTATTCCAGGGCTGCAAGGCTGGTTCAACATCCGCAAATCAATCAATGTGATACAACACATTAATAAAAGAAAGAACAAGAACCATATGATACTCTCCATAGATGCTGAAAAAGCATTTGACAAAGTACAGCATCCCTTCCTGATCAAAACTCTTCAAAGTGTAGGGATAGACGGCACATACCTCAATATTATCAAAGCCATCTATGAAAAACCCACCGCAAATATCATTCTCAATGGAGAAAAACTGAAAGCTTTTCCGCTAAGGTCAGGAACACGGCAGGGATGTCCGTTATCACCACTGCTATTCAACATAGTACTAGAAGTCCTAGCCTCAGCAATCAGACAACAAAAGGAAATTAAAGGCATCCAAATCGGCAAAGAAGAAGTCAAACTATCACTCTTCGCAGATGATATGATACTCTATGTGGAAAACCCAAAAGACTCCACTCCAAAACTGCTAGAACTTGTACAGGAATTCAGTAAAGTGTCAGGATATAAAATCAATGCACAGAAATCAGTTGCATTTCTCTACACCAACAACAAGACAGAAGAAAGAGAAATTAAGGAGTCCATCCCATTTACAATTGCACCCAAAACTATAAGATACTTAGGAATAAACCTAACCAAAGAGACTAAGAATCTATACTCAGAAAACTATAAAGTACTCATGAAAGAAATTGAGGAAGACACAAAGAAATGGAAAAATGTTCCATGCTCCTGGATTGGAAGAATAAATATTGTGAAAATGTCTATGCTACCTAAAGCAATCTACACATTTAATGCAATTCCTATCAAAGTAACATCCATTTTTTTCAAAGAAATGGAACAAATAATCCTAAAATTTATATGGAACCAGAAAAGACCTCGAATAGCCAAAGGAATATTAAAAAAGCAAGCCAAAGTTGGTGGCATCACAATTCCGGACTTCAAGCTCTATTACAAAGCTGTCATCATCAAGACAGCATGGTACTGGCACAAAAACAGACACATAGATCAATGGAACAGAATAGAGAGCCCAGAAATGGACCCTCAACTCTATGGTCAACTCATCTTCGACAAAGCAGGAAAGAATGTCCAATGGAACAAAGACAGCCTCTTCAATAAATGGTGTTGGGAAAATTGGACAGCCACATGCAGAAAAATGAAATTGGATCATTTCCTTACACCACACACGAAAATAGACTCAAAATGGATGAAGGATCTCAATGTGAGAAAGGAATCCATCAAAATCCTCGAGGAGAACACAGGCAGCAACCTCTTCGATGTCAGCCGCAGCAACATCTTCCTAGGAACATCACCAAAGGCAAGGGAAGCAAGGGCAAAAATGAACTTTTGGGATTTTATCAAGATCAAAAGCTTTTGCACAGCAAAGGAAACAGTGAACAAAACCAAAAGACAACTGACAGAATGGGAGAAGATATTTGCAAATGACATATCAGATAAAGGGCTAGTGTCCAAAATCTATAAAGAACTTAGCAAACTCAACACCCAAAGAACAAAGAATCCAATCAAGAAATGGGCAGAGGACATGAACAGACATTTCTGCAAAGAAGACATCCAGATGGCCAACAGACACATGAAAAAGTGCTCCATATCACTCGGCATCAGGGAAATACAAATCAAAACCACCATGAGATATCACCTCACACCAGTCAGAATGGCTAAAATTAACAAGTCAGGAAATGACAGATGCTGGCGAGGATGCGGAGAAAGGGGAACCCTCCTACACTGTTGGTGGGAATGCAAGCTGGTGCAACCACTCTGGAAAACAGCATGGAGGTTCCTCAAAATGTTGAAAATAGAACTACCCTATGACCCTGCAATTGCACTGCTGGGTATTTACCCTAAAGATACAAACATAGTGATCCGAAGGGGCACATGCACCCGAATGTTTATAGCAGCAATGTCTACAATAGCCAAACTATGGAAAGAACCTAGATGTCCATCTACAGACGAATGGATAAAGAAGATGTGGTATATATACACAATGGAATACTATGCAGCCATCAAAAGAAATGAAATCTTGCCATTTGCGACGACGTGGATGGAACTAGAGGGTATCATGCTTAGCGAAATAAGTCAATCGGAGAAAGACAACTATCATATGATCTCCCTGATATGAGGGAGAGGAGATGCAACATGGGGGGTTGAGGGGGTAGGAGAAGAGTAAATGAAACAAGATGGGATTGGGAGGGAGACAAACCATAAGTGACTCTTAATCTCACAAAACAAACTGAGGGTTGATGGGGGGAGGGGGTTGGGAGAGGGCGTGGGGTTATGGATATTGGGGAGGGTATGTGCTATGGTTGTGAAGTGTGTAAACCTGGCGATTCGCATACCTATACCCCTGGGGATAAAAATATATGTTTATAAAGCTGTAAAAAAAAAAAAAAAGAAAGAAAGAAAGAAAGAAAGGATGAATACCCAAGTTTTGTAGCAACATGGACGGGACTGGAAGAGATTATGCTGAGTGAAATAAGTCAAGCAGAGAGAGTCAATTATCATATGGTTTCACTTATTTGTGGAGCATAACAAATAGCATGGAGGACAAGGGGAGATGGAGAGGGGAGTTGAGGGAAATTGGAAGGGGAGGTGAACCATGAGAGACTATGGACTCTGAAAAACGATCTGGGAATTTTGAAGGGGTGGGGGGTGGGAGGTTGGGGCACCAGGTGGTGGGTATTGTGGAGGGCACAGATTGCATGGAGCACTGGGTGTGGTGCAAAAATAATGAATACTGTTATGCTGAAAAAAATAAAAAAATTAAAAAAAAAAAAAAAAAAAAAAAAAAAAAATAGAGCTTCCCTATGACCCTGCAATTGCACTACTGGGTATTGACCCCAAAGATACAGATGTAGTGAAAAGAAGGGCCATCTGTACCCCAATGTTTATAGCAGCAATGGCCATGATCACCAAACTGTGGAAAGAACCAAGACGCCCTTCAATGGACGAATGGATAAGGAAGATGTGGTCCATATACACTATGCAGTATGATGCCTCCATCAGAAAAGATGAATACCCGACCTTTGTAGCAACATGGATGGGACTGGAAGAGATGATGCTGAGTGAAATAAGTCAAGCAGAGAGAGTCAATTATCATATGGTTTCACTTATTTGCGGAGCATAACAAATAACACAGAGGACATGGGGAGATGGAGAGGAGAAGGGAGTTGAGGGAAATTGGAGGGGGAGATGAACCATGAGAGACTATGGACTCTGAAAAACAACTTGAGGGTTTTGAAGGGGCAGGGGGTGGGAGGCTGGGGGAGCCAGGTGGTGGGTATTATCGAGGGCATGTATTGCATGGAACACTGGGTGTGGTACGGAAATCATTGTTTTTGCACATTGTTTTGCATTTAAAAAATGATTTATTGAGTATGATCTTTAATCAAGGATTCCACAAGACTGAAATAACACAAAATGATAGCATGATAACAGAGGGACTGGACATTATAGTTATTTATGGCTGCATAAGATATGAAACCAACATGTAAGAACTTAAATCAGGGGTCACCATTTATTAACTCACACACCTGCTGTATATCAAGATGTCAGTGGCTCTGGCAGGGGTCACTCGTGATGCTGCAATCTCAAGGCTGGCCAGGGTCCAGGCATCTGCAGTCCCAATGGGGCTAAGGACCCACTTCCAATCCTGATCCCCTACAAGGCTAGCAAAATGCCACTGACTGTGTGCAGGAGGCACACAAATTCCTTTAGTGTGGAATGACACAACAGCAGACTTTCTTCAAGGTGATTGATTAAAGAGAGAGCAAGTTGAACACTGCAATGTCTGGTATGGCATATAGGGCTCCCTCCATCATATCTTCAATATATCACTGAATACAGTGGTCAGTCCTATTCGTTATGGGTGGGCTGCAGTGGGCTAGGGGCACCAGGAGGAGAGGATTCTTGGGCCATCTGGTAGGTTTCCCACCACACTGGGTGACATTCCTCCAAAGACATCCAGGAGAAG
Source organism: Lutra lutra (assembly GCF_902655055.1). Classification (NCBI taxonomy): domain Eukaryota; kingdom Metazoa; phylum Chordata; class Mammalia; order Carnivora; family Mustelidae; genus Lutra; species Lutra lutra. Next base: position 3,397,689 of record NC_062282.1, read on the forward strand.
GGATCCTATCTTGCCACACCCACTTTAAACTATTCAGTAGAAGAGTTCAAAGACATGACTCTGAAGTCACTCTCATGGTAGCTGCCAATAGTCCTCACGCCTTCTTCATCCAGTTCCTCACCCCCTGATATCTGGTTCCTTCCAGTTTGTTAAGACTCTTACTCTCTCAAAGGGGTTTATGACTTTGATGCAACACCATAGGCCCCTGATTTTCCCTTGATTGTCGAAAGGCTGAATCCACAGCCTCCTACCCTCAATGTGGCATCCACACATTACTCACTTGCTGAGGCATCTAATTTTCCTGAGGGTCCTCCCATCTCCTTCTCACAGTTTCTCACATAGAAACTTTGGGGTTTCTATTCTGTTTTTCCTTGGGATGTCCTTGAAATTCCTTGAAGCTCCTTTCTTTAAACTCGAACCTGCCTTCAGTGATTCTCTCTGGGAACAGGTCCATTTCAGTGGTCACATCTATTCTGCTGGAGACCTCTATCCAAGTAAAATCAGTATCTTTCTATCTAATGCAGACCTCTGGGCCCTCAGCGGGGTCCAGGCCCACAAGCCACATTCCTATTGCACACTTCCTTTCATGTGTCTCCCAGACTCCCAAAGATCACTGTGTCCCCAACATGCTCCTCAGCCTCCCCCGCCTGTCAGTCAAATACACTCCTGCTCCGTCTGACACGTGACGCCGACACCTGACACTTGGGACTTCTAGATGCCTTGGATTCTGGTACTCCCCAACAAGAATCTGGCTTGTAGTTCATTTTAATTCAAAACCCACCAGAAATGCTCCTTCTCCTTTTCATTTGCATTGATGAAAATGTCTTATCAAGAAGATTCAATGTCCCTGTACTGACCATCCATCTAAAGATCTGCCCACTTTCATTCCTCTTCCAAAACGGTCCCAGGAATCTGTTTGCTGAGAATCCGTGCTTGTTTAGCAGCATATTCACAAGGTTTTCTAATATTGCACATCGTTGTCAGGATCATACAAAAACCTAGTGTCAGGATTCCAGTCTGCCCTGGTTACCCAAATCACCTTTCTAAACCTATATCTTCCTAGTCTGTCCCACCTGTATGGGCATCCTCAGCTCCAGAACCTCATCAGCATGCACAATCACACACACACACACACACACACACACACACACACCCATCCACACACATACAGTGAGCCCGTTCCAGTCACCAGAGCTCAGGAGAGACTTGACCCTGTTTGGGTGCCTGGGAAAGCCCAGCTCAACTAGGAGGGGGCCCAGGAACAGTGATGTGTTTCTATCTCTGGTAAAAGGCCAATGGCATGCCTGTCTTTTCTGGTTCTAAAGCAACTCCCCTGAACTTTGGGATTTCTCATTTCAAAGGCTTACTGCACTTGGTTGTAATTGAAAATGCTGGACTGTTATGTCTTCAAATTTTTTTTTTTCCATCCCGTCTTTCTTTTTCTCTGGGATTCCTGCCGCATGTTTGTTAGACCTCTTGACATCGTCCCCAAGAGTACATGAGCTTTACTATTATTATTTTTTTTTTTCAATTCGTTTATTCTATGTTCTTCAGATTGGATAATTTATATTTACCTAACTTCTGTTTTACTGTTTTATTTTGGTATCTCTATTCTGCCAGAGAACTCATCTACTGATTTTTTTTTTTTTTTAATTTCAAATACTTGTTTAGTCAGATGTTTTCACTTGGTTATGTTTTGTAGCTTCTATTTTTCTGCTGGTGTTTTATGAATCTAGTCTTTGTACTTTATTTGCTTCCCTATCTTTGAGAATAGTTATAATATCTTCTATAAAATTGCCTGCTAATCCCAACATCTGAGTCATCTTGGTGTTATGTATACATTGTTGGATATTTCCCTGTGTATTTTTATTTTACATGTCTACTGATTTTTTTATTTCATCATAGACATTGTAAAATTGTAAAATTCCGTCATAGAGACTATGGATTCTGTTATATTCCTCCAAAGAGCATTAATTTTCTTGTATTAACAGACAGTTTTCCCAGCAGAAAACAGATTCACAATTCTGCCTCCCCTGCACAGGTAGCGTCTGTTATCTCTCTTGTAAACTTGGCTGAGCTATTCACATTGTGCCTCACAGGTATGCCGTGTAGTGGTTCCATAGTTTGGGCTACATTTTCTATGCAGATCTGGACCACACCCTCTGGAGTTCATTCCACTCAGGGACGTCTCTCTTAATTTTCCTCTGGACATGAGAGCTCTGAAATCTTTCATCTGATTTTTTAAACTATTGTCATTTTGTATCCAATTTCTAGATTTTTCCATAAGGTGGCACTAATGGTGGACAGGGACGGGGAGGAGATCCTTGCATGAAAAACTGTTAAAAAAAAAAAAAAAGTGACAATATCACTCACAGTCATTTACCTCTTCCAAGTGTCACTCCATTCCATTTCTTCCTGATTGTGATCACTCTCCAGTGACTTCAGACAACAGTTTTTTGTTTTGTTTTGTTTTTTGTATTTTTTCTTATAGTTTATTTTCTGTGTGAAAGGGTTGTCCCACCTGAGATGACCTACCTTTTTGACAGTGGAACGTTCTTCACTTGACATGTTTCTTGAGGATCACTTCGGAAGTGAAATGGGAAATCCAGTGCTATGTTTATTATATAGTGCAAACAATTTATCAGTTTGGGATGCGGGGTTTATATCCAATGGAAAAAAGAGGAACCACTTAGAGAACATTAATGTTTGGTGTCCAGGTGTCTACGTTTTATCCCCACCCATGTCCCTCCTCAGCTCCATCCTCCCTGACCATCCCCAGGGTTTCGCCTGTCTTCTTTCCTGTGATAGATGGTTATTGTGGGATGACATCGAGAATCGAAAGGCAAGCTGTGTCCACTCTCCTAGTTCACTAGACAGCTTTTAAACAACAGTACATTGTTTATCCCAGGTCTTCACCTACAGGGGGAAAAAGAATAGAAAAGAAAAAGAAATGTGTTACTAAGAGCATGTCAAAAGGAAAGGATAAAATTGTCTCACATGTCTTATCCCACCCCTTGTTCACCTCCTTGTCAGGGTGGGTAGCTCAGAGCAAAGGAACTGTGTTTGGGTCTGCATGCCCCATAGCAGATGCACATGCTCCACAATTCCCGACCAGAAAAAAGCCAGGAGGGAAGGGGCAAGGAGGAGAGTCACGGGATGCGACAAGAACCACAGACTCACCCTGAGACCAAACAGCACTCCTGGGACCCCTCTTCCACAATCTGTGCCCAGGAGTGGGGAGTTGTGGTTTTCATTGATTCTGTTCCTTGAGGTTGTCTATCCTGCCAGCCTGGGGTAAAGTAGACTTTACAAGTAATTTCCCTCTAGTATTGGACAAAAGAGGCCAGAGCTCATTACTTCTTCAAGTCATAGGGAGAGATATGTAACTTTGTTTTGTCTGATTATATTAGCCAGTACAAAATATTTCCATTCATGATATATTTTGTACTACACACGTCTGGATTATCTCTCTAGACATTATTATTCATTATTATTGCTTCTGTTTTCGTTCTGAAGATGTAAATCATCAACAGAGGGACGTTGGGCCTATCAGTAAAAATCTGCCTCAGCTTTTCCATATTAAACCCTCCCAACATCAGTAACTGCCCTGACTAAAGCCAGGTCTCTCTCGGTGTCACCACGGCCAACAGTCCTATAAATTTCATTGACATTCCCCCCTCAGGAGAAAACATGAAATTCACCCCCTCTGTTTATTTCCTTTTTCTTTGGCACATGAGCAGTTAAGCCCCAGTTACCTTCAGGAAGTCAATTAAAAAGGGATAGTGTTAGCTTAATCACAGGCTCTTCCTATCTATTTTTCCAGTAGTTACTTTCAAACTGCTAACTTGAAATCACAGTCCTGTGCTGTCTTCTGAAGTTCACTCAATCAAAAGCCAAGTGCTGAGTAATCAAAGATCTTAAATCACTGGAAGTTCTAACCCTAACCACAAGAGGATTAAAAATCCAGTAGCCAGAACTCAGTTCTTCGATCCAGCAAGTGCCAGTGCATAATGAGAAATCCCTAAAACCCCAGATCACAGCCTTGTCCTTGCCCACCACAGACCTAAGTGGAAAACCTCTTTAATTCCTTAAGAGATCCTATCTGCCTGATGAAAATAGATATTGGCTTCTGTGTAGCCTGATTAGAAGAATGGGAGCGGATTAGCAAAGATGCAAGAGGAAAGCTGAGCCTTACTCATTTGCATGGCCCTGCCTGACAAGTGAGGTTAACAGAAGGAAGAATGGAGCTTGCTCAGAGGCAAGCTGCCCTGAATTAAAGCAAGCTTTTATTTACTCAAGTTATAGAGAGATTAAGATCCATTTAGTTTGCCATATCCAATTTTTAAAATCTATTAAGCACTCTGATGCTTACTAATTTTATTTTCTGTAGCAAACAACGACGCTGCTTGGAGATATGTTTATTTTCATTCAAAACAACCCATCAGCTGGTTGTAACTGAAAGGTAAGTGGTTGTAGCAAAAGTCTCGCCCTACATGTTGGGATGAATGAAAATCATTCCTGTCTATTTAGAGTATAAATATTTAAAATCTCACATTCTTTAACACTGTGCCATTGCTTACTTATTGCCACATAATATACAGTATGCTACAGGACATACACGCATATACCATGTGTCTGCAAAATACATGTACTAGATACAGTGTAGCACAGTGATATTTGATATTAGAGAATCTGCTGAAATGATTGCCTGTTTTGAAATATCATGTCTTGAATAAGTCTATATACATTTAGCAGTAGAATTTGAAGCTAAAATTCTCCAAAAACAGTAAACCTTCAGGAAGAGCTTAGGTTCTCTTCGAATCTCTTCTGTAGAACTTGAGGTTATACACCTTTGTCACCTCTGGGGCTCCTGTCTTTGGCTCCCTTTGGAGAGGCTTTTTTAAAATGTGTCAGTTATTTGAATAATTTAATAATTGTAATTACTGTAATCATTATAAAGTGAAAAATAACTTTAAACTAATAACAATGTATCCTTGCTGAAATATCACTTCCTCAACATTAGCATATAAGCAAAACGCCTATACATTCGGGATTTCTTTTTCAACTCCTCTATCATTTTAAACAAAATGATTTAAATGATTTAAACAAAACTGATTTCTTCACCCAGACTGTTAGGTCTAAATTCAGAATATTTCAGTATAATACAAGAATATCATCCTATATGAAGGCTTTGAGATACAGTACAATCGCGGACATATCTTTAAAAAAAGTCTTTGTTAATTCAAGATCACAAAGGTTTTTCTCCTGTTTTCTGTGATACACATTGTCACATTTGAATCAGTGGTCCATTTAGAATTACTTTTTGTGGATGATATAAGGTGGGTTGAAAGACTTTTGTTTGGTTTTTGTTTTTATTTTGTTTGTTTGTTTTGCCTTATTAATATCTGCATTCATTGGCTGGTGCCGCCATAGAAAATAACAGGCTGAGGAGCTCACACACAGAAATTTACGTTCTCACGGTTCTAGAGGCTGGAAGTCCATGATCAAGTGTCTGCAGGTTTTGTTTCTTCCAGGATCTCTGTTCTTGGTATGCAAACAGCTGTATCCTTGCTGGGTCTTCACATGCTTAGCCTTGGTCTGTGTTCTCTGTATCTTGATCACTTCTTCTTGTAACGACACTGGTCTCAGACTCAGGGCCCACTCACATGACCTCACTCTATCTAATTACCTCTTTTTTCATAAAAACAATGTATTTATTTATTTGAGAGAGAGAGAAAGAATGAGTTGGAGAGAGCACAGAGGGAGAGAAAGAAATATACTCCTCGCTTCACACGGAGCCCCACTCGGGGAAGGGGAGGCTTGATCCCAGATCATGATCCCAAGATCATGACCTGGGCTGAAGAAGGCAGATGCTTAACCAACTGAGCCACCCAAGTGCCACCATCTTAATTACCTCTTTGAAGACCTTCTCTCCAAATGTAGTTACATTCTGAGTTGCTGGTATTAGGACTTTAACATAGAATTTTCAGGGGACAGAATTCAGCCCAGAACAATATCCACTAACATCAGCAATACTGGTTGAAAGGCTACCTTTCTCCGTTGAATCCCTGTACACCTTTCCTGAAAATCAGTGTCCACGTACATGTGTTCTTATTTCTGAATTTTCTGTTCTGTTCCCTTGAACTACCAGGCTATATTTACACCCACAAATTAGGTAGTATCTGTTCTCCAACTTTCCTTTCCTTTTGAATATTGCTGTGGCTGATTTGTAAATTTCAGAATTCACTTGTAATTTGCACAAAATAGTGTGCTGAATTATTTTTTGGCATGTTTATTTTATTTTTTTTTTTTATTCTGTTAGTCACCGTACAATACATCATTAGTTTTTGAGCACTGGGTGTGGTGCATAAACAATGAATCTTGGAACACTGGAAAAAGAGAAGAAAAGAAAAAAAAGAAAAGAAAAAGGAAAAAAGAAATCTTTGAGACCATCAAGTGTGCTGGATTCTTGATTGCAATCACACTGAATCTAAAGATTCTTGTGAAGAGAACTGACATTTTAATAAGACCAATGACATTTGGGCAGTATTAAAATACCATAGGGCTCCCATGTCCATGAGTAAGCTATATCTTTTATCTTGTTAGGTCTTCCTTAAATTTCTCCCATTATGGTTTGATAGTTTTTGGTATATAGGACTTGCAAATGTACAGATTTTACCCCTAAATATTTCATATTTTACTATGCCATGAATACTATGTTTTTAAGAATTTATTCATTATTTACAGAGAGATACACAGCAAGAGAGGGAACAAAAGCAGGGGCAGTGGGAAAGGGAGAAGCAGGCTCCCCACTGAGCAGGGGGCACAATGTGGGGCTCGATCCCAGGACCCTGGGATCATGACCTGCGCCAAAGGCAGACGCTAACGACTGAGCCACCCGGGTGCCCCATGAATACTATTTTTAATTTGTTTAATTTCTAATGGTTTGTGGCTAGAATGTAGAAATACAAATGCTTTTTTATATATTGTCCTTCTATGCAATTACCTTGTTAATATACTTACCACTTGTATTACTTCTTTGTAGAATCCATCAGATTTCCAAATTGACAATTCTGATACCTGAGAATATAGATGATTTACTTTTGCTTTGTCAATTCAGATGCCATTTATTTATTTATTTATTTATTATTTTCTTGTTATTACTGCAGTAGCTGAAACTTTCAGCACAAGCATGAACAGAAGTGGTGAGAATAGGCATTCTTTTCTTATTTCTGATTATTTCTATAATTAATTATTTCTAGCATTAACTTTCCCAACATGAAGTATAATGCTCACTCTAACACTTCTGTAGATGGCATTTCAAGTTCAGGATATTGCCTTCTCTTTCTAGCTGGGGGGAGTATTTATCTGTAAAGAATATTGAATATCGTCAAATGGTATTTCTGTTTCCATTGAGATGATATGGTTTCTCTTCTTTAACTTTTTTTTAAGGTTTTATTTATTTTTTTGAGAGAGACATAGCAAGAGAGGGAACACGAGCAGGGAAGTGGGAGAGGAGGAAGCAGGCTTCCCGCTGAGCAGGCAGCCTGATGTGGGGCTTGATCCAAGGACCCTGGGATGATGCCCTGAGCCTAAGGCAGAGGCTTAATGACTAAGCCACCCAGGCGCCCCTAATTTAACTTTTTTAACATGGTGATTGCATTAATTGATTTTAAATGTTGAAGCACCCTTGCATTCCTGCAATAAATCCCATGGGGTCATCATGAATTATCATTTAAAACAGTGTTCATTTTATTTACTAATAATGCATTGCTTTATGTATCAAATTTCATGAGAGATATTAATATGTAGTTTTCCATGTTTACATTGTTTTCGACCACTTTTGTAATCAGAGTAGTACTGACTTTTCAAAGTGAATAGGGAAATACTTCCTTGTCTTCATTTTTGGAGAAGACTTGCATTAAATTAGTATTAGAAATACCACATATTTAAGGAAAACTGATATCTTCCAAAGAAGTCATGTGGTTCTGGAAATTTCTTCATGGAAAGATTTGTAAGTTAAAATTTAATTTTTCTAATAGGGCTATTTAGTTTACCTATTACATCTGGAGCAAGTTTGGTGGTTTGTGTCTTTCAATAAATGTTTCTATTTTATGTAAGTTGTGAAATTATTAATGGTATAAATGGATTCATGTTAAACATTTATCCTCTATAGATGTTTATTATACTGATTTATTATCTGCAGATATTTTTAATACATATAGGTTTTTTTATTATTTAGAGAAAGAGAGAGAGAGAGAAAGCAAGCAGGGGTGAAGGGCTGAGGGAGAAAGAATATCTGAAGCAGGCTCCCCGGTGAGCATGGAGCCCAATGAGGGGCTTGATCTCATGCCCCTGAGATCATGGCCTCAGCTGAAATTCAGGGTCAGACGTTTAACCAACGGCACCACACAGGCACCCCCTCTATAGATCCTTAATATACTTTTAATATCTATAAAAATCTAAAGTGATGTCCTCTCCTAATAATGGTAATTTATGTCTTCTCTCCTTTTTCCATAAAAATTGGCTATGTCTTATCTCCTACTGAAGTCTGCAGCACTAATCCCTTTTAGCCACCTCCCTTGCTCACCTGTGAGGTCCACCCCCACCAGCGAACATCTAGGCATTCACCATCCATTGCTCATTTATTTAATTGGGCAACTACAGTGTATCCAGAGTAATATCAGAAGTGCTAAACCTCACCCACCCATGGGGAACAATTCTGTCAGCCAGACTGCAGTGCTCATGCAGTTTCTTTTGCCTTTGGCAGGATCCACTCATTTCCAAATCAACTAGGTCAGTGCTGTCTCCCTGACCCAACTCAGTGACGTTTTTTTGTACATTTGTCATAGAGTCAAGTTATTTTGTCACGTTCTGTTTTCTAGGATTCCTCGACCCAAGTGATTGGTTATACACTTACACAAATTGGTGTTCACTCTTTGTGAAGATACAACGCTTGACAAATACATAGCATCAAACATGTGCCATTGCAATGCCATACAGAATAGTTTCAGTGCCCTACAATATCTCCTGTATTTCATTTATTCAATTTTCACTCTTTTCTTCTCAGTGACAATTAATCTTTTTACTATCTTGGTATGTTTGCCTTTCCCAGAATGTACGTAATTGGAATCACAGGGTAGAGACTTTTCAGACTGGCTTCTTTCTTTTCTTTCTTTCTTTCTTTCTTTCTTTCTTTCTTTCTTTCTTTCTTTCACACATTAAAGTGCCTCCTGTGTATTTTCATGGTTCAATAACTCATTTCTTTTTATTACTGAATAACATTTCACAATTTGGTTATCCACCTTATGGAAAGTCATCTTGTTTGCTTCTAGTTTTTGGTGATTGTGAATAAAGATGCTACAAGTGGTCACGTGGGAGTCATTGTGTTGGTGTATATCCCAGACAAATTGAATAAATACCTAAGAGTGTAATTACTGGATCATATGGGAATACTATGTCTAATTTTGTAAGAAACTGCCAAACTGTCTTCCAAAGTCGCTGTATGGTTTTTGTTCTCCCTCCATTCAAGAACGAGAGTTCCAGTGGCTCCACATTCTTGCCAGCAGCTGACAGTGTCAAGTCTTGTTTGTTTTGTTTGATTTACGACCATTTTAAATAGGTGTGCAGTGGTGCCTCTGCTATTTTTTATAAGAAATCATGTTTAACATCTTCTCTTATGTGTATTTTCCATCTCTAGGACTTCTTTGGTGAAGTATCTGCTCAGATATTTTGCTCACTTTAAATGTTTTGCCTTTTATTGACTTTGAGAGTTCTTTAAATATTTTGGACACAAATTCTTTATCAGAAGTTTGTTTCACAAACATTTTCTACATCCATGGCCTGTTGTTTTGTTATTTTTACAGAGTTGTTTGTCTAAGAGTAAACAGAATTTAATAAATTGCAATTTATCAATGTTTTATTTCATGGATTATGCTTTTTATGTTTTATCTAAAAATCTCATTACCAAACTAAGGTCAAAACATTTTCTCCTAAGATGTTTTGTTTTGGAAGTTTTATAGTTTTGCATTTTCAGTGTAGTTCTATGATTTATTAGGAGTTATTTTTTGTGAAATGTGAAGCTGTGGTAACTACTCTTTCACTTGTGATATTTGTAATTGCATTACCTTTAGATTGTGTGGGGCTGGCCAGGCCAGGATTGAGGTTTATACATTTTTACCATTTTTTATTCTAAGAACAATGTTTTAATTTCATTTATTTTTTCCTATTATTTTCCATTTTTCCATTTCAATGTTTTCTTCTTCTCTTATTATTCATCTTATGCCATTTTTTAAGGCTTAAACTGATCTTCTTTCTCTAGTTTCTCAAAGTGGAAGCTTAGATTATTGATTTTCAATCATTATTACTTATAATTTATGCATTTGATGTTATAAATTTCCCTCTGAGCACTGCTTTTACTGGATCCCACAGATTCTGCTTGTCTTCCATATCCATTCAATCTAATCTATTTTAAAATCCATTTAAAGATGTTTTCTTTAATTCATGTATTCTTTAGTAGTATGTTGTTTAATTTCCAAGTATTCAGGAATTTTCCATCTATCTTTCTATTATTGACTTCTAGCCTAATATCATTGCATTCTGGGGTCATAATTTGTCTAATTTATGTTGTCTTGAATTTGTTAAAGTATAATTTATTGGCCAAATGTGGCCTGTTTTGTGGAGTGTCCTTGAAAGCTTGAGAAAAATATGTATCCTGCTATTTGGGATGAGGTAGTCCATAAATGTCAATTATACCAGGTTATCATTACTGCTGTTCAGGTCAACTATGTGTCCTCACTGCCTTTTTTTTTCCCCCACTTTATCAATTACTAAAAGAGAGATATTGAAGTCTTCAACTAACAGTAAAGTTACTATTTGTCTGCTCAGTGTGATCTGTTTTTGTCTCACATATCTTGAGACTGTTAGATCTGTACACGTAAGGGTTGTTATACCGTTTTGAAAGCTTGCCCTTTCATCATTGCCTAACACACTCTTTATCCCTGGTCATTTGCCTTGATTTGAGATCTAATTCACTTGAAGTCAATGAAACTCCCTACACTTTCTTTTGAAATATCCTTAATGCAGGATAGGATAGATAGATTCTATTAAGTCTTTTTCCATGGAAAGGATTTTTTTTTTAATGCAGAAACCCTGGGGATTATTCCTTTCTTTCATGCCAATGTCAAGTGAGGATCTGAGAAAGAAACTAGAAATTTCTGAAAGAGACCTTGAAGGCAAAACCCAAGATGGCAGAGGGGGTGAGGGCCCCCCCCAAAGACTATAGTTTGCCCTCAGTCTCACCAATTTGTCGACGTCTCTGTGGAAGTTTTCCTACCAGTTTACAGCTTCAGCACCAGCCCCTGCAGGTCAGAGGATCCCAGCTCTGACTCTTGGATTCTTCGTCCTCTCCAGATTTCACAGTGGTGGTTTGCCCAGAAATATTTGTTCTATTATGAGCCCAAGAAAAGTAGCTGCATTGACATTTTTTTCAACATTTTTTTGTTGGTATAAGGACCACTGTGACAACCTCCAAATTCTATATTTTGTAGCTAAAACCACAAATCTACAATAACTTTCTAAATTTCTCTTCTGATAATTCCATCTGTCTTAGTCTGGATTTGTTTTAATTGATTGAATGGGCTGTTGCTTCCTTCCTTCTATACTGATAACATTCATGTATATATTTTTTAAAGATTTATTTATTTTATTTATTCGAGAGAGAGAAAGAGAGAACATGCAAGCAAGGGGCTGGGGAGAGGGAGAGAATCTCTAGCAGAATCCCTCCTAAGCATGGAGTCCAATGTGAAGCTTGACCTCACAACCCCAGAGATCATGACCTGAGCCAAACCCAAAAGCTGGTCACTTAACAAACCCAGCTACCCCCTCATTCATGTATATTTTACCTTTTTCAGGTACTGGATATTTTTATGTTCTTCTTCTTCTTCTTTTTTTTTTTTTTTTTTTTTTTTTTTTATTTCCTTTTTCCAGGGGGAATTGGGTGATTTAGTTCGTCCAGCAACCAACTCTTGATTTTGGCTCAGATCATGATCTCAGGGTCCTGAGATCAGCCCCCCTTCAAATTCTACACTTGGTACAAAGTCTGCTGGAGACTCTCTCTCCCTCTACCTCTGCCCCTTCCCCAGCCCCCCATCTCAAATTTAAAAAATCCTTTTTCCAAATTTCTTGTAAATCCTTGGAATTTTTCCAGGTCTTACTTAGAAGATTTGCTGTGACAGCCCAGAATAGTACTGAGTGTAGGGCTATTTTTTCTCCACTATGAAAGCAACATCCCTTTGAAGCTCTTCCTGATGCCCTTTGAGTGATGTGGAAACAGGTAGTGGTCCTCTCCCTGTTTGGCTATCTGGTATTCTTCCTTCCAAACATGTCATGTGGTTCTTTCCCTCTCTCTTGTAGTTTCTTCACATGCAGGCATAGGTAAGTCCCATCTGAATATGTGAGGGTGCCACCTGTAGGTCACCAGACCTCCCCTGGATGCTCTCTCCTCTCAGGACTCTGATTACAGATCCTAGTGTCTTGTTTTACCTAGGTTTTCAGGTCCATCTGTTCAACTCAGGGATCCACCAGGTTCTTCTGGGTCTCCCTTCCATGTACCGTGTTCTGGAAACTCTTACTGCGTCCCTGGACTCACCTTCTTTATTTCCAGCCCTCGGGAATCACTGTCTTTGTTGCCTACTGTCCAGTGCCTTAAAAATGGTTGCTTTATATACTTTGTCCACTTGTTGTTGTTGTTTTGGGAGAGGTTAAATCGAGTTACTCCTTCTGGGGTAGAAGCATGCATCCCCATTTGTATGCATTTTTAATCTAATTTTGACTATTACACAAAAGTCCCCTTTACTTGTAAACTTAAAAATAAATGCTAAGGGAGAAGGAATTCGTGTCTGTTTTCTTCCATATTCTTAGCATCTGGGACAGTGGCATTCAGGAAGATTTGCTGAAAAAATTTGGTATTTGAGGTTGAGAGGGCTTAGTGATGTCCCAGGATTTCTCTTTAAGGTCATCACATGAAATAATCAACTTTATACATCTAGCTTCATAATGAGAGGATTACTTTTACTACATATGTAATTTTTAAGAAGTTGAGCCATGACATAGGCACAATTTCACAACCAGGCTTTTTCACTTACTTTATCTTTAAATGTGATCGGCTATCGGAGATACCTGTTCGGTACTTACCAGTGTTAGAATCAAAGTTATTTCATGTCATGGACTGAATTGTGTCCCCTACAGATTCAGAGGTTGGAGCCTACTCCCCCTTGTGGTGATGTTAGAGGGTGGGGTCTGTGGAAGTTAACTAAGGTTCCTTGAGGTCAGGAGGGTGGGACCTCATGATGGGATTTCTAAGAAGAGGACACCAGAGACTTCATTCCTCTCTCTCGGCTCTGTGAGGGCACTGGGAGCTGGTGGCTGTGAGCTAGGAGGAGGGCTCTCACCACAACGTGACCATGCTGGCGTTCTGGTCTCGGTTCCAGGCTTCCACAGCTGTGATGGAATAAATTTCTGTTGTTTCATTTGCCCTGTCTGCAGTACTTGGTTATGACAGCCTGAACCGACTAACACACTTTATTTTCACAACACCGTACATTGTGCTCCTAGCGTAAAACAATAAAATGGCTCAGGTCATCTGCATTCTGCCAGTGGATGCAGCCTTCTGCCAGGCTAATGGAAGGAGCAGCAGGAACAGGAACTCCTGGGAGTAGCCTCTGCGTGGCTTTCTCTGGGCAGAGTGCTTCAGAGGGGAATGTTGATGCGAAGGAGAATCTGTCTTTCAATCCCGGAGGGTGCAGGATGGCACCATGTGCTGTGTGCACACAGGAGCTGAGGTGGGGCAGGCGGGTTGAATCTCCGCTCTTCAATCCCATCTCCAGCAGCAGGGGTAATTTGAGAGGATGAAGTGTGAATGCTTGTACAGAAGCAGCTGGAGTCCTCCTCGGTGCTGTAGTGAACCTTGTCTCTGTGGACAGCCGCAACCTTGAAACCGCAGGGTTCTTCGGTCCCATCATCTCTCCTTCCTCTCACACTTCCTACACCTGGGAGCACGGATGTGCCATCCACTGAATCTGACATGCGTTTCTGTTCTCCTTTCTCTCAAGGCCACTCTTGATTTTCTAAAAATGTCTACAGTTTTCTCTTCTTCCCCATACCTATCTCCCATGAAAGGTTAAAGGCTCTTCAAAAAATTCACAGCTGTGGTGTCTTTAATTTCCAGGTTATAGGCTCTCCAACATGATCATGGACAAATACTCCTTCTACAGATGCTATTAACTATTGATTCATTTATTTGACTGAGAAAATGTCCCTGCTGGTATAGGAATTTTTGAAAGCACTTTTGCCCACAAGGCCCCTTATCGAGGACAACAACAACAATACCAACAAAACAGCAAATAAACATCTTCACTTTCAGGGAGAAAGGAGTATAGGCATGAACAGTGCCCCTCCCCAGTTTGAGACCCAAGGCTGGATCTGGACACAGGACCCGAGTCTCCTCTGTGTGTTGGAAGTGGCGTGAAGGGACTGCGGCTATGTAGCCCTTGCCTGTGTGTGTTGAGTGGGAAGGAAGGAGTTTTTAGGAAGAATTCCACAGCAAACAAAGCCCACATTACTATCTCAACAAGTCGCCCCCCTGAGGGAGTTCCGATGCCTCTGGTGCTAACACAGCCATCAAGGTGCTTGGGTAGGCTCGGTGATAGGGGAGCTACAACTATTGAGTTTCTGGGACCGCATTCACATCCTCTTTCCTTATACAGTTCTTAGCATTCTGACAACATCTCTGTGATGCCCCTCCTGAGATACAGGCATGATTAAAACATGTTCTCTACCTTTATGGCATTAATTTTATGTGTGTAAGTAGACAGATGGAATCAAATCATCCATAGTGTTAGACCAGCAGTGTGGTCCGACTGCTGCTCCAATAACTATGCAGTAGAGGGGAGGTCAGGGCAGGAAAGCGTTCAGAAGAGGATATTTGGGCAGGGTCCCAGTAGATGCTCCAGATGGAGAAGAAGGTGCGGGGCTCCCAGGCAGAGGGAGGAGCAGGTACAGGATGACCAAGGTCCAAAACAACCCCGACAGAGTGCTGTGGTCGATCAGACCTAGACTCTGTCTGGGACACTGACAGTAAACGAGTGTGAAGAGCGAGCTTACAGAACCCATGACCATTAAACTGGATTCTATTTAGTGGTTCATTGGGTTTCCAAACATTCTTTTTGTTTTCTTTTTGGTTAAACAGTAGGGCCTTTTTAAAAAGACTTTATTTTTATTTGTTTAGAGCACTTTTAGGCTGACAGCAAAATTAAGAGGAAGGCACAGAGAGATTTTCCAGGTGCTTCCTGCTTCCACACGCACACAACTTCCCCTGCGATCAGCAGCCCCACCAGAGCAGAGCATTTGTTACAGTTGTTGAACCAAAAGCAAGACATCATTACCACCCACAGTGTGTGGTTTCCAAGACTCCTCCCTCTTGCTATTGTGCATCACATGGGTTTGGACAACTGTGTAACGAGATATATTGATCATATCCTATGATGCGGAGGACTTTCCCTGCCTCAGACATCCTCTATTCTGCCTATCATCTCTTCCCCACTCCCCCAGCTGGGCAACCGCTGATCTTTCTACTGTCTCCATAGTTTTGCCTTTTGCAGAACATCATAGAGTTGGAATCACAAAGGATGTAACCTTCTTCAGATTGGCTTCTTCCCCTTAGCGATATGCATGCAAGTTTCTTCCATGCCTTTTCATGGCTTCATAGGTCACTTCTTTTTAGTGCTGAAGAGTATTCCACTGCCTGGAGGGACCACAGTTCCTTGATCCATTCACCTACGGAAGATGTTTTGGTGGCTTCAAAGTTTTGGAATCCAAGAAAAAAACTTGCTGTAAATATCCATGTGCACATTTCTGTGGTTTTGATTCATTTGGGCAAATACCAGGACATGTGGCTGCTGGGCCGTAAGGTTAGAGCCATGCTGGTGAGTGTGCGTGGTATCTCATGGCTCCACTTCGCCCTTCCTGGTGACACGTGTGAGGGGGCATCTTTTCTCATGCTCATGTGCTGTCTATCTTTCTCCTTTGGTGAGGTAACTGTTAAGACCTTTGACTCATTTTCTGATTGGACTGTTTGTGTTCCTACTATTGAATTTTCAGAGTTCTTTGTACATTCCAGATAACAATCTGTTATCAGAAGTGTCCTTCACAGATATCATGTCCCTGTTGCTGGCATGTTTTTCATTCTCTCGACATTCTCTTTCACAGAGCAGAATGTCGTTGTGTGTGTGTGTGTGTGTGTGTGTGTGTGTGTGTGTGTGTGTGTGTTTAATTTTAGTTAAGTCCAGTTTATCCATTATTTCTTTCATGGGTTATGTCTTTGATGTTCTGTCTCAAATGGCATCACCATTCCCTGTGTAATCTGGGTCTCACCTTTGAGAGGAAACAGGAGGGTATTAGTAATTTCTCCAGGACTATGAACCTGATCTAGATGTTAGGATCACACAGTCTGCGACCAGGTTGCAAGTTCTTCACATATAAGGTCTTTAAGTAGCAAGTCCTTGAGCACATACAGGTTCATGCCATGTTGTATGCTTGTATGCAATGTAGCACACAGTTAATGCCTCACATCGACTCATTATCAGGATGCCCGGCCCACTAAGAACCACAAACAGGCCAGAGAATGTAAAATGGCCCCTGACGGCATCAGCACACACTGCTTGCAAGCATGGGTTAGCGCCAGAGAGCTAGTGGATCATACAAATTTAATTCTTTACTTGATTCTAGGGTAATTTCCCCATCAGCAGCAGAAGGTGCAGAAGGAAAACCTCTCGCTCAACAGTCCATGCTCCTCTTGTCTCGGTATTGATATTAATGCCAACAAAATTAGTAATTTGACAATTAGTTCCCCACTTACCTGAGAAGACATGAAAGGGAGAAAGAAAGTATTTTAACTAGATTATAATGTGGCTCTGACAAGTCAGGATCCTGTCATGTTATAGCCTCCCAACGTTACGTTAACATTTTCATGTCTGCTTGGCAGGTTATTAAAATAAATGAGGGTGCATTGGGCTGCCGCTGTGCTTGCCTCTAATGGGAGTTGAGGAATTTGCAAGCCACCGATGTAAATTGACCGATCTCAGAGACTGAAAGGATTTGGCTAAAGTGGACAATTAGGATCATTTCTGCACAGCTGAGTGAAATATTCCTTGTTATTTTAATAATTCAGGCCCAGGGTAATTTTCGGAGGCTGGGTTTGTCAAGATAATGTGCCTGTGCTTGTCTGCTTGTCATTTTTAACTCAATCCCACATGTTACAGGTGCAGCCTAGCTTACAAAACAGGAAATCATTCACTGGAGAATTTGCATATGGAATACAGAGACACCACGTTTAGGGGAAGCGGACCAGGAGATTGACAGGGAGCCGTGGTGTGAATGCCTCACCGTGGTGCAAGTCTGAGGGCTGATAGGGGCCGTACTGCTTTGTTGATACAATTACGAGGGTTCTAGGACAATATACATATGCAAGTGTGGCCTGCGTACAGCGTCATTCACCTCATGTAACCTGCAAGGTTTGGGTTAAGCAGTGTGTGAAGTCTGGGTCCTTCGTCGCTGAAGATGCAAATACTTGCTTTTGGCTTGACTTTAGCACACAGACTGATAGAATAATAGCTTTAGCTTCTTGATAGCAAGACACATTTGGAGAATTATACAGGAGATCAAGACAGAGAAATTCCGATGCCTGAGAGTTCATCAGTGCGTTTCTGCAAGCCGGAGCTTGTGTGACCAGATGACGGGGTCCCAACAGATTAACACTTCACTTGTGATTACAATGATTGGTATAAAGAAGTGACCTCTTCTGTGTGTAGGCTTAGCGCTACAAGGAGACAGTCACGTTAATCTGAAATCAAGAAGCTATTAAAATAAAATTCCGATTGAAAATCTACCTTCCACCAGCCCTGCTGGGGGCCTATCATCCATGTGCACTGAATGGATGCAGCTCAGGAAAGTCCTCACCATAATCTACCCACCCCCAGCCCCGCCACACACACAGCTTCGTCAGAACAGCTCTGTTTCTCTCTTATTTATTTTTTCAGACCTCCATGCAGTAATTTATTTAAACATGGAATTTACAGGAGAATATTGGCATCGACAACAAAAGTATTAAAACCAGTGTTTCTGGAAAAAGAGAAACTTGGCCAAGTAAGTGAACCTAGCAAGAGAACAGAGCCAGCATTATTAGCTGACCATTCACTAGCATAGATTTCTCCAGCACAGTCATACGGCTCTGTGTCTGCCTAACGCTTTCATCAGTAAACTTGGAAGGGTGTGTGGGAATAGGACATGATATGTCATAAAGTGGAGATACCTGTAACAAGTGGGTTAGGACAAATAAATAAGTGTTGAATAAAAAATCCCAAACTTTCATCTATTTCAATGTTGTTACAACATGAGTGTCTTTTGCCCCTGAACTCTGATGGAAGATGGTTTTGTGTATCAGAGAGCTCATACAAGACTCCCCACCCGACCCCAGTCACACCTGCTTTGGGCCTTGATACATTTAAACTCTCAGGTTGTTTTTTGTTTTGTTTTTGTTTTTTTCTTGAGCCACTCAGAATGAAGGATTTGTGTGTTGAAATGCTGAGGAGACTCCCTCCCTGTGGGGCTCACCACCCATCACAGCTCAGCAGAGCTGCTAAAGCTGGAAGAGAAACCATGTTTCCAAATAGTGGTGTTTGTAAATTCTCTCCAGTATGTTCCTTCTAACCCAGTGACTGGACTGTGGGAGAGACCCTTCTTCGTTGGAATTCTGGGCCAACAATTGGGAAACTATACCCCCTGAATCATGAACAAACAAACCAGGCACAAAGGCGACCCAGAACAAAACTGACGTCTCCATGTGTCCCCCTGCCCCAGGAGAAGAATGGCCCAGCCTCCTAGGCCCCAGTGGCTGCCTCGACCCCGACAACTGAGTACCACATAGTTTAGCACCTTGCTACAGGATATGCCAGTTTCTGGGTGAGTCGGGTACTGTCAATAACTTAATGAATGAGCTTTAATAGAATAAAGTATTGTTTCTCATTCAGAACCTGGGCAGCTTGAGCACGCTTCCTGGGTAACCGCTATAGCGTAGGACATCTCATCAGCTGTTCGGGTCTAGGCCCCAAGATGGCACAAACCTCCCACAGCCCACTGGCACAGGGTCCCACGGCCCTAAACTGAAAAGGCATCAGAGAAACAAAGCGTCCATGCGGGTCCAGGAGGCCAGTGATCAGCTAGCTGGTCTCGGCCACACAGGCCTGCAAGGTGAAAACGGTGACGTTTCTGAACAGAGACAAGAAGGAGAAGCGATGCATTAAAGGGTGCGTGATGTGGGCGGACTACAACGGCGACTCCTGCCACGTGGTGAGTGCAGACAATCGCAGAAGGACCGATGAGAGGCACCTCCCAGAACAGTTCGGAGGCAGCATCATTTAAAAAGCAGACATTTAAAAAAGAGTTTGGAATTTTAAGGATTTACTTTGATCCTTCCTTCCTGTGGCTACCTTACCAGCCCGACAAGGACGTTCCTCCTCACAATGACCTTCTTGCTGCCCAGTTTCCATGACATTGTCCCCCACCTGCATGGGACCGGGCATGCCAGCTCCCTCACTATGTTGTGTCTTTGTGTCACCCAAAGCCCCTAGCTTCTGGTGAGACCAGAAGAGTCCTAGACACTCAGGACTAGAGTGTGTTAGCTCAGAGCATTCAGCTGTAGCAGGTGATCAATAAGTGAGTCAAAGTGAGTTGCCATTGATTACCGAGAGTTTTACACTCAACTTTAAACTTGGCCAATGACGACACAGACAAGGGGGCCACTGGAGCTAAGTATTCTTTGCAGACTTTTCAGGATTGAACAAAATTACCACAATCATAGGGAATCAATTCTGTGACTATTATGTTATGACTCTGTTCGATTACACAAATGCCCACTGGGAAAGTCTTCTCTTTTTAATTTGATTGAGAGAAGCAAATATCACTTCTGATTTGAAAATCCATAATAAATTGGAGACATCAGCTGTCAATGCTAAAATATCTAGGAAGAAGGTCTGGCATTTCAATGAGAAGAAGGAAATTAAAGAACCGGTCCATGATCAGGAATCACTTTAGAACCTAATTGAATCATCTTTCATTGGCCTCATTTTGTCTCTGGTGTCCCAGAAAAGACATCAGCTGATGGCTGAGAAGTGCACTATAATACACAAAAGAATCTGTGTGTGTGCAGACATACTTGAGTCAAGGCATAGTGCCTCCTTCTGGGTACCACTGCTTGCTTCCGCCGACGCTCACTGAGGTATAGGTCCCTAACACACGGGAGACTGAACGTCGTGATGGTGCATGTCTTTGTTTTACCAGATATTGCAAAATACATTCTATGCTGGCAAAGTCAAGTCTTGCAACCTTACAGAAATTGCAAAAACTAACTCTGAAGTATGTTTTAAATTTTTCTTAGATGAAAATCCTAATCTGGTCTCTAATAGCAACTTTGAATACATTAGGCGATCAAATCCCTACATCTCTTACAAGCTGCATTTGACATTTGTGGAGACTTACCCACCATTCAGCTAAGCAGGTTTTTCCTTTCCACACCACACTGACAGAAATGTAGGGAAAACATCACAAGCAACAATGGCTTAGGGGTGGATGTCCCTGTTAATCAGTTTTCTCCCCTCGTCTCAGTTTGCGATCTTCACTTTGTGTTGATTTAAGGGAGGAAACTTGGTATTCAAGGCAAATACTTATCAAAACACAATTTATTCAGAACAGCTTTCAAATGCAGGTTCAGAATATTTGCCTGAATAATCACTCGAGCTAAAATATGGGGGAGCTCAATTTTTTTTCTCCACTGATTACTAACTCAGTGCTGGTATTTGAATGTACATTTTAACTAAGATTGTATCTGGCATGTTTTAGTTGCTCATCTAGATTCTTGTGCATTATGTATCTTATTTAAAACGTAGCATTTTTAGGTTCTAAAGCGTCGTTCCCACCCATCTGGCCCTGATAGTCAGCCTCACAGCACCTTTCAGCTGCTTTCCATATTGGAGCTGTTCAAAGGCACTCACTGTAAACACTCACATTCAGTTTAACCCTCTGGAGCCAGGACGAGAAACTACAAATGAAACAATTTATCTGATTCCTCAGTTACGTTAGGTTACATTTAATGAAAGTATAGACTGGGGCATGCTGTTGAGATATATATATATATATATATATATATATATATATATATTCCCCTCTCAATTTTCAATTTCTTAAAAATACCAATTGTTCTAATTTACTTTTCCTTCCATGTGCAGCCTATGAGTGGGGGAGGGCTGTGGTCATGGGAGTGCAAAGGCACAGAGAAGCCTCATTTCTGCACCCAAGTGGCTCATATGCAGACTGAAATGATAACAATTACAAGGAAAGGGATGTCTACTCTCTGACAAGAGCTCAAGTGCTTCTTGAAGATGTCATTGAATCTCATTCTGCCCAACATGCACGATTTAGATGGAAAGGAGCTGAAGGTGCACGGGGGATAGGAGCCTGGAGGCCATGTTTGGGGAATCTCAGATAATATGGCCCAATCTAAAAATGGAATTAGTAAAGGTGAGTGGGAGTAAAATTCCCAAAATTTGGGGAAATTTAAGTTGAGGAATAACACGAAGAGTATCGATGACCAGGATAAGGGTTTTAGAACCCTCTGGTGGGCAATAAGTTCTCATTACCCACTAATTGCCTGGACTGTAAGATGAAGCATGGAAGGAAACCAAGCAACATGGAAACACTCATTTTATCAAAGCTATCTTCACTAATTTTGTAAAGACCATTTATTTATTTATTTATTTTAGAGAGAGAGAACATGAGCAGGGGGAGGGGCTGAGGGAGAGGGAGAGAAGTAGGATCTATTCCGAGTGTGGAGCCAGCTGTGGGGCTCAATCCCACAACCCTGAGATCAGGACCTGAGCTGAAATCATGAGTCAAAAGCTCAACCAACCGAGCCTCACAGGGGTCCCACGGCTATCTTTATTTTTAATGGAGTTAGCATTTCCTGCACTCCAGGGAAAATGCCAAAACGGGACAATGAGTCAACAGGGAGACATAGCCTTCAGGCCATGGACATAGTGGCTGGACTTCAGAGGACAGGAGAGGTCAGAAGCCAGAGCTTCTGGCTTTGGACACATTTCCTGTGTGTATATTCCGTGTGCATACACATTCTGGCACAATATCCACTATCCAAACTACCCAAGGAGAAGCATGCTTCTTCCTCTTTGTGGGAGGTAGTAAGTGAGACCCCATGGCTTTTCGTAGAAGTGGGAGAATGTTACTCTTTCTGCCTTCGTCATTGCCTCTCTTTACAGAAACCCATCGTCTCAAGAATAAACTGGAAACCTATACATCCTGGGCCACCTCTTCTTGCATATGGAGAGTGAAGATAAATGAACAGAGAAGTCACTGTTTGCCTCAGAGAATTTTCCGTCTGTACAGAGGGCACCAAGCTCACATAGCCTGGCCAGTTCTCTGTCCCGAGAAGACCAGTGTGGGTGTTTCTCCTTCCATTAGCCCAGCCAGTGAATGCTAATATTGGAATAGGTAATTTGGTAACAGAATAATTCTGAAGTGAGAAGGACAGAGCAAGAAAAATGGTAACTTTAAAAAAATTACTTTTAAAATACTAACAAGACTGTCTGTATTGCCAGCCATCAGGGGAAAGATCAACTAATACATCAAAACTTCCAAGATACGGATGCCTCAGAAATGTCACCTCCTTCATGGAAACCCTGTCTTGTCAACTGGTCAGAAGGTTTCAGTGTTTAAACAACCTCACAGCTAATCTGACATTGATATAAAACTTGCCATTTACATGAAAATGCCAGCCCTCACCCAGGACCTGATGTGGCTTTACTGTGAGGGGAATAGCCTGAAGCATCTTGTGGATATGGAAAGGGTAGCATGCAGTGCATCTTATTTCAAACAGCTATAAAATACAGAGTGAGCTGGTGGCGAGGGTTATGATACTAATATGTGACCAAACAGATTCACGTTAATGGAGCCAATCATCAGACGGCCAGGAAGTGTCAAATAAGGGCCTTTGAGCAAAGAAAATGTAGTTTGACCACATTGATCCAGTGACTGCTAATGAACACAAAATACAAGTCGATTGGCCCTTTAAAATCCATTAGCAGAGGAGAGATCTATTCAGAGGTGTGGAGGAGTTAGGCTTCACTGTGCATAACAGTCCAATCTGAGTCTTTATTTTTCTCGATGATTTTTTGCTCATCAAGCCCATGGGCTCCTAGGATGTGGTCTTTATTAAACTGGAAAATAAGGGGCACCTGGGTGGTCCAGTTGGTTAAGTTCCTAACTTTTGCTTTTGGCTCAGGTCATGATCTCCGGGTCGTGGGGTCAAGCCCCCTGTGGGGCTCTGCATTCAGCAGGGCGTCTGCTTGAGATTCTCCCTCTCCCTTTGGCCCTCTTCCTGTTTGTGTTCTAGGTAAATAAATAAATCATAACTAAATACATAAATAAGATCTTTGTTTAAGATTTTATTTATTCATTTGCGAGAGAGAGTGAGTGGAAGAAAGAGCATGAGCAGGGGGAAGAGCGAAGGGAGAATGAGAAGCAAGAAGCCTGATGCTGGGCTCAATCCAGACACTCTGTGGGATCTTGACCTGAGCCAAAGGCAGATGTTTAACTGACTGATCCACCCAGGTGCCCCAATAAATAAGATCTTTTTAAAAATAATTAAAAAACAATAAGAAAGTGGAAAATAAGATAGAAAGGAGGACTGACTATAAGAAAGGGGGGGTGACAGGAGCCCCCCAGCAGCTTACCATGGACTGCAGGAAGCGTGTTGGGCACCAGACGTCAGGGCCAGACTGGCTCAGAGGGCACATTCTGCTGAACAAGCTCCCAGGATGGATTCACCTAGGTGAAGCCTGATTTGGGCACAGAGGGTTAAAAAATATATTAAAAAATGTATATAGTCATTGTCACCATATAGGAGTTTTTGTGACCTCTTAAGTGTTTATAATAGTAATCTTCCAGCTTTTAATGACAGATGCTGGCGAGGATGCGGAGAAAGGGGAACCCTCCTACACTGTTGGTGGGAATGCAAGCTGGTGCAACCACTCTGAAAAACAGCATGGAGGTTCCTCAAAATGTTGAAAATAGAACTACCCTATGACCCTGCAATTGCACTGCTGGGTATTTACCCTAAAGATACAAACGTAGTGATCCGAAGGGGCACGTGCACCCGAATGTTTATAGCAGCAATGTCTACAATAGCCAAACTATGGAAAGAACCTAGATATCCATCAACAGACGAATGGATAAAGAAGATGTGGTATATATACACAATGGAATACTATGCAGCCATCAAAAGAAATGAAATCTTGCCATTTGCGACCATGTGGATGGAGCTAGAGGGTATCATGCTTAGCGAAATAAGTCAATCGGAGAAAGACAACTATCATATGATCTCCCTGATATGAGGGAGAGGAGATGCAACATGGGGGGTTGAGGGGATAGGAGAAGAGTAAATGAAACAAGATGGGATTGGGAGGGAGACAAACCATAAGTGACTCTTAATCTCACAAAACAAACTGAGGGTTGATGGGGGGAGGGGGGTTGGGAGAGGGGGGTGGGGTTATGGATATTGGGGAGGGTATGTGCTAGGGTGAGTGCTGTGAAGTGTGTAGACCTGACGATTCGCAGACCTGTACCCCTGGGGATAAAAATATATGTTTATAAAGCTGTAAAAAAAAAAAAAAAAAAGAAAAAAGAAAGGATGAATACCCAAGTTTTGTAGCAACATGGACGGGACTGGAAGAGATTATGCTGAGTGAAATAAGTCAAGCAGAGAGAGTCAATTATCGTATGGTTTCACTTATTTGTGGAGCATAACAAATAGCATGGAGGACAAGGGGAGAAGGAGAGGAGAAGGGAGTTGAGGGAAATTGGAAGGGGAGGTGAACCATGAGAGACTATGGACTCTGAAAAACGATCTGAGAATTTTGAAGGGGTGGGGGGTGGAAGGTTGGGGGCACCAGGTGGTGGGTATTGTAGAGGGCACGATTTGCATGGAGCACTGGGTGTGGTGCAAAAATAATGAATACTGTTATGCTGAAAAAATTAAAAATTAAAAAAAATAGTAATCTTCCAGCTTTCTTTTCAATAATCTCTGACCCTTCCTCAATTTATCCAGAAGCATTCCTACAGCCTCTAGAATATAATCAGACTATTAGGACATAAATGTAGAGGTCACACAGGTGATGCTGTTTTTTTTTTTTTTTTCTTCTTTCAGACATGCTGCTGGAGAATCCAAAGAGATGAGCCCCAGCGGCATAGGAGGAGGTGAATGCAGGACACATAAGATCAAGGCACATCCTGAGTGGGTCCAGATAGAGCACAACCATAAGAGACAGGTCAGCTGATCCAAGAGAGAGCATCCATAAACCCTGAGATTGTGGATCACAACAGGAACTTTGTATCTCCAACAGAATCAGATAAAAACACCCAATGCTCAGAATGGGCGGAGCTTACAGGGCTGGGGTGACCCTTTTCTCCCATCGCTGAGACCTCTCATTCCAACAATGCCTCCAAGGAAAGCCTCTGAGCAGCCAGACAAGGTTGCTCAGAAGAAGATCAGGAGAGAAATGGGGTCCACCACTGCAGACTCAAGTTTACTGCCCTTTACTGTCTCCAGCTTCACAAGATTCAGACCTCACACTGGTCCATTGCATGGGGGACATCATACAGACTGGACAATGAGCAGGAGCTTCTTATTACAAAAAAGAAGCACCATGTATGTCAAACTGCTGTGGGTTCTAAAGACAATGTGTTCCACACCCAGGAGTGCTGATGTGGGCCATATGGTGGGTGACATAGAAGGCTGATTGCTCCGAATGATGCCAGATCAAAACTGGTGTCTGTAGGTCAGGCTCTAGTCCAAACAGCCCTTCCATTTAGACCCTATGATACATCAGACACTATGGGTTGGAGGCATCGGCAGTGGGGAAAGGTGCCGGTGATGTTTATGGAAAGCCCCAGTGGGAGAATCACAACATATGACCCTCAGATTCTAGAGCCATAACATCTGCACTGGAGAATTAAATGCATCTTGAGAGAGTTCTTAGTATATTAGTGGGCTCTGGTAGATGGAACACTTGACCACGTGGCAGAAATAGACTGTGAATCCAGATTATGCCTTACACGCAGGGTTTCGTCACCCCTACCACATCGCGAATCTCTATGGGTATCCTAACAATTTGTCCAAAATGTGAATATAACACCAAGGATGAAGCAAGCAGGACCAGAAGGACCTTCAAGCAGAAGCAGGACCATGTGTGGGTTTCATGACCAGGTGATCTAGAGCCAGGGGCCACCTACTACCGTAGTTGCAGGAACACCCTTACCCTAGTGTCTTCCTATAACTCTACAGTCATCCCGTATGACCAGCTGAAGGATGGGGTAGCTTAGCATATGTATGTAAGCTGAAGACGAATGGTGGCCACAACACTGACATTCTGGGGTGCCCAAAATAGACAGCAGAGGAAAAAAAAAAATCTTTCCAATGGGCAGAACTGACTTTGTGTGGAAGGATATTAGAGCAATTTGAGAGTGTATACTTACTTCTGAATTGTTAGCAGTAGCCTGGCAGTTGGTTGAGGACCTGGGGTGGGGGAGGATTGGAATATAATAAGCAAAGAGCTCTGATTAAGGCAAATGGATGTATCCATATATAGGAGCGAGCATGATATGTAAAGATATTTGCATCACATGCTAATGCCCAGCAGAAGGCATCTATTGTGGAAGAAACATTGAACAGCCAAGTAGACAAAATAACTCAGCAGTCAATATTTATCAGCCATCATCTTTAGCCGACACAGAATTTGCAAAATAGCATAAGAATAGACTTCATGATTTTAGAGATGGAGGTTAAGCACTTACCAAAGCTGCTTTACCTACTGACTATTCAACATGCAAGGCACACCCTCCTCCCCCAATATGGCTCTGTTTCTTGAGGAAAGCAACCAGCCATGATATGGTCTGGCAAAGAGACTCCACCAGTCCTCTTCCATTCTACAATGGCCAGCGGTTTATCTTGACAAAAAAGACTGCCTGTAAGGTCTAAATGTTTGTCTTTCTAGCCAGCAAATCCTCTGGCTAGAGGTTAGCCCCACTCTCCAAGGAATTATGGATTGTCTAATCCCATACACACAGAATCTGATTTAAAAAACAAAAATAAAAACAAACAAAAAAAACCACTTCATAGCATGGAGGTATGAAGAAGGGCCATGGACCACAGAATCTAGTGGTTGTTTCATGCTCTGAACTTCTTAGGGGCAGTCAGCCTCGGGACTTTCTGGAATAACACTATCTGCTTCTTGCCCCTTGCTATCATTACATACTATGCTATGGAAGGCCACTTGCTGGATAAGGGGGTGATCACTATATCAAAGAATGGGTATACACTTCTTTGTTCTTCATTATTGAGAAAAATTATTCAATCATCTCTTCTTGGTCTATGGGAAAATAAAATATAATATGGTAGAGGCAGGGTGATGAAGTCAAATGTGTCCTCTGGAAGATGGGTTGTGAAACTGACCATGCACCAAGATCATCAGGAGGACTTGTTTGGATTCAACCCTGAGTTCTTTATCTAGTAGGTCTGGGGTAGGGTTCAATAATTTGCATTTATAACACATGTCCAGGTGGCACTGCTGCTGCTGATGTAATCTGGAGACCACCCTTTGAGAACCACTGGTCTGAGAGGTGTTGTAGAAATATCTGCCTGGCTCACCTTAATGCATGGGAGTAGACCCTTCCAGTGTCACCTATGTCTGTGTCATCTAATTCCTCTCCCATCCCAGAGGAGAGGCATCCAGGGTGCACATCTGGCACATGCTGTCTGATCGGTTGTTCTCCCAGGAATGTGAATTTAAAAAAGAAGAGGGGCAAGACTGAGAGTTGTCTAAAAGAACCACAGTGATATCAACTGCTCTAATGACAGGACCCCAAACTTCAGCAGCAGGGATCCCAGATCTACCCTGGTTCTATTCCAAGTCTAGGTGTTTTTGTTGAATAGAACTGGCCACAAGTAAAATTCACTTTATTGCAAAACAGAAATGTTCAGTCTTCAGTATTAGGAATGGAACTGAGATTATTTAGTACAGACATTGGAAAGATAGACAATGAGACAATGACCACGTTCTCACAACCAAAAGGGAGGCAGAATAAAGAACACAGTTGCAACGAATATGTAGAAAGGAGAGAAAAAGGCTGAACCTGAACTGATCAGGCCCTACTCCCAATTGCCCTACTTAGAGGTTTTGTTTCATATATTGGTTAGGGACACCAACACCAACTGCCCCTTTTTTCCCAGAACTGATGGGTTTCTCTGAACACTGGGCTCTCAGTGGTAAAACCAGGACAGGAAAGTAAATCGAGAGAGTCACTCACAATACTCATGGCATTGATTTAATGCCATCTGGAACACGTGGCTGGCTCAGTCAGTAGGGCATGTGACTCTTTATCTTGGGGTTGTGAGTTCAGTCCCCACATTGAGTGTAGGGTGTACTTAAAAAAAAAAAAAAGATAATGCCATCAAGTTGAGAAAAGTTGCATGCAAACTTCTACTTACCAATAATGTACTGGGTAATTTGGCCCCAAACTTCCTGCTGAAGATAAATGAAAAGCTATACAACATAACAAAGAAAACACCCTTTAAAATGAGCAAATATCTAATAAAGTAATAATATATCATTGGGTCAATGTTGGGTGGTGTTCCTCAGGGACAGATACTAAAATAAGGAATCATGTGTAAGGGCTTTATTAAGGAATTTCTGTCTGAAAACACAGTGAGAGAGCATGGAAGTCAAAGACAGAACGAGGAGGGCGAAATGAGAGTGTCCTTTTGGACTTCAGCCTAAACTTTCAGGGAGCTCTAAGGTGCAGCTTATGCCTCTGAGTTTATCTATTCTTGAACCAAGTACATGTGCTCTTATACTCCCTCACCAGGGTCGATATTTAACAGCCACATTTAACATATTTAACAAAGCCCATATTTAACAGTCAGGCATTTTGGCTCCTAAAGGTGAATTTGCCCAGTGACCCTAGTTATTTCTCCCAAGAGAATCCCAAGTAAACATCATTACAAGTAAAGCTCACAGAAATCTAAAAATAGGCACATAGAGCAGTGACACTAGTGGGGCAACATGGCCAGAGAGCTTGAACATATGTCAACAGAAACTTCCCAAACTGAAATGCAAAGAGAAAAAATAATGAGACAAATAGGAAAGAATATCCAAGAATATTGTGGCAATTATGAAAAGAATATGACATGCCTAATGACAATACCAGACAGAGAAAAAGAGAGACAGTGCAGAAGTAATGTCGGCACTAATAATAGCTAAAATGTCTCCAAAATTAATGACAGACACAAGGTCACAGGCCCAGGAAATTCAGAGAACACCAAGCAGAATAAATATTCAAAAAAACTACAATTAGGTATATTCAAACTGGGGGAAAAAGAAAGAAAGAAAGAAAGAAAGAAAGAAAGAAAGAAAGAAAGAAAGAAAGAAAGAAAGAAAGGAAGGAAGGAAGGAAGGAAGGAAGGAAGGAAAGAAAGAGAAAATCTTGAAAGAAGCCAGAGGAAAGAAATGCCTTAGGGGGCAAAAATAAGATTACTTGAGACCTCTTGGAAGTCATGCAAGGAATAAGATAGTACAGTGAAATGTTTGAAGTGTCTAAAATGTTAAATGAGGGGCGCCTGGGTGGCTCAGTGGGTTGGGCCGCTGCCTTCGGCTCAGGTCATGATCCCAGGGTCCTGGGATCGAGTCCCACGTCGGGCTCGCTGCTCAGCAGGGAGCCTGCTTCCCTTCCTCTCTCTCTGCCTGCCTCTCTGCCTACTTGTGATCTCTCTCTGTCAAATAAATAAATAAAATCTTTAAAAAAAAATAAAATAAAATGTTAAATGAAAAAATCCAACCATCTACAATTCTGTGTTCAGTAAAATTTCCATTCAAAACTAAAGTAGAAATAAACACTTTCTCAAATATGCAGAAAAGGGATTGTGGAGCCAATAGACATATTTTGTAAGAAATGTTAAAATTTCTTCAGAAAGAAGGTATTTAGGCCAGTAATTCATATCTACATAAAGAAAGGATGTTCACCAAGAAAGTAATAAATGAAGGCAAAATAAAACACTTTATTTTTGTATTCTTAATATAACACATATTTGTTCAAAGCAATAACTGAAAATGTACAGGTGACAATAGCACATGGATGAGTGTAATACATGACAACATTATTTACTTATAACATGGAGAAGGAGGAATGTTGAATATTCAGTTATAAGTTACCTGTGAACCAAAGTGTTGTTTGAAAGGAGACTTAGATATAAATGGGTATTGTAAAATCTGAAGCAATCACTGAAAGTTCTGGTGGTTAAACAATGAACATCTTAGTAATACATGGGTCAAATAATAAGTCTTGAGACTTTCAACATATCTGATCTAAATAGAAAATAAAAGGCAACTCACCAAAATGCATGAGATGTAGTGAAAGCATTATTTAGAGGACAATTTATAGCATTACATGATTATATTAGGGGAAAATGCATAAAATAAGGAATGCAGTCTTCCATCTTAGTAAACCCAAGGAAGAAGAATAATTTAAATCTAAAGCAAGCAAAAGAAAGAAAAAATAAAAAAATTTAGATAAATGAAATTGTAAATAGGAAAACAGGGCAATTCAATGGAACCAAAACTGGTTTTGAAATGATCGATAAAACTGATGACATTCTAGCCAGGATAACAAAGGAAACAAGAGGTGAATACTTCATTAACATCAAAATTAGAGAGGGATCATCACTACTGATCTGATGGATGGTAAAGTAATAGTAAATGGATATTAGAAAAGTCTTTACCACAAGTTTAATAACATAGATAATTTAGATAATTAATTACAAGACATAAATCACAAAAACTCACACAGGAGAAACTTATAACATCAAAAGTCCTTTCTCTATTAAAGAAAGTGATCAATACTTAATAACACTCCTAAAAAAAAAAAAAAAAAAAAAAAGCAGCACCAAACCTTGAAAATTTCATTTGTGAGTACCATTAAATTTAAGGTAAAAATCATACAAATTCTCAAAAATTCCATCCAAAAACAGGGACAAAGAAGACAATTCACAGCTGATTATATGAGTGCACCATTACTCTATCACCAAAACCATGTAAAGAGGTATAAAAAGAAAACTGCAGACCAATACTTCTAATAGATACAAAATATTAGCAAATTAAATCCACCAATTTGTTAAAAAAAAAAAAAGAAAAGAAAAAGTGCAGTATGAGAAAGAAGGACTTATTTCAGGTATCCAAGGTCAGCTCAACATTTCAAAATCAATCATTATACCAGCAGGGTGAGAAAGAAAAATTCTATGATCACATTAATTGGTATGGAAAGAGCAACTGACAAATCCAACACCCACTCTTGATAAAAACTCTCAGGAAAATGGAAAACAAGGTAAATTTCCTCAACATGGTAAAGAACATTCAAAAACAAACAAGGGGTACGTGGCTCAGTGGGTTAACCATCTGCTTTCGGCTCAGGTCAAGATCCAAGCTCTGGGCTGAGTGGGGAGTCTGCTTTTCCCTCTCCCTCTGCCCCTCTGCCCTGCTCCCACTCTCTCTCTCTCAAATAAATAAAAATTTTAAAACAAACAAATTAAAAATGTAGCTTACATCATTCTTAATGAGAAGCAACTAGATGTTTTTCTCTTAAGATCAGGAACAAGCCAAGGTTGTCTCCTTTAACCATTTCTACTCAGCATTGTACTAGAACCCTTAATTAATTCAATAAAGAAAAGGAAATAAAAGACATATAGTTTGGGAAGGAATAAAGCTTTTCATCCTTTGTATTGTCATGAACAGCATCCCAGAAAGTCAACATTTGCAACAAAAATGAAACTCCTGTTACTAATAAGTAATTGTCAGATGAGCTGTAGGATACCAGGTCAATATGCAAAACTCAATTGCTTTGCTGTATACCAACAATAAACAATTGAAAGTTGAATCCAAAATCAATTTTTTACTTACATTATCACCACAAATATGTAACACATACATATATATCTAATAAAATGTCTACACAATTTATATTTAGAAAATGACAAAACTTTGATTAATGAAATCAAAGGAAATCAATTATCTAAATTGCACAGTGAAGGAAATTATCAACAAAATTAAAATGCAACCCACTGAGCAGGGAAAAGATATTTGCAAATGGCATATCCCATAAGGGGTTAATATCCAAACTATATAAAGAACTTATATGACTCAACACTAAACAATAAATGCATACATACATATATACATAAAATAAAAAATTAAAAATGGGCAGAGGATCTGGATAGGCGTATTTCTAAAGAAGATATCCATACAGGTAAAATGAAAATGCTGAACATTACTAATCAAGAGGGAAATGCACATTAAAATCCTAATGAGGTGTCACTTTACCCCTGTCAGAATGACTAAAATAAAAAACATTGCCACCATGGAAAACAGTGTGGAGGCTTCCCTAAAATTAAAAATGGAATTATCATATGATCCTGTATTAATTCTACTACTGGATATTTGCCTAAAAAATACAAAAACACTAATTTGAAGAGATATATAAACCCCTATGTTTATTGCAGCATTATTTAAAGTAGCCAAATATAGAAACCATCCATATATCCATCAATAGGTGATAAGATAAAGAAGATGTGAGATATATATACATCATATATATGTATATGTGTGTGTGTGTGTGTATATATATATATATATATATATATATATATATGTGATGTAATATTACTCAGCCATAACAAAAAAGTGAAATCTTGCCTTTCACAACAATATGGATGGACCTAGAGAGTAATATGCTAACTGAAATAAGTCAGAGAAAGATGAATACCATATGATTTCACTCATATATGGAATTTAAGAAACAACACAAAGAAAATGGACAAAACACAGACTCTTGAATACTGAGAACAAACAGGTGGTCACCAGAGGGAGAGGGGTGGGAAGATGAGTGAAATACGGAATGGTGAGTAAGAGCACAGTTATCCTGATGAGCACTGAGAAATATATAGAATTGTTAAATCATTATTTTGTGCCCCTGAAATTAATATAACACTGTATGTTAATTACAGTTGAAAAAATAAATCAATAGGAAATATTCTATATTCATAGATAGGGAGACTGGACATTGTTTCATACTCAATTCTTCTCGATTTGATATATAGATCACAAATTCCATATAAAATCCTCACAATCTAGTTCTTGGTATTTTTTTAAACAATTCTAAAGTTTATATCAAAAAGCAAAACACCCAGAAGAATCAGCACAATAATGAAGACAAATAGAGTTGAGGGACTGACACTACTGGGCTTCAAGACTCACCAAAAATCTCAGTAACCAAGAAGGTTTGGTGTTCATAAATGTTGAGAGACATAGATCAGTGAACCCCAGAAATAGTGAGCTCAGAAATAGATTCATAACAACGGTCTAATTTTCAAAAAGAAATGAAGGCAATTCAATCAAGGAAACAATAGTCTTTCCAAAAAAATGTTGTCAGAAAAATTGGATGTCTATATGCAAGGAAGGAAGGAGGAGAGGGAGAGAGGGAAGAAGGAATGGGGAAGGAAGGGAAGGTAGGAAAAAAGAAGAAGGAAGGAAAGAAGGAAGGAAGGAAGGAAGGGGAAGGGAAGGGAAGGGAAAGAAGGGAGGGAGGGAGGGAGAGAAGGAAGGAAAGAATGGAGGGAAGGAGGAAAAGGAAAGAAAAGAAAAGAGAAAAAGAAGAGGCAAAACACAAAACTTATACCTTTCATAAAATTTAACTTGATGAATCATAGACTTAAATATAAGATGAAAACCTCTAAAACTTCCAGAAGCAAACATAGCAGAAAATCAAGGTGGCCTTCAGTTTGGTGCTAAGTGTTTAGATACAGGATCAAAAGCATGGATCTGTGAAAGATAAAATAGAAAATTTGGTTTTTACAAAAATTAAGAAGCTTTGCTCCATGAAACTTAACTGTTAAGAGATTGAAAAGAGGGGCACCTGGGTGGCTCAGTGGGTTAAGCCTCTGCCTTCAGTTCAGGTCATGATCTCAGGATCCTGGAATTGACCCCACATCAGGCTCTCTGCTCAGCAGAGAGCCTGCTTCCCCCTATCTCTCTGCCTGCCTCTTTGCCTACTTGTGATCTCTGACTGTCAAATAAATATTTTTTTTTTAAAAAAGGGAGATTGAAAAAATAATACATAGACTGAGAGAAAATATTTTGAAAAATCTATTATTTGATAAATAATTCTATCCAAAATATACAAAGACTCTTAAATACAATAAGAAGACACACAATGCAGAAGCACCAGGATGGCTCAGTCAGTTAAATGTCCAACTTTTGATTTTGGCTCAGGTCATGTTCTCAAGATCATGAGATCAAGCCTTGCATTGGACTCCATGCTCAGCAGAGAGTCCACTGGAGATTCTCTCTCACCCTCTCCTTCTGCCCCTTCCCCAGCCCATGCACATGCTCTCACTCTGACTCTCAAATAAGTAAATAAATCTTTAAAAAGAAGAAGAAGGAGGAGGAGGAGAAGGAGGAGGGGGAAAAAACACACAACCCAATTAAAAATGTGCAAAAGATCTGAAGGGATACCTTGCCGAAGAAGATACATACAAGACAGATAAGCATATGAAAAGACATGTCATTAAGGAAGTGAAAATTGAAACAATGAGGAGCTATCATTGTATATGTACTAAAATGGCTAAAATAAAACAAAACTGAGGGGCGCCTGGGTGGCTCAGTGGGTTAAGCCGCTGCCTTCGGCTCAGGTCATGATCTCAGGGTCCTGGGATCGAGTCCCACATCGGGCTCTCTGCTCAGCAAGAAGCCTGCTTCCCTCTCTCTCTCTCTCTGCCTTCCTCTCCATCTACTTGTGATCTCTGTCAAATAAATAAATAAAATCTTAAAAAAAAAACTGATAATACTAAATGCCAATAAGGACACAGAGTGATAGGATCTCTCACTCACCATTTATAAAATAATGCACAATTGGATAGCCACCTTGGAAACAGTTTTACACATTCTTCTAAAGCTAAACATCATCCTACTATGTATTTCAGCAATTCTGCTCCTGGATATTTACCCAATGGAGGTAAAAATTTACATACACACAATACCTGCTAAAGGAGTTTTGTAGCAACTTTACTCATCATCTCCAAAACCTGGAAGCAGCCAAGGTAGCCTTCTATCAGTGAACGGAGAGACCAAGTGTGATGCACCCATGTAATCTGATACGATTCAGTATCATTCAGGTGAAATGAGCTATCAAGCCATGAAGAATCATAGAGGCGCCTTCAGTACATGTTGCTAAGTAGAAGAAGCCAAGACTGTGTGACTCCAACCACGTGACATTCTGGAAAGGGCAAAACTATAACTGATTTTTTTTAAAGATTTTATTTATTTATTTATTTATTTTAGGAAGAGAGAGAGAGAGAGCATGAGCCAGGGGAGGAACAGAGGGAGAGGGCCATGCAGACTCCATGTGGACTGTGGAGCCTGACATAAAGCTGAAGGTGCGTCTCTATCCCTTGACCCTGAGATCATGACCTGAACGAAAATTAAGAGTCAAACTCAACCAACTGAGCCAACCTGGTGCCCCTATAATTGATCTTTAAGAAGGTCACAGTTGCCACAGGGTTGGATTGTGGGTAGGGGTGAATAGGTGAAGCACAGAGGCTGTTTAGAGGAATGAAACTCTTCTGAATGATACTCTAACGATGGGTCCGTCTGCCCTGGTCCTTTCAGGTTTCTTTTCCTGTACATTTCCGGGTCACAGCCACTGTGTTTCCATTGGGTTATATAAACATTCCACTGTAGGAATGCTACCTATCGTGGAAGCTTACTTTTGTCTATCATATGCCCTGGCGTGGTCTTTCCCTAATCCGTGGCTAATCTATGGCTTGCGAGTGCACTCAGTTGAGGGAATGTTTGCCATACAGAAATGTTCATCTTATATAATATAGGAAAGTTATAGTTATTTTTCCCCATGTTCCTTTTTTTTTTTAATGACTTATAGAAAAACCCTACTGGCAGATACACTGTATCTCTCCACATACAACTTGTTTTGTTTTGCTCATTTAGGTCTTTAATATATCTGTACTTCAATTGATTTCAATTTTCTATATGGGTAGCCAATTCTCCCATGATTTGCAGGGACCTATCTGCCCTATGTCCATTTCATACATGAATATATAAATGTGTGCTTGTGTTTCTGTTCCTGCACCTTCGATGCTGTCCCGTCAGTGCATTTGTTCATCTCTAGTCCTACATGATGTTAAATAGCACAGCATTAGAATCGTTCTTGCTGTTTCGTGAGGTGAGATCCTCCCTTTATGATTCCTCAGAGTTCTCTTAACCACTGTTGGACTATTACTAAGTTTAGGAGACAATCATCCAGTTTTGTAGAAAAATATGAAACAGATGATGTAAATGGCTTTACATGTATTAAATAAATGGGAGAAAAAAATGATGCACTGGTCTTGTCCACTAATTTGGGGTGTCTATTTACTTGCTTTCCTTTCTGTCTTTCAGTAAAGTTTCATAGTCTCTAAAACGAAGCTTTTATGTATTTAAATTACATTTGTTATACATATAATTTGTTTGTTGCTATTTTGAGCAGGATTTTTAAAATTACATTTTATATTTGGTTACTGCTTATATTTAAGAGTGTAAAAAAAACAGTGTAACTGATTTTTTGTATATTGATATTTTATATAACAATTTCCTGAGCTCTCCCATTCTTACAGTTACCTCCAGATTTTCCTGCGCTTGCACGGAGACAATTGTGTCTTTTGAGAAAAAGGGCTTTCACTTTCAATTGTTTTGCCTCACATTTAAAATTAGAGGATCTATTAACAAGATTCGCTTTAAGAGGAAAATCCTTGGGGCGCCTGGGTGGCTCAGTGGGTTAAAGCCGCTGCCTTCGGCTCAGGTCATGATCCCAGGGTCCTGGGATCGAGCCCCGCATCGGGCTCTCTGCTCGTCAGGGAGCCTGCTTCCTCCTCTCTCTCTGCCTGCCTCTCCACCTACTTGTGATCTCTGTCAAATAAATAAATAAAATCTTTAAAAAAAAAAAAAAAAGAGGAAAATCCTTCACTATATGCAAAACAAAACAAAACACCTTCATCAACCCTTGAGGCTCCCTGGATTGCAAATCTTGGCAGTTACAATGGGCACTTGGCAGTTGGGACGAAGGACCTCAGACACAGTGATCAGGTCTGCAAATAGATTTCCTGTTAGGACAGATAGGTGGACAAAGAATTTAAGTCCTATCGGGACGCCTGGGTGGCTCAGTTGGTTAAGCAGCTGCCTTCGGCTCAGGTCATGATCCCAGCGTCCTGGGATCGAGTCCCACATCAGGCTCCTTGCTCGTCAGGGAACCTGCTTCTCCCTCTGCCTCTGCCTGCCATTCTGTCTGCCTGTGCTCGCTCTCTCTCCCTCTCTCTCTCTGACAAATAAATAAAATCTTTAAAAAAAAAAAAAAGAATTTAAGTCCTATCATGTCATCTTGCCCAAAGGCATAGCTAGTGAGTCACAGAAACACACCGATATTTGAATATGAATTAAGGCAAGGTCCATCCCACAGAATTGGGAAAAAGTCCATTGGACTAGAGTCCTAGCAGATTACCCAACATAACCCCGAGGTGCCACTGTCAGGCCCTCAATGGCCATGGCTCTCTTTCCCTGGCCCATTTCCATTTATAAGCTTCACTTTTTATTCCCCCTTGTAGATGTTTAAAGAATGCACAGTGTGACCTTTGAAAAGGTTGCCTACGACTTTGCTCCTAGAGCAAAGCTTACATCATGACCTACAATGAGAATCAGCTACATAGGGCTTGGCTTCCAAACCAATGTATTTAATCAGACACAACGGCCAGAGCTCCAGTAGCCCTCTGGAAATGCAAAGGTTTTGCCACCAATGTTGGAATGGAGTGATAATATAACCAAGATGACCGCTTCACCCCACACCTCACTCTGAACTCATCATGGATTTTCATTGCCTTCAGGAAAAATTACTATCCCACTTCCACGACATAAAAATCATCTTCACCCACTATACTCCCTAACGAACCACAATTGACAATAATATTGAGCTGAAAGACACATTCTCTGATGCCTCCATGGTTTTGCACAAACTTCTCTATCTGCATGAAATAATCAATTCCAGCGTACCTGTTTCAAAGGCTCAGGACTGAGAAAAGTTTTACTGTGGGTCATCCTGCACTTGAGTTGAGCTACAATTTCTCTGCAGTCAGACAAGCCTTCTGCACCTTCTCAGAAGTCCCTGGCACACGAGGCACCATTTTTCTCTCAAGCTTTGAATCTACGTGGAATGTTGTTCCCTCTGAATCGATAAAAAAAGTAACAACAGTGATTCTCCAGCCTCTATGGCTCTGGTACATGTGGACCCTAATAACTCTACTGAAGGTCCAGTGTCTGAGTACTAAGTGGGGTGGTCATGGGGACGGTCATGGATCCTCACTTGGAGGACCCTTGGCCTTTGCTTTTCTCGTGCCCCATCCTTTTTGTCTTATTATTTCATATCATTTGTTGGCTGCCTCTCCCACAGGACTTTGCTGCCAAAAGTCATGTCTCTCTTGATTTCATCTTGACAAGAATGCTTCTTTCAAAGAATCCCTTTGAAAACAAAACGTCACAATGAATACCATGTTCTGCATCGCATGGTGCATGTCTGGCCCCTCCAAGGGAGTAGAATTCCTCGAGGAAGTTTGGTGTGTTTTATGCCTTCTGCAGAGTGTGGTGCCTGGTATAGGTCCATGGAAGGTGATCGATCAACATGTATTGGCTGAATACATAAATCTCTCCTTTCTGAGGAATTAATTTTTGGATTATTCTTTGATGTAATGTATCCTTGATCTCGTGTTTATTCTTTTACAATTGTCTCATGTAACTTGTAGACCAAATGGAAATGTAAATACTTAAAGGTTTCTCCTACTAAATAATCAATAAACACACATATTCATTTTGACTGAGTGGTGATTGGCACAGTCCTTCATATGGTAGTATACTTTTTGTGTAAGTTAAGGTCCCATATAATGGAGTCTCATTATAACTACACTGAAACTAGAATTGTTTTATAATGAGAGAGAGAAGGAAAGCATGAGAAAAAGCAAAATGAAGGGAAAGAAAAGGAACCTAAGGAAGGAGGGTGAGAGAGAGAGAGAGAGAGAGAGAATTCTTGCTGCTGCTAATTTTAATTTCAGTTTACTACTTGAAGTGTGTCCTTTTCCTGGATTTTTTTTTTTTTAGGCTAAATTGGGTACCTACCATGAGCAATGCAATATGCTAGGTGTTAATCCTTCAAAAAGATTTGGCTAGTGGATAATCTTTCTTCTCACAATTTCAAGTTATTTTATAGGACAGATGTGATAAACACTCGATTTTCTAGTTCAGTTCTCAATCTTAAATTTATTGACACATTCTAAAGTGTCCTCAGGTCAGCTCTGGTTTCCCTTTCTCCCCATCTTTATTAAAGAATAACTTCCAAGCAGCCACGTGAGCTACAGACAGACACAGAGATGAAGACTAGATGGTGGTCTACTTAGAAAAATAGATTGAAAATGGTTTTGTGTGTCCTGAGAGTATGGGGATGATAAAGCAAACCTCTGATTGGAAGATTGTAGGACCAGAGAAAGAAAAGACATTTGCTCAGGAATATAGAGATTTCTTTATTTGTTTTCTCTTATTTTCAAACCCATTGTGTATATTAAGGTTTGCCTTGGAGACCCTTAACCTGTCAGGATTATAAATGATTATTGAGTTTGCCTATCAAATATCCAGTGCTGATTGGCTCGTCTGAATAACCACACAGATTTGGAGTTATGGTCGGAACCAGCTATAAACTGATGGCTCCCAAATTTGTCATCCCCAGAGCACCCTAACTCTCACATCTCATCTCAGTCTGCTCTGATCTTGGCAGCACACCCTGAAAGGGAAGACACCGTCCTCTCTGTGTGGAGGCCAGAGCAGGCAGTGGGCGATTCGAGCTCTCTCCTCAGTTTTCTCTAACAGCTCATGTAATTCAATGCATCGCATCAGCTTAACTCACACTTGAGGCCGTCTCAAGGAAACCAAATGACACCTTTGCCTTTGTGTGGCGCTGGGATGAGGTGTCAAAAACACAGCTTTCTCTTCTTTTGGAATTCTGATTTTCTAATAAATTAAACAAGTTAAGAAAGTGGCTCATGCTGTTTACCAGTTTTCTACCATTTTTCCTGTCTGCCACAAGACAGAGCATATGTTCTGTTTGAAAGCTTTACTTATGTATAACATTTTCTATGATTAATGATGTGCCAACACTGTACATCATTGTGTATGCCTAAGTCTTGTATCTATGTGAATGCCTAAGTCTATAGCTGTATCTGAATCCATCTAGATCTTTGTCTGTATCCATGTGTACTTATATTTGAGTCTCTGTCTGTATCCATATGTGTGTCTATGTGTTTGTCACATCTGTATCCATACATGTGTCTACATCAGCTTCTACAGTTGTAACCCTATGTGTATCCATACCTGTGACCACATTTGTATCCATGTGTATCCACAGTGTCTGTCTCTGTATCCACATCTGCATCTATATTCTCATCCACACCCATGAATTTAGCTGTGCTAATTTTAACGAACTGCAGGGATCCTTCCTCAGTGCACATACTCAAATTTGATAGTGGCTCTGAAAGAAAATTGCCACATAGGAAACTTATTCATATTATTCCATTTAAAAATTCAGCCAAATTTGCATCCCTCTTTATTTTTTTCAAAGAGGCACCCTCCCAACATGGTTTCTCATCAGCATCTGTTGCCACATCCTTTATCTTTCTTACGTTCTTCTTCAAATGTTTTCTATATTCCATTTTTATTGGTTTGTTTAAATCCAGTGTATGAGTCCATTTAAATAAAAGTAGGGCAGCCTGACAAGTATTTGTATGGCATGAAATTACAAGCAGGTGAGAGTTGAACAATTAATACTTCTTTTTTCTCAGTGGTGGTACGAGCAGTGCCAATTTAATGCTGTTTAAGCTTATTATCTAATTGCATGCTTGTGCTAGCTTCAGAAACGGCATGACATGAAGGCAGACTTGGGCTCTGTTCCCTCTGCAGTAGAATATTCAATTATTTGTTCTGACTCATGTAATTCCCTGTATTCCAAGCTTGTTAATGTCATTACAGAGCTGAAATAAAGTGATTACTCTTAATGAGTATTTATCCGATAGGCAATGCTGTTCCTGCACCCTCCAGCTGAAGTGGACGAGCCTGGGTCCCCTCTTCTTGGGTCCCCTCCTCCAGAGGCTCCATCCCCCATCTCTTGACTTTCCTGTCAGGGAGGCAACATTGCATTGCGGTGTTCTGTGAAATACTGTCAGATGATGGGGAAGAAATAAAAATATTAAAAAAAAAAAAAAAAAAAAAAGGAAAGGGAAGACTTGCAACGTCCCCGGGCAGAGTTCCAGCTAATGACCACTGTTTCCACTCGCTGGCAGTGATGACAGCTTGCGCTAAATGATAATGGCGTGCCTGCTGTTGAGTTTGCCCACTTATGTTATTTCTCTTGACATGGTTCTGGGGAAGGCCTAATTTTTTTGACATTTGACCATGCAAATTTGAGTCCTGATACATTATTCTGCATTTACATCCTCCCAGTGTTGCTGTTTAAAGTGTGCTACAAGCCGCAGGAGCTCAGCTAATAAAGGCCACCGAATGAAAGGAAGTTAAATATGACTGCAAGAGGGGGCTTAATGAAGGGCGGGCTCGTACATCTCAGAGATGACCTTCTAGAGATGAACGAGTGGAAAATCCCTTTTAAAGCAAATGGTAAAGAATGTAACATCCGCTTTTTTTCTAGAATATTTTTAAAGGTTTTCATATATATACCAATGGGAGAGAAAAAAAAGAGCCCATTATATATTACATGGACATTTTTATACTCAGCTTATCAGTTAGTGTACTATTAACCAATTTCATGGCGGTGTCGACTTCTCAAACACTAAAATACATGATTATGCAGGAAGCATCTTGATTGCTAGACCTACTGATACAGTGTCTCTAAATTTACTGAATAGTTCCATACCACCAAATGCCCTAGCTGTTGGGTCTCTGAGAAACCCTCCTTATTACAGATTTCTGTGGCTTTTGAAGCAAATTAAACAATATACTATATTGTCCTAAGCTATAGGCCAAAATTAGGGTATGATTTAATAAAAGTGAGAAAAAAGAAGTAAATAGTAAATAATAATGGTAACAATATGAAACAGATTTTAGAACTATTAAAATGAGCACCTAATCCTAATAATGATAAATATCAGTATTCACAAGTTTTATTATGTCCAGCAACATTAATGTAGGTATTTTTAAATGCCCTTCTACTCTATAATGTTTGCAAAAAGAAAAAAAGTTACTGTTTATTACTTGTCTATCTTTATATGTTTATTTAATAATCATTCACTTCACTACACTGGTATTTCTTCATACATTTTGAAAAGCTCTATCGTCCTTAGTCTCTCTTGTGGTTAACTGTATTAAAAGATATCATCTAATAAGCAGTATTTGAGATTTGTAAGTATTAAGAATATTCCAGAAAATCCTCTTGGTAATTATGGAATAGACACATTTTTCTCTTTTTCTTTCTTCCTCTCACGCTCCCTTCACCCTCCTATCTGTTCTCCTTTCTTTTTCCTTCCTTTTTGTTTTCTTTTTTCACATTTCTGAGCACGCATTATATTTTTGAGCATGTACCCTATCTATTTATTTATGTCCATCACAATTTGGATCCTGGGAAGTTTACAAAAATGAGTAAGACAGAGTCTCTGAATATAAGAATCTTGTAATAGGGAGTGACTAAGCTAATATAGTTGAAAAAAATAAAAAGAAAAGAAAAAAGCTTTGCTTTTAAAAAATGTTCTTATTATCAGGAGGTTAAACCAGCTCCTTGAGATCAAAGTTAAAAAATGTAGCTGTCAATTTAATTTCTACGAATGGGCTATTTTCCTTCAAGTTTTCAAAGATGTGTGTGTTCTCACATGTGATTCTGTGCCTGACTGGTTATCATTGGTTGGTCAGTGCTGTGCTAATCCCTTACTTTCTCCCTGCTTTCATCTTCTGGAAAGCACCATAAGAGACTAGCGCGGAAGTCACCACAGCAGCTGTGGGCTCTGTGGGTTCTTGTACTTGGGGGAACATCAGGTAGCAGCATTGACATTCCACCACCAGCCAATGCCACACTTCCCATCAATAGCAACCACAAGCTCCAAGGCACGTTTGTTCTGAGACATGGACTAAAACATGTACTGAATGCAGACTCCTGACCCAAAGGAGGAAGCAGATAAGCGTATGGCTAAGAAGCCTTCCTATCACTCTCAGAGTCATGGAGACATAGAGTCCATGAATAGGGTCAGCGTACATTTTGTTTTTTTTTTTTTTCACAAAACTGTTAAGACAGAATTTAGAATTTAATTTTAAAAATGCACTTTTTATTTACGTTTTTAATTTGTTTTTCAACACTAATAAAAGTTAGTAAATGGTACTTTAATAACAAAAGTTGTTCCTCCAAAAAAAATTGTCAAAGGAGGTCAAAAATTGGTTTTCTTTTCCAGAGAAAGTACATGAACCAAACTTCCTCACATCGTTGTTAGGATGTAGTCTTTGGGAGAGCAATTATGGAGACATACGTCAAATTCTCCTTCCCATCTTCCACAGCCATCACACTTAGTTCTTAAAGCTACATGGGCTCTGTTAGTGCGTTATAAAGTAAACCCTCATCGAAGCTCTGAAGGGTCTAGAGGATTAAGCTAGAAGCAAGCAGCATTGTTAGCCAGGAACAGCCACTCATGGCCACCAGAGGATGCTGCAGAACGGTCTCCAGTAAATCAGTGTATTAACCACCGACCGCTACATACAGAAATGCCATCAAGCATAGAAACATTGCTTTCTCACCTTTCAGGTTCTGTGGATCTGGAGTCTGGGTGAAGATGAGCTGGGAGTCCCACCTCAGGGTCTCAAGAACCTGCAGTCCAGGTGCAGGCCATGTTTAGATCTCATCAAAGACTCAACTGGGGAAGGAACCACATCCAAGATCCCTCAGATTATTTTAGTATATGGTTTCTTGGCATCTGTAAAACAAAGAGCTAAAGGCTATTTGCTGCTTGGAGGTCAACCTGAGTTTTTCTAGGCCACCCACAGTTCCTTGTCAGGTGTCCCCCTGTGGCAGTTGTCTTCTTCTGAGAGAGCAAGGGAGAGACACAGTCAGACTCAAGCAGGGAGGCCCCAATATACTGGGTGATCTCATGTAATTATGTGCCCAGAGCCATGCTTATCTCCACATCTTTGCCATTATTCTGTTAGTTAAGTATAATTCCCAGGCTCTGCCCAGACTCAAGGGAAGGGAATTATACAAAGGCAGAAATACCAGGAGATAAAGAACATGGGGTCCACCTCAGATTCAGTATAGCTGTATTCAAGTATTCACTCAATCTCA
The DNA here is from genome assembly GCF_902655055.1 of Lutra lutra. Lineage (NCBI taxonomy): Eukaryota > Metazoa > Chordata > Mammalia > Carnivora > Mustelidae > Lutra > Lutra lutra. The sequence continues at coordinate 3,442,320 of NC_062282.1, forward strand.
TTGAGAGGATAGTAGGTATCAGGCAGGCAAAGCTGTAGGTGAGGAAAACATACCAATAAACAGAACAGTCATGGGTTTATATTATAAAGGGGAGAAAAGACAATAAAGGAATAAACAATAAACTATTTCTCATATTGATAACTGCTATTAAACAAAGAAGAAAGAGAAGGAGGAGGAGGAGGAAATGAGGAAGGAGGAAGGGGAGAGAGGAGGTGAGAACACCTAGCATGAGAGAAAACATGTACTTACATGAGAGAAAGCAGGTACTTACATTGGGCTATTAGAGAAGCTCTGCCTGAAGTGGTGACATGAGCTATGTCTTACATGATTGTAAAAGGAAACAACCTTGCAAGGACCTGTGCTAGAGCTTTCCAGTTGGAGTAACAGCAAACACAAAGGCCCTGTGGCAGGAGTGAGAAAAATGGAATGAGATGGGACCTTCTTGGGCAAGACTTATGCAGAAAAATATGAAAGACATGCAGGTGCCAAGAGGATATGGAAGCCATGGTGAGGGATTTGGACTTCATTCTAAAGGCGAGGAGAAGCCAGTGAAGAGACTGGACTTGAATGGGAACAGAGACACTTCCTCCATCATAGAAAGTGTTGGAAGGTCAGTGACCAGATGCAGGTTGGCTTACATATTTGATGGCAGAATACCAAGACAAGTCACTCTAGTTGAAACAGTGTTCTTAAATACAGATGAAAGGTCATCAGCCCCAGAGTGAGGTGTTTGACCATGCTGAGGAATGGAAGGTGGTTGCTCAGGAGAGCTGGGGAGAAACATGCTAATGCATACTCAAGACTGGAAGAGCTTTGAGGGCCAATGTGAGAACTGTGGAAGGTAATCCCTGAAGCAGGGTTAAATGTGTTTCTCTGAAAATGGAGAACATGGAGAACCTGGACAGTGCGCTACCACATGGGTTTTCCAGGCTTAAGTATTGTACAGGTGACTGAAATCACAGGTAGCAAGGAATAAATGTGTTTTTAAGAGGATGTGATAATGAAATCATAAGGTATGTAAACAAATGAAGAGAGTTGAGGATGTGCTGGGGGAGAGGTGAGCAGCAGGTTACTCAAAGAAAGGGCATCCATCACAGGCAAGAATTTAGGGTGGCAACTTGCATGGGAAGATGTCTAGATCAACGTGGAAGATTTGAATCAACATTTCAGAGTGGCATTGTTCCCAGGATGGCAAAGACATGAATGCAGCCCTGAGAGGCATGGCTAAGGTGGGATGTTTGGAAAGAAGACATGATCCAGTGTGGAGGCCCATTTTCTATGGGCATTCATGTGAGTTCCTGGAGGAGTAGGTCAGATGCAAGGGTCAAGAGAAACAGCTTCTCAATGTAGGAATTGCACTCTTGAACAAAATGAAGGGAGGTCCATTATTGGCAGCCCATGAAAGAACATGTTCCTTACAGGAGTGGATTTTCTAAAAACACTTATTATTATAGCAGTTGTATATGCATGTCCTCAGAAACTAAAAAAATACAGACCAAAAAAAAATTAGTTAAACACATTAAAAAATGATTCCCAGGTGCCTGGGTGACTCAGTTGGTTAAGCAGTTGTCTTTGGCTCTGGTTGTGATCTGAGGGGTCTTGGGATGGAGGGCTTTCTGCTCAGTGGAGAGCCTGCTTCTCCCTCCTCCCCTACCCTCACTCATGCACACTCTCTCTCTCAAATAAATAAAATCTTAAAAAAAAAGTTATTCCCAGACTATCCAGAGGTCACCAGTAATCTTTGACACTTTCTTCCATCTTGGCCTTTCTTACACACACAGTTGTGCGTGCACACACCCACCCACACACACACAGGTGTCTGGATCAAAATGGGATCTTACAGCTAACGGTGCATACTCTTGTTAAACTTTTGGTATATTTTTTCAAAGCTAGTCTTTTTTTTTTTTAAAGATTTTATTTATTTATTTGACAGAGAGATAGAGCGCACAAGTAGGCAGAGAGTCAGGTAGAGGGAAAGGGAGAAGCAGGCTCTCCACTGAGCAGGGAGCCCAATGCAGGGCTCGATCCCAGGACTCTGAGATCGTGACTGAGCCAAAGGCAGCCACTTAACCGACTGAGCTACCCAGGCTCCCCAACAAAGCTAGTCTTTTATATGTAATTTTTCCTAATTGTGTTTTAAAATACTCTTTCAATCTGTCAGAATCTAGTACATGCTTTGCATTGTTATTTCATATGTGTGTGTGTGTGTGTATATACATATATATATATATATACATATATATATTTAAACAATAGAAATATTCTGATTGTTAAAGAAACTTAGCCCAATGTTCTATAGAAAGAGCCACTATTTTAATTTGTTTCTGCTTCCTCCTGGGATCATTTAATTTGTTCTTCATTACCATATTTTCATGAACTGAAAATTCAGTTTAAATATTTCATATTAAATACCGGTTTTGTAGGAAAAAACATAGGTGATGTTGAATTGCTGATGTCAGATCACCTCAGGAGACACACACTACTCATGTTAGCCACCACATTAGGGTGGGGACAACCTTTGTTCTTCCTTCGCGGGGTGGGGGACAGGATGTGGCACTGCACAAATGCCCAGTGTCTTAGTCCACTCGGGCAGCCATAGCAAAATACTACAGATGGGGCAGCCTACATGGCATGAATTTACTTTCACATAGTTCTGGAGATTGGGAATCCAGGATCAAACTTCTGACCAATGTCTCTTCTTACCAGGACAGAAATCTTATCAGGTCAGGTCCTCATCCTTATGACCTCATTTGACATCAGTGACTTCCTTGAAGGACCTAGCTCTCGGTAGATCTACACTGGAGCTTAGGGTTCCAACACATGGATTTTTTTTTTGGGGGGGGGTGGGAAGACAGAATTCAGTCCATAACACCAAGTTACCATCATCCATTCACTTAAAGATTTTACTAACAACGATTAAGAATTAACAATTCATAATGATTGTCTCCAATCAGTAGTTAAATTAGTACTTCTAAAATATTTTTAAATTCTGTCATTATTTTCATATTTTTTCACTGGACATTTTTAAAGAGCCCTTAACTTTTAAAATATCACTGGTTGTGGATGGTGGGTATTAAGGAGGGCACGGATTGCATGGAGCACTGGGTGTGGTGCATAAACAATGAATCTTGGAACACTGAAAAAGTAAAATAAAATAAAATAAAAATCATTGGTTGTATTTTTTATTTTATTTTTCTTAAAGATTTTATTTATTTATTTGTCAGAGAGAGAGCTCAAGCAGGGAGAGCAGCAAGCAGAAAGAGAAGCAGACTTCCCACTAAGCAGGGAACATGATGTGGGACTCAATCCCAGGATCTTGAACTCATGACCTGAGTGGAAGGCAGATGCTTAACCAACTGAGCCACCCAGGATCCCCAAAATGTCATTGGTTTTAATGAGAGACCAAGGAGTTGGGCTACAGGTGGAAACACTGTATAAACCACAGGAAACAATGCTATGCTCTTCTCCACTCCTGCCCTGCCATCCGCCGTCCCAGTCAGGATCCTTTGGGCCAGTGATCCATCTCCTATCTGGTGACACCCCTGCCACCTCTGCCCTTCGATCTGGGATCATTTGCCTTCAGTCTGAGAACTTGCTCTTGAGTGTTAAATAAAGCAGAAGTACAGGCAGATCTGTCTGAGACATGTGCCTCATACTCCATCAAGAAGGATTTGAAATCTGGTGGGTGTGGAATCACTGTTTAACCCTTTTCTGCCTGCTTTTCAGCTGTCTCTCTAGCTACAAGATTTTTAGGGGTTTTTGTTGTTGTTGTTGTTTTAGATTTTATTTATTTGAGAGAGGGAGAGAGAATGCACAAGAGGGGCTAATGTCAGAGGGAGAAGCAGACTCCTCACTGACCAGGGAGCCTGAGGCAGGACTAAATCCTGCGCTCCGGGTTCATGACCTGAGCCGAAGGTAGTCGCTTGACAAACGGAGACCCCCCAGGTGTCCATCACTAGCTATGAGTTCTACATGGCACTTACTTTCTATTCATTCAGCGTGGTGTTCCTGGAGAGACTGGACTCTGTGGGTCGACATCTGTAAGACAACTCAAAAATGTTTTAGCTATCCTTGTTTTCTTTTCATTCGTTCTTTTTTTTTCTTTTTCTTTTTTTTTGAGTAGAGTTAGTTTTGACTGTACAGATTAGTGATTTGACAAGCTTATACATTAGTTGCCTTTGTTTTCAAATGTTTCTTGTTTTTCCATTCTCTTTCTTCTCTCATTCTGGGAATATGACTACACATTTGCCAGGTCTGATGTTCATATCCCACATTTCTTTTATGTTCTCTACTTTTTAAATTCAATTTAATTTCTATGATTTGATTTGAATCTTTTCTATTGAACTGTCTCAAAATATACTAATTTATTCTTACTGAGTTCAGTGAACTTTCCATTCATCAATGAATTATTAATATTATCTTGCACTATAAGAATGTTTGTTAAATTTTTATACATTTTTATTATTGTTAAATTATATCTATTGTTAAATTGTATCTATCTAATTATACACATATGTATGTAATTAATATAATTATTATTAAACTAAATAAATATATATATAAGTTTTTATTTTTGATTACTGGATATGTCTATTATATTCTTCAAAGATAATTTTATTTTCATTAATTCATATTTGCATTTCTTGCAATTGTCTTTTTGTATGTGATAAGGATAGTGTGTACAGGATTCTATATTGTGTTTTTATTATATATTTTTAATTGCATAACCATTTTTTCTCATTTAAAAATTTGGGCTTTGAAATGTGATTTAATTGTTATTAATACTATACTTCCTTCTGTTTCACATTTTTGGGGGGTCAACTTATTCCAAGCTTTGGTTTTTGTATCTTCCTCTCCTTCCTTTCTGGGAGCTATGGTTCTGCTTATTTCTGCTAATTTGCCTCAATTTTTAAGATCCAAGATGACATTCTATATAATTGTATAAGGATGTATCATCTGCACATTTATGGTTTACTTTGTTTTATTTCTAACACCTATTTTATAAATACTACTTCTGTCTCCTTAAAATGTTCCCCATCTTTCCTTTCCCTTTTATTCTAGTATATTTTAGGTTCCCCTCCATTCCCACTTCTCTTTCCCCTACATTAATTGGGAAATCCAGTTATGGTTTTCTCCTTTATGCTTCTCTAAGATAAATCATTTAAGTGATATTTCCTTCATAAAGTATACACAATCATAATTGGGCCCTTGCACTGAGATGTTTCTCTCATCTGTACTCTTTATTCTGAGGTGGAACCTTGAGAGCATCCACAATGACTCTCCTTCCAGAGTCACGGATCCACCACCTTTGGTTTTCTGATGGTTTAGAAATCAGAGTTCTGTATCCTTTGTTTTTAGGAAAATTTACTGATTACTGAAATTACCATTCCCAATTGTATTCTCATAATTAAGATTTCTATTTTTTAATTTAATTTTATTTTTTCAGTGTTCCAAGATTCATTGTTTACGCCCTATACCCAGTGCTCCATGAAATACGTACCCTCCTTAATACCCACCAGCAGACTCGCCCAACCCCCCAGCCCCCTTCCAAAACCCTCAGTTTGTTTCTCAGAGTCCACAGTCTCTCGTGATTCATCTCTCCCTCTGATTTCCCCCAATTCACTTTTCCTTTTCTCCTCCTAATGTCCTCCATGTTATTCCTTATGTTCCACAAATAAGTGATTCCATGTGAAAATTGACTCTCTCTGCTTGGCTTATTTCATTCAGCATAATCTCCTCCAGTCCCATCCATGTTGGTACAAAAGTTGGGTATTCATTCATTCTCCATCTATTATGGAGGCATAATATTCTATTGTATATATGGACCATATCTTCTTTATCCATTCATCTGTTGAAGGGCATCTTGGCTCTTTCCACAGCTTAGCGATTGTGGCCATTGCTGCTATGGACATTGGGGTACAGATGGCCCTTCTTTTCACTACATCTGAATCTTTGGGGTAAATACCCAGTAATGCCATTGCAGGATCATAGGATAGCTTTATTTTTAATTTCTTAAGGAATCTCCACACTGTTTTCCAATGTGGCTGCACCAACTTGCATTCCCACCGACAGTGTAAGAGGGTTCCCCTTTCTCCAAACCCTCTCCAACACATGTCATTTACTGTCTTGTTAATTTTGGCCATTCTAACTGGTGTAAGGTGGTATGACAATGTGGTTTTGATTTGAATCTCTCTGATGTCTAGTGATGATGAACATTTTTTCATGTGTCTGTTAGCCATTTGTATGTCTTCATTGGAGAAGTGCCTGTTCATGTCTTCTGCCCATTTTCTGATGTGACTGTCTGTTTTTTGAGTGTTGAGTTTGAGGAGCTATTTATAGATCTTGGATATCAGCCCTTTGTCTGTAATGTCATTTGCAAATATCTTCTCCCATTCTGTGAGTTGCCTCTTTGTTTTGTTGACTGTTTCTTTTGCTGTGCAGAAGCTTTTGATCTTGAAGATTTCTATTTTTACAGTGCACAGGTTTTCTCATTATTGTATCTTTCCAATCCAATCTTGCCCTGTTTTTATTTTTCTCCTGGTTCAACCCTTTTGGATACTTCCTGGACAAGAATTGTTCATATAAAGGACATGAGCTTACTACTTTCTGAATCTTTGCACATGTTAAAATGTCAAAATTATTTTGCTTCTGATCAGAAGACTGAATGATGCCATCATTTATAAAAATATTGGTGAAAAACATTCATTTCCTCACAAAAACTGAATACAATCCAAACATCTCAAGCTTCCATCATAACACATGAAATGTCTACAATATTTGGATTACCTTTGTTTTGAAAATAAATTATTTATTTAAAAATAACAATAAGAAAAACTTTGATATTTTATCCTCCTCACTGGAGTGTAGGAATATCTCTAGAGTATTATGACTATTTCTTCATTCATATTTCACTGTAATCAGAATGAGTTCTTGACCAAAGAACAGAAAATTTTTGTCAAATCAAGCATTTTATATAATTATTCTTTCTCCATTTGTTTTTTCTCTTTCTTTCTTTAGAACTCCAAGTATATTTTAAATTTTCATCAGTTTCCCCACCAATATTTCAACTTTCTATTAGTGATTCTAATTCTTTTTCATGTTTGCTTTTTCTCACTGATAAATATTTTCTGTTTACTACCACAAAATCTTAATTTGGTTATTTCTAGAAAATTGTGTGTCTGCCTCACAGATTTAAAAAGCAGTTTTGGCTGATATTGCGAGAGGGATAGTATCCACATATGGCACCTAGTATAGGAGTCAGTTCAATGGCAGGTGACAGATGTAAAATAATGATAGTAATAATAATAAAAATAGTAATAATAAAGTTTCAGTCCACTTAGTTATAATCATAAAGTAAGGCAGGCTTAGCATAGCTCTCAGATCTCCTCACAAGGGCATTTCTTCAAACAGGCCATCTTGAGCCTCCATAATCTCTCAGAGACATTGTTAAACAACTTCACAATACAGTGTATATTCCTCTGTAGCACTTACCATAACTGCTATCGCAACATTATTTTGTGATTGTTTGTGGACTATCTCCCCAGTTGATGGCAGGCTTCTTGGAACCAGGAGTAATGTGTGCATCTGGCATTGTGTCTCTTGCCCTAAACAAACTGCCTCAACATAAATGTTTGCTGAATGAATGCATGGATCACTATATCCAACTTGGGCAAATGATCAACACTATGGAATTCTTGTATTTGTCTAGGAACTGAAGCAAGTCTTGAACTTCTCCCCTAATGCACAGCTTCTTTGGCTGTTGACCAGAGCCATGATAAAGTTCTCTGTCGTCTGAGGCGTCTAGTGCTGATGCCTTGGCCTGGGTGGGGAGGGCAGGGGAGAGGACTTTAGCACAGGGAGGTCTGAATGCTCCTAACTCTTCCTTCAGGGAATAATCCCAGGTGTATTTGTTATTGGAGAAAGTGGCATCTCTAGATGGCCAGCCTGCCATTCTGATACTGTCACCCTCCCAATCACAGGATATGGAAAGCTGGTTGGACATTACTTTCAGCCTGACGAGTAGAGCAATCCTGCACGTATGTTCAGGAAGGACTGGATGCAGCATACTCCAGCAAGCAGTGGCTTCTCTGGAAAACATCCACACATCCTTGCTGGAGAAAAGTCAGGTTAATCCCTCAACCCATCTAAGTACACATAACTATAGCTCAGGTGGTCCCCTTTCTCTGCATAACCTCAGCAAAGAGCAATAGAGACATGGATAGTAGGTTTAACAATACGGTTTAAGTCAAATTAGTCATTACATTACTTTACCCAAGAAGGTGGAATTTCAGCAGAAATGTGCATGAGAAGTTATGTGAGAAAGAATATTCTATGTACAAAGAAGACTAAATGCAAAGGCAGCAAGACAGACCCATATTGGTCATGTTGGAGGAACCACAAGCTGGCCAGCATGGTGGAAGATGTGTAGCTTCTAACACTTTTTCTTGTTATTTTTTTCCTTCTCTATGCCTTGCTAAGCTCCCACAGTTAAGAGACATGCAGAACTCCTTGGAGGAGATTTATAATTCTATAGGGACATGTGGCAGTTGTCACAGGGCCTCACTTCCCTATTCAAGCTTGAAGGGGAAAGGTAGAGTGAGCAGAAACCAGGAACTCAACATTCAGTGTGGGAAACATTGATGGCTCCCCTCAAAAGTAACTCATGTTCCCCCTAAACCTGCCAAAAGTGAGATCACAAAGGCAGGCAGTTGTACAGCACCTGAGCTAGTACTTAAAGGAGCAAGGAACAAATTTGTACTTTCACAGCTATTGGTTGATATGTAGCTCCTACTTGGTCCTAATGTGGTCATGAAGTTGCTCGCACTCTCAAATCTTTGCATAAGACTTAGAGCCACACTCACTCAAGAGGGATGGAGAGGAGGGGGTGTCTGACAACTCCATAAAGAAACTCATATAATGACATACCATCTGTTATACTGTCACCAATTTTATAGTTAACCCAGAGTCTGAAAAGATCTTTAATAATATTCAAAATCTAAAATGTCGTTCTCAAAACACATTTCAATACATCAACATTCTTCAGGAGTTTATCAGTGGTTATTACAACTCTGTCAGCGACATAGAAATCTGTTTAAGCCTCTGCCACTCTGGTGAGTTCATACAAGTTCTGAAGAGTGTGTGTGGTGGAAACTTGGTTTAGTGAAGGATTATAGGGATATATGTTGAAGGAGTTATTCATAAAACAAAATGAATAATTATAAAATTATATAAATTACTTATGTAATAGTAGTGTAATTTTTATATAAATTATAATTGCCAAACAGTGGAAAGAACCAAGATGCCCTTCAACGGACGAATGGATAAGGAAGATGTGGTCCATATACACTATGGAATATTATGCCTCCATCAGAAAGGATGAATCCCCAACTTTGTATCAACATGGATGGGACTGGAAGAGATTATGCTGAGTGAAATAAGTCAAGCAGAGAGAGTCAATTATCATATGGTTTCACTTATTTGTGGAGCATAACAAATAGCCTGGAGGACAAGGGGAGATGGAGAGGAGAAGGGAGTTGGGGGAAATTGGAAGGGGAGGTGAACCATGAGAGACTATGGACTCTGAAAAACAATCTGAGGGTTTTGAAGGGGCGGGGGGTGGGAGGTTGGGGGATCCAGGTGGTGGGTATTGGAGAGGGCACGGATTGCATGGAGCACTGGGTGTGGTGCAAAAATAATGAATACTGTTACGCTGAAAAAAAAATTATAATAGATAACAAGAGTGATGGATACAAAGACCAGGTGGTCAGTAGGGGCTGTGAGTGATGTCATTTTGATAAGAAAATGAGCAGTGAATTTTTTCAACTGAGAAAATCAAGAAAAATATGTTTAGAGTCAGTGTTAGGATTTAAATTAAAAAATAGAAAAATAACCATTGATAATAACATAACTCTAGAAAAAAATCATGGGACTTACCTGAAAAATTTTAAAATTAGATGAAGTCTTTGATACTCAATGTTTCCAGACTGAGAAGAATAACGGAGACAATGGTTTTTACATTGCAGGGCTTGGCAACATCTCGGCACCCAGTTTGCCCAACACCTTGCCTACTGTATCCAGTGATATTGGTTCTGGATTTCTAGAGAAATGGGTTATTTGAAATTCAACACTTTGTACCCCAGATCCCTTGCCCTGAAATACATCTCTGGACCAAGACACACAGATTCACAGATTACATCATCAAGATGTCTAGTCAGAAACTATGAAAGATGAGATGCACAAGTGAATTGAGCACTGCGCTTGGTCAATATGAAAAGCAACGGTTGGCCGGAGCCTGTGGCACAGGGAGGTGTCAGTCAAACCTGTTGACAAATAGCACTACCATAAAACAACAGAGATGGCGACTAGAAAATCCCCAGGTATGGCAGTCAATGAGACAAACTTATCTCTGGACAGAAAGCATCTTGGACTCATGGAGTTTATACATAAATGGACAGAGTACCAGCTGGTCAACAGACACCATGTCTATGTTGAGATGACTCACAGCCCAAAGGGAAAAACCAGGAGCAGGTGCATCAACTTTTGTCAAGTTTGTTAATAGACCACACTTCAGCACCATGGCCAGGAAAATGGAAGTGGCCTGGAACAATGTTGACACATTTCACATCCAAAAGGTTTAAGTGGAGATTGACTCCAGAGCCACTGGAATATATAAGGAGCAAAGTACCCATGAGAAGTTGAAGGGACTGAACCATGCAGGGTGGACATGAACCCACATCAGTAAAACACTCAGTCATGGGGCACAGGCAGGGTTTTGGCACCCCAGCTGTGCCCTGGCCTGATTCTCTCCACATCTCACAAAATCCCAGGACTTTTTAAAAATAGCTGCATTGAGATACAAGTCCTATACCATACAAATCATTCCCATAAAGTGTACAGTCCAATGTTTTTAGGTGTGCTCACAGAGTTGTGTAACCATCACCAGAATTTGACTTGATCCATTTGATTATACTTTCATATACTTCATTTTGTAGCATGCATACCAAAGTCAGATGAAATGTTCATACCCTTGTTTTTTTTAAAGATTTTATTTATTTATTTGACAGAGATCACAAGTAGGCAGAGAGGCAGGCAGAGAGAAAGGAGGAAGCAGGCTCCCTGCTGAGCAGAGATCCCGATGCGGGGCTTGATCCCAGGACCCTGAGATCATGACCCGAGCTGAAGGCAGAGGCTTAATCCACTGAGCCACACAGGCACCCCAGAGAAGCCACTCTTATTTCAAAGCAACATCACGGTTTCTGAGGTGATAGAAGATTGCTAGGAAGATGATGCCCGTTTGTCAGGGAGAATAGGAAGTGGTTGATTTCTGGGGGTACTGATGTTCCATATTAATACCACAGTATGATTGGCATCATCATGGTGTCAAAAGTATTCTAGCATTTCTCACAGCTAATGTCATATGTGACTATTGCTTTGAGATGTAAAGAGGAATTCCTCAGTATATTTTACTGTATTTACCAAGTATATTTTTTGAAAGTTTTCTATTATCAAGGAAACAGCTCAGGTTTCATCGTAGTTTTACTACACCAATGCTGGACTTAAACAAATCTGTTCTTGTGTGAGTTTTTAAAATTCAGTTTCTCCTTTCAAAAAAATACACAAGATGAGGGATCTCTGGAATGGCAATGAGAGAAACTCAGTGGTCACCTCTAATTAGGTGAAATACCCATTCAACCAGTGACAATTATGAAAACAAAAATTAAAGAAGGGAGGGGAGTGGAGAGATGGGTGACCCCAGTGATGGTTATTAAGGAGGGCAGAGATTACGTGGAGCTCTGGGTGTTACACACAAACAATGAATCATGGAACACTACATCGAAAACTAATGATGTACTCTATGGTGACTAACATAATATAATTAAAAAAAAAAAAAAAGAAAAATATAAAGTATCTGGAAATTGTCCTGACGATACACAGTGAATGGGGAAACATTTATTTAAGAAAATCTACTATGTCCCAGTAAAAACAATGAGAGTCTGTGGCATGCAAGTCATGGCCCCCTTCCAATATCCTTTCCCAGTCTGGTGTCATGAGAGATGTACACCAGCTGCTTATGACCAAGAAACCGGGTCTGATTTCTCCCCTACATCCCTGGTTGGAGCTAGAGTTTCATTCTAAAAGGGGAAGACCACTGTCCTGTCTCATTCTGTGCAACATCATGATGCAGAAGCTGTATTTCAGGAGAGTGCCAGCAGTTGGATTGGAGAGTCTTCCCTCCAACCAGCCTCGCCTTGTAGGACAGAAGCTCTAACTTGGATGCGGTATACCAAGCGTTCAGGAACCTGATAACCACAAGCCTGGGGTTACCATTCGTGCCCAGCCCTCAAGTTGTAGAGCAGGGTGCTTGCTTCAGAAGATACCCCATCCCCAAGGCAGTGATGCAGAGATTCTGTGCAAGGGGTGATGAAGCCATGAGAAAAGAGAAGTGTTTATGGTCTCCTCAAGTCAAATGACCATTTGGAACAGGTTGTGGTGAGTTTCATGCCTAAAGGTTTTGTTGAAAACAATGGAGATTTTGGTACTGTGGTATTAAGACACCAGTAGCAACAGCAGAAACAGTAGACTGGCTAGAAGTTTGACAGAGAGAACAAGAAAAGTGATGGTGAAGAAAAGTCCTCTGAAGGGCTAAGAAAGTATCAAGAGGTCCTGCATTTTAGTAGTCTCAGATTTAATTGGTCTGATCTGTAGAGAAATTTGTGTTGTGGAGCATTGTTGAAAACAGCTATCAGGTATGTAGCAATTAGTGGAAGCTAGTGGTTTAGTGTGGTACCCATAAAGGCAGATGAGCCTGAAGCTTAATGAGAAAATCACAGAAAGAGACACCAAAGACTTTGGCTAAAAAGTTACCCACAGTTATCCTTGGTGGTAAGAAAGACCCTGCATTTGCTCAGGATGCACACTCTGAGGAGCACTTTCAGAGGCTGAAGACTGTGGGAGAAAGATAGTACTGAATTAGGTGGTGTTTTGTTGTTGTTGTCATCGTCTTGTTTTTGTTTTTTGTTTGGTTGGTTGGTTTTCTTTTTCTACCAGACAAGTAAATAAGAAAGCAAACAACAGCAACAGCAAAAAATCACAGGGAGGAATCCTTCCCAGAGTTGCTATAAGAGATTATATCAGATGTCCAGTTTTCAACAAAAGAAATAATAAGATATGCAAAGATAGGTGAATATATGATCTATAAACGAGGATAAGAAGAGAAGAGCAAACAGAGACTGCCTTTGAGAGGGCTCTGATGTTGGACTTTGCAGACAAAGACTTCAATGAAGCCATCATAAATATGTACAAAAAAAATAAAGGAAACAATATTTAAATAATGTAAGACAGTCTTGTTGACATGTCTCATTAAATAGAGCCATACAAAACAAAACCACACTGAAATAGCATTCATACTCACTCTCATGGATGTAGTGAGAAAGCAAGTACCATATGTTGGTGAGGGCATGGGGAAATATTAGTCCTCATAATTTGATTGTGGCAACACAAAATAGTGAAGCCATTTATCAAAACATCAATCTGAGAGTTAACACATGACCCAGGAATTCTGCTTCTAAGTATTTATTCCTGAGGGATGAGAACCTATGTATAAAACAAAACAAAACAAAAACAAAACACCTATACTCAAATGTCCGTAGAAGCATTAATTATAGTGTTCAAAAAGTAGAAACAACCTGAGTGTCTATCAACCGATGAGTGGATAAAAACAAGGGTATAGGGGCCCCTGGGTGGCTCAGTAGGTTAAAGCCTCTGCCTTTGGCTCAGGTCATGATCCCAGGGTCCTGGGATCAAGCCCCACATTGGGCTCTCTGCTCAGCAGGGAGCCTGCTTCCTCCTCTCTCTCTGCCTGTCTATCTGCCTCCTTGTGATATCTGTCAAATAAATAAATAAAATTAAAAAAAAAAAAGAATGGCTTCTTTTGTGAAAAATTGTCTGGGTCCCCTGACCTGCTGGAAATCATGCCTTAGTCCAGTAACTGTCCATGTGTTCTTGGAGACATCTGAGATCTGCAGCTAGGGCCACTGGCCACCTAGGAATTAAAGTCTGCCAAGACTTTACACAGCCTTTTATGCCATTTCCCCCCCTCTGTTAGCCTGAACTTATCTTCACAAATAAGTGATTCCACCTATAATAGCTCTAAATTGTGACCTGGAATGTGCCCAAAGTGGTGTGCCTGGCACCAGATCACCAGGCTCTCTATCACTGTACACATAACACAACCATCAAAGCCTGTTGCTAGGGTCCCAGGGTCAGCCAAGGGATCTTATGTGAATTGATGGTCACCTCCAAGAGTCTTGCACCTTTCTATGTCTTTTGTAGAATGTCATCTCTGGAAAAAAGACAAAACAAAAACAAAACACAAAACAAAGCAAAACAAAAAAATCCCTAGCAGGCCAAGCTGTGTCCAAGGGCCCTGGTTCTGAAATCCGTGCCTGGCAACTGCTCACTGTTCTTAACATTCTCAAGGATCTAGTGACTCATGAACTATGTTGGGATTTCCAAAATCTCTGCTATAGCTGGTAGTCTTGTGGGCATCTGCCTTATTGAACAAGGGGACCACATGTTAGACTGAGGAAGTAGGAGGGTCTTGCTACATTCCCCTCGATACCTCAGCTCTCCTGAGCAAGTCTGTTTGGAAGAAGTACAGTAGGAAACCATGTACGATTATGACTCCATTTCTGGTTTTGTTTGTTTTCAAATCACTTTTTTTTTCTATTCTTTTTCCTCCTAGGTTTTCAGAAATATTTTAAGGAATTATTCTTTCTAACAAAGCTAACCATATAAATACAGATAGATAATCTTCATATCTATGTATATAATAAATATATATATAAACTAAGTGTTCATATATATATATATATATATATATATATATATATACACACACACACATACATACATACATGGATGTATTTCTTGAAGAAAAAAAAAACATATATATGGTCTTGAATAATGCTGATCTCTGATGATGTTATCTTTGTGGTAGGACATAGGATGTTGTAGGGACCGGAGTTTGTAGGTAAAGTTGGTACGAAGGTTTCAATCTGGAGTTGGGGTTTGGAGGGTGGGGTTATACTGTTCCTTCCCAACTTCCTCAAAATGCCCCTCTCTTGCGAATTCCCTAGACAGTGCCAGGGACTCCTCAGACCAGGCAATTGGTTCTATCTCGTGGCTCATGTGTCTCTTTTTTCTGCTATTAAAAAAAAAAAAAATCCCTTTCCCCAGACTTCTGGGTGGCCACCATATCTCATGCTCATAGAAGGATCCAACTTGTTCCATGTCTCTTTGTAGTTTCTACTTTACCCACAGTAACAAGGGCATTGGCTTTGTGATTTGGCCTATCATGCACTATTTGATTCTTGCTTAAATACTGTGAGCGAGTTGTGATTGGTTTCCTCCCTTAATAGAAGTAAAAACTGCAGCTTCAATAAGCCAGGGTCTTAGAGCAGATAGAGGGGAACTCCATTACCGTTTTATAAATAAATATGTGTTTTGTGTGTGTATATATGTATATATATATACATACAGATATATGTATATGTGTGTGTGTGTGTGTGTGTGTGTGTGTGTGTGTGTGTAATTTACAGTCAGAAGGAATGAAGAAAGGAAGGAAGGGGAGAAGAAAGGAATTATAAATGACACCAGGTCTTCTGGACCAGTATCTACCGTTGTTCAGTTGTTCTGCAGCCAAATGACCCCCTACTTCACCTTGCTAGCCACTGCTCCATGAGAATCAAGGCTGACTGGTCCCTATTATCTAAAGTACCACCGCCTATCCGGCACACATTTGTAAATGCATATAGGAAACTCAGAGAGTTAAGTATAATATGTTAGAAACATTAAACCAGTGTATGAATGGAGAGTGGGAAAGTAAGATTTAACTTTAAAAGGAAATTTAAATCTGGCTATATTATTATCTACTTTAGGGCTCTTTAAAATTACGTTGGCAGGAGCCCTGAGTAGTATATCCACGTTACTGTAAATTCCACTTAGATCGTGATGGGGATTAGTGTGAATCAAAACCCAAGCCCTCATCCCGTGTGGAGTGGCAAACACTCACGGCAGCCTCATTTCCACTAATCTGGGGCTGCTGAGTGATCTTTGATCACACCAAGTATTACAGATGGAAAAGTACTCTTTTCAAATCCCCAACGTGTTTCCAACTGTCAATAAAATCCTTTTTAAGTGTCAAAAGCAATTGCTGTGGTTTACACTTACACTGTTAACCATAGCAGCACATTTCGGGACTTCTAAAGCAAAACAACAACCAAATGGCGTAACTGCGGGCCAGAATTCTGACAGGCACGTTCACCCCCAGCTTTAAAGGCATTAGGGATTCATTTCTAAAAATTGCCATTTATGTTAACTGCACTTTAAAGATTAGGTGTTTCGCTCAGAAATATCTTATCTGGGAGGCAAAACAACCCTATTCCAACCCTCGAATTAAACAAACAAATTGCACAGGTGACATGTCTGGCCAGATGTTTAAATCCACATGGAAAATGAAACACTGCTGGTTCCTAGGACATGTGATAAAAATTTTAATATTTGGAAGCAAGTGAACAAAGGATGTCTTACATTTAAAAGACGACCTGAATGCAATTGGATTCTTCCCCATAAATTATACAAGGCGATGGTTTGCGGTAATTGATGTAATAAAGTAGCAGCTCGAAAGAGAGCCAGGGCCCTGAACTAGATGAAGTAAGCAATCACGCTTTCTATCAGAGACCTCCGTCGGTGGGGAAGCCGTCGGTGCCAGACAGAACCCACAAAACCCTGTTGCACTGAAGCGTCAGAGGTCTTGGTCTTATTATCTTTCCAGGATGTGCATGTATAATAAAGCTTCTCCAACAAATGAAGGGGAATGTTTCTGGCAAAATGAAAAATGGTGATAAACTATGTCCAGATGATTAATTCACGGAAATTCGCCATCACACAGCGACGACATATGCCCATCTCCTCTGTTGTCCCCTTGGAGATTTTCCTACTAAACGTATGTGCATATTTTTCATGGCTACTGATACTTGAATTGCAGCCGGCTCCCATGCAGAACATGAAACACTTCAAACTGCATAATGCTGACTAAATTATCAAGTCTCCAGTGGCCTGGGGGGAGCAGTAGCCATAATAATGAGTGTGCTTAAGTGGTTGGTGTAGATCTGCTCGGCCCGTAACTTTAATGCCCTGACTTATCAGGGTTTTTTTTTTTTTTTCCCCTCCCCTCCTTTTCCTGCTAGAGATTGTCTCACATAACATTACTGGCCACTTTGCATTGGGGAAAGGCGCTGATCTGTCACCGTAAATGAACGTGAAGTGAGAGGAAGAGTACTGATGGCCAATTTATAATCATGGTTTCATCAAATGAAATTGTCGCTTGGCATGTTATCATCTGTGCTTAGTCCCCCTTATTTAACTGTAAATAACACAATGATTGGTGCCCATGACATTGGAAACTTAGCGTTTTACTTTAAATGATATCTCCCATCAGTACATCTAAAATTAGGGCGTCGGCCTTCAGTGATTTCTTGTCATTTGAGATATTTTGCATGAATCATTTTCTGAAGACATGAAACATTATCCAGACCTGCACGCATATATTTGCTGGGTTAATGATTAAGAGTCCTTTAAAACTCCAGGGGTGCTCTGGTCTGGCAGCACAGTGCTTAGCACGGGATTCAGAAAACCTAGCTCAGTGTTGGGACAACAGTGCTTTCCGTGTTGTTGTCCACGTTGTGGAACTACGGTGTGCCCGACGTTGGTGAAGTAACTGTTTTACAGTTTTCCTCATTCTTTTACCAAAATGCCAGCCCCGGCCACTAAGACGCCACCACATGGCCAACAAAGAGGACTTGCCCATGAGGGAAAGGCCCCCAGCCAAGGAAGGTCAGCGGGAGCTAGATGAGAGGGGACCCTCTAGTGGATTCATGTGTTTTTGTTTCATGGTTGTGTCCAGTCTCCTTGAAACCACACTACCCTCCTCTTAGGCTCTGATGTGGGAATGGTGAAGCCAGCCAGCGTCTCCGGGTGGGGCCCAAGCCTGAGTCTTAGGCAAGGAGTCCTTCCCTCACCTGGTCACGTGACTGCCAGATGGGGCACTAAGGAGCACTGGATCGCTGGAAGTTCCTTCAGGAAAGGGATGTACTCTTCTACGTGGGGTGGCCCGGAGGATGAAAGGTAAGACCGGGACAAGGGGATCCACCGTTTGCCTCTGAGGGTGAAGATGCTGCTTGGGAGTCAGCAGCCCAGAGGCAAAGAGAGAAGAGTCCCCGTGGTGTCCGGGTCCTGGATGGGCATCACGACGCAATGCCGTGACTTTTATGCTTCCACCGGTTTGAGTTGATTTTCTGACTCGCAACCAAAATCACTCTGACCATGGTAGCCCCTTGCCCTGGATCTCAGTCCCGCGGGAGAAAGGGCTTTTAGGGAGATCTCGGTGTCCTAACAAAATGATCAAGATCCCACAGCCCTCAGAGAGCAGAGATATGAGAAAAGTTCATCTCTCCCAGTACAAAGGAAGGAAACAGCTCTGGCCCAGACCTGTGAGCCCTAAGATGCCTTGTGGGAAGCTTTGATGAATTAGTGAGATGTAAGAAATGTTTCCAGGGATAGTATCAGACAGAAAAAGTCTGAAAGTTTCTGCTTGTCATCTGCTTATTGCCACGGGGTTCATTTCCAGGGTCTCAAACAGGTGGAGCTCCCATTTATTCTTGGGGTTTCACCACAGCAGAGGGGATGCTGGAGCATGGGAATGATGGCACGAAGCCCATGCTGGAGAAAGTGGGGTTCTCGTGGTGCCAGGCAGTGAGGTCAATACAGCAGAGGCTCCTCTGCACAGACCTGTCCCTCCTCCTCGATTGCTGGTCCATTTAGTTAATACAACAGCCTCCCTCTAAGGAACCCAGCCAGCCCTCAGGCTCTGAGCATGGCCTGGCTAATGGGAGAAGTCATTCTCCCCATGAATAGAGCTAGGTGCACTCAGAAGACTCAACAGCTTCACTTTCATGATGCTCAGAATCGGGGCACAAACTGGCCCAAGGAAAGAGACAGTGAGAGAGAGCAGGTAGAGGGTGGGTGCTCTGAGGTTCTCCCACCCCCCACCACCCCAGGAATCACTCTGCTTCTCCAGATATCATGAGGAAGCACCATTGGCCAATCACCCAGCTAACAGGATCTTATGACTTTTAACCGGGGTGACTTAATAGTCTCCCGCCTGCCCTTCATGCTGATGCTAGAGATTTTTCCGGTTTTATTTGTAATAGTAGCAGTGTCTTTTTAAATGTTTTTAGAAGATTTTTTCCTATTTATTTGAGAGAGAGAGAGAGAGAGAGAGAGAGAAACAGTGTTTTTGAAATTGCAAGTTTTCCCTCATGGAGTTTCAGTTACCTTTCTTGGAGATATATTTTAGTTCAGTTTTGGTTCTAGATGCAATCATTTTCTGTTTCTGAAACAATAACATACCAATGAAAATGAAACTAAGTAATTTTGCATAAGGAATAAGTTTTCACACCTTATTTTAATTTGAAACCCACCCTTGCAAGTTTCCAAGAATGAATGATGCTTACATATTATTACGGGTAGAATATTAAACTCCCAATCCCCAAAGCAATCATACTGGGAGATGGCCCTTTGGGAAGTAATTAGGCCTACATGTAATGAGGCTTGGGGCTCTGTAATTGGATTAGTGTCCTTATAAAAAGAGGACATCAAATTATCTCTCTCCACATAAGCACAAATAAGAGATCCCAAAATAAGGACACAGCAAGATGGCACCCATCTACAAGCCAGGAAGAGAGTCTTCACCAAGACTAAGTCACTCAGCACCTTGGTCTTCTCTTTCCAGGACCCAGTCCTGTGAGAAAACAAACTTCTACTCAAGCCATTTGGTTTAGGGTATTTTTCTAGAGCAGGCCAAGCCAAGACATGTACAATATTTATTGTTTTAAAACTTGATGCAGGGACACCTGAGTGGCTCAAGTCAGTTAAGCATTCCACTCTTGGTTTTGACTCAGGTCACGATCTCAGAGCTGGAAAGCAAACCCACGTGGGACTCAGCACTCAGTGGGGAGTCTGCTCCAGCTTCTCTGTCTCTCCCTCTTCCTCCGCTCCTAGCCCCCCTCTTGCTCAGATACTCTCTCTCTCTGAAATAAATGAATAAATCTTTAAAAAAATGATGCAAATCACATTTTTGACAATTTGTCCATATCAACTGAGGTCATTAGGAACAATGTGAAGTTCGAGATACACTTATTTTGTTATTTATTTAATTGATTGGTTTCCTTTTTGGGTTGGAAGGGTAAAAAATAATCATTTCCATGTGAAACATAAATAACACTTGGATGTCCTGCACCTTATCACTCTGGAACCAGGATCCAGATCCATGGGCTTCTGATATATCTTTATGGCCAGAAACATTGTCGAGGAAAATTAAAGTATTATACATATCAGTAAATTGAAGGAATAAAAATTCAACCTTCAGCAGAATACCCTTAAAGAGAAATTCTCATTTTTAAAGAACATTAAATACTTCTTTGTTTGTCCATGTTGGCCAGACTCCTGCGTATCTCAAACACAAGACTGTGAGTTAATACTTCAGAGATTGGCAGAATGTCATCCTGACCCACAGCTGGACAAAAGTCCAGCCCATCTTTGCAAAAGGAACAAAAAATGATTCTGGTGGCCAAAACGAATGTTTTCATTTAAAAAACAAAACAAAAACAGCCAACCAACAAACAATAATCACAAACTTAATATCATTAAACCAATATGAATTTGAGGTTACATCTAGTAAATGTAGAATTGTCAAGACCAAAGAAAATTAAGTTGAATTGAAATTTTGTTAATACATTTATATTTTTAATTGAAGTATAATTGACATAAAATGCTACATGAGTTATAGCACAACACAGTGACTGGACAAACTTACATGCTCAGTTATGCTCTCCGCAAGTGTAGCTGTCATTTATATTAAACTGAAATTTAAGATCCTTACCTCAGAATGATTTCCAGGTTTGGCCCCAATTTTTCAAAATACAAAGTAAATGGTCAATGAAAATTTAATTCACAAAAATGATCTCTCTTTAGGCTTAATCCTTTTTTCATTCCAGGTCCCTTTTTCTGACTAAATCATGTGTTGGATAGTGTTGCTAGAACCTGACAGAGTCTACTTACCCGGAGAGGCTGAGAGCACACCTGAGGAAGCCCACCTCCTCCTCTTAGGGGTGAGCATGAAACCTCTTCTTTGAGAGATTACAAACAGGGCCTCTAGGAATATAAGGATGAAGGCAGCTATGGCTGGGAATGGGCTGGGTGGATAGGGGAATGGTACAAGTAGAATGACCCAGAAATAAGGAAATTAGGGACAGCAGCCCATTGGAGGTATAACTAATAAGTGGAGAGTAGAGATTAAAGCGAGACCACTCAATTATTCCAACAAAAGGGTGGAAAGAAAGGAAAAGAAAAGAAAAGGACCAATAAAAAACAAATTGCAAAATTTTGTATTTAAATAAAACTAGTGTTTTTTTTTTTCTTTTTTAAATTTTTATTTAAATTACATTAATTAACATATAATATTATCAGTTTTAGAGGTAAAGTTCAGTGATTCCTGTGTCTTACACAATACCCAGGGTTCATTACATTACGCACCCTCCTTAATGTCCATCACCCAGTTAAATAGAACTAATTTTAAGCACATTAAATGTAAATGATCTAAATGACAAATAGAAGTCAGAGATAGGTGTAAAAAGGAACCCACTTTAAATAAAAGGAAAAAAAAAAAGATAGCTAAAAGGAGATGAGATAATCTACAACCCACAAATACTAAGAACAGACGGCCAGAGTGTCTCTTGTATCAAACAAAGTATACTTCAAAACAAGGATTATTGCTAAGGATAAAGGAAGGCATTTTATAATTATAGGAGAGTATATTGATAAAGACAGCAGAACAATCCTAAATATGTAGGAGTATCAGAGCTTCAAAATGATAAAAGAAAAATGGATAGACCTGAAAGAAGTAGAAAACTCTATAATTATAGTTGCAGACTTCAGTACTCTTCCTTACTAATGCAGACCTCAAGTAGACAGGAAGTCATTAGGATGCAGAAGACACATTAAACACAACAACTTGGCCCAGCTGGTATTTACAGGAAACTAAGGATGTTCCATCTTAATAGCAAAAAACACAGTCTGCTCAACCAGCTGTGAAACTTTAGACTGTGTCCCAGGTGATAAGGCAAATCCCAAAAAGCTGAAAAGACTTGAAATCAAAGTAACTTGGATCATAATGGAATTAAATTTGGAATAAGTTGCAGAATGATGCATGTAAAATCTCCAAATACTTGGAAATTAAATAAGCCAGACTTCTTTCCATCTCACTAATCAAAGGATCAAACACAAGTGAAATTAGGAAATATTTTTGATTGAATGACAGTGTTAAAAAAAAAGAACTCACATATCAAAATGTGTGGCACACAGCTAAGGCAGTATTAAGAGGAAAATTTATAGTGTTCAAATTCTTACTTCAAAAACAATAAGTATTCCCAATCAATTATGTACACATTTATCTTAGAAAGTAGAAAAAGAAGAGCAAGTTAAATCCCAAATAAGCTCAAATAATGAGAAAATAATGATAAATGTAAGAATCAACAAAATTGATAACAGAAAAACAAGGGAGAAAATTAGTAAAATTAAAACTCCTTTCTGGGAGACAGAAATTTCTGCTGAGCAGGACCTGACTTGGAGAAAGCTCCCTTCTGGGGGACAGGTGGAAGGCGATTGGCTGTGGTACATTTTGTACCATCAGTACATCTTGTACATCTGTAAACAGGCCAGGGTGAGAGGCCCCGGAATTCTCATGTGCAGCACATGTGGGTGGTGGAAGATGAGACCTGGGTCTGTTTTTAATGGTTTACTTGAATGTTTGCTTTAAGACCAAAGCCTCTAAATATTGGCCAGCCCTAGATGTGTTAGCCTCTGACACAAATCAAGTGAAACCAAATCAATGACAAAGTATCTAAATTCCTATCAAAGTTAGGAAAGATTTAAAAGGAGAGCAGGATCAGGGGAAGGAGACAACATTCCTGTAAAAAGTAATTCACTCAGGTGCATTAAACGCATTCCAACTGGCTCAGGTCTTTTGAAGCTATTGTCAGTCTTCTTTTCTTCTGTTTATTGCTCTCAGGAGTAATCAGAGGGCGCCTGGGTGGCTCAGTTGGTTAAGTGACTGCCTTCAGCTCAGGTCGTGATCCCAGAATCCCTGGATCGAGTCCCACATCAGGCTCTCAGCTCCATGGGGAGTCTGCTTCTCTCTCTGACCTTCTCCCCTCTCATGCTCTCTCTCACTTTCTCAAATAAATAAAGAAAATCTTAAAAAAATACATAAGTAATCAGAAATAATCAGAAATATACCAGCTAAGCACAGTGGTAGGTACAATAATGTTTATAGAAACCTTATTTTAGTCAGGCAGAGCATATGCTCTCAGGGTGGGCATTTAGAGACAGACTCTTAGGTTGGATCCCTGTGACTAAAACCAGCAATAAAATAAAAGAGCATCATGTTACAATTTTAAGGTAAAATTAATGGAAGGGACATCTGAGTGGGTCCTTTGATTAAGCATTTGCCTTTGGCTCAAATCATGATCTTAGGGTCTTGCTCACTCCCCGCATCATGTAGGGCTTTTTGCTCAGCAGGAATGGGCTTCTCCCTCTGCCCCTCCCCCCACTCATGCTCTCTCTCTCTCTCTCTCTCTCTCTCTCTCTTAAACAAATAAATAAAATCTTTCTTTAATAATTCTTAAAAATAATGGAAGAAAATCACATGTAATATGATCTCAAGATATACAAAAATATAGGGGCTCCTGGGTGGCTCAGTGGGTTAAAGCCTCTGCCTTCGGCTCAGGTCATGATCCCAGGGTCCTGGATTGAGCCCCGAGTCAGGATCTCTGCTGAGCGGGGAGCCTGCTTCCCCACCCCCCAACCCACCTGCCTCTCTGCCTACTTGTGATCTCTGTCAAATAAATAAATAAAATCTTTTAAAAAAATATATATAAAAATATGGGTAGAAAAAAAGACCTAGAAGAAATCCCTCAAAATGTCAAATGGATGAACCATGCAGTCAGCTTCAGGTTGCTAACTGCATCTTCAGGCTTTATTTTGAATTTTTTCTACGTTTACATGAGAAAGTGATTTAGAAACTCAGCCCCGCTAAGACAACACCAACGCCAGGGAGGAATCCGAGGGAAAACAGTCACCTGTCCCTCAGAGATGCCTTGATTACTTGGTGATTGCTGGACGTTTATTTGTCGATTTACTGCTCCTTCTCTAATGAGAATCTGCATAACACGAGTAAATCAAGCTTGGAAGGACAAACTGAAGCGTCTAGGCGCAGGCCCGGTCATCTCCAGCATGTCTGTCGGTTTCCAAGGAGGGAGCAGTATTTCAGAAAACGATGAAGACAGACACTTTCCTCCGCAGCTTTTAAGGTATGTCCAGGAGTGTGAGAGCAGGCTCACTGGCTCCAGGTGGGCCCCTTTGTCCTCACCTTGTCCGGATGCTACACGCTGATGAGTCAGTGCTTAGAGCAGCTCCAGGCTACAGAGCTGGGTTTAAATCCCAGGGCTCCTCCTCCCGAGACTGTGGCCTTGCCTGCGTTGCCTGAGTTACTCCTCTCTGCACCTCACTTTACCCAAACATAAAATGGACATATTTACTCCACTCTCAGTTGTTTGCTGTGAAAATTCAAGAAAGACACTTTCCACAATACCCATGCATGCACATACATGTGCACACACGCATGCACAATGTCCATGTGTGCATGTAGGCACACACACAAAACGTCCATACATGTATGCACGTTTGTTGCACACACACACACACTTCTCCTTAATTAATTAGCAAGTTTAATGACACATTACACAGAAGACTATCTCTCATATCATTTGAAGTGATAAATGTAATACAAGTTAGTGTGTATTGCACGTGCGCTAGGTGTCAGGCACTGTGCTAGACGCTTTACATGTATTATTTCCCTTACGTTCGACCAGGTTCAGTTACCAGCAGAGGAAACCAAGGTCCTAAGAGGAGGACGACGTACTAGCACCCACATCCCACAAAGATAATAATCTGTTACACTGAAACTCAACTCTTTCAAACTCTCTTTCCTAGAACTGCCTTTACTTTGAAATAATTGTTTTTATAATTGGTTTTGGATAAAATGGTATTTCCTAGGAACACACTGTGGAGTAATAATGAGGGAAGTCAGGGGAAGGAGAGAGATTCCTCAACCACACAGAGGACATGAGTAAATGTCCCGAGCTCTGTAGGAAGTGAAACCATTATTTGATGGTGTGCATATTTAGAATCACAAAATGAAAGTTCAAACACCAAATCAATTACACCAATCATCTCCATCTAATGATTCTTTTGGCTGAGAAGAAAAATATGAAACTTGAGCATCTGTACAAATGCACTCAGACTGTACAGATCCACTCTTTATACATTGAACTTGTAAGAAGATAGGACTTAACTAGGTTCTTACCTAGAGGAATTAATAAAATTCACATTGATGATCTAGATCTTTCTTATACATAAAAATGGGTCTCTGACATAAACATGTAGTACTGTAAAAACATTTGCATTACATGCATTTCATAAAAATGAAACAAGTGACATATTTGCTTTTTTTTTTTTGTCAGCAGCAGAAATAATTCTATTCTCACTACAACATACTACATGCTGGTCTCATTTTCCGATGAGCAATGGCACTTAGTTTTTTTGTTTGCTTGTTTGTTTGTTTCTGGTTTTAACTCGACATGGCATCTTGCTCTCAAGTAACTTAGAAGTTGGTTTCCAGGATCACTTTGTTTGGATCTTTGACTGCAATGTCCCTTGTTGTTGGTAAATGTTGCTTTTAGAGCTGAGTAGGTTTACATGAAAAAAGGCTGACTTATGGCTACGTTTGCTAAAAGCAAACAAAAACAAATTTGTTCAATCCCACTTACTAATTATTCTGGGTTTTGCTGAATTTGGTGAGTAAGTTTTCTTATTTTCCTACCTCATTGCTATTAGCACAAAGATATAGAAATCCTTATAAAATTAAATATTACCAAAAGGTCCCCAATTGTCCCAAGTCATTTTCGAACAGATTTGATATTTTTTTTATCGAAGTGAATTGTTTGGTTGTATAAGTTTTGGAAGGTGACACATTTATGTTATTTATTGTAATAAAATTATACAATAATGAAGACTGACATGATATCTATTGTTTCAGCATTTTTACATCTTCACTGGAAAAACTTCTTAAAATTAGCCACAGCCTTGGTCACTAAAATTTTGTTTTAAAAGGAGGCATTGAACAGACTTAAAAATATCTGGCTAGCGTCCACATCAGCAGGGTCCTCACATTCAGAAACTATTAGCAAAGTTTATGTCTTTCTGTAGAACACCCTGTCACTCATCTATGAATCTAAAACCTCTGTTCAGAAACTTGCATTTTTTAAGTATAATTTCTCTATGCCAGAGAAAATTTTCACTCTAATGTTTCCTCTCACTGAAAGTTTTATAGAGTCCATGGTATTAAAACTAATAACCACAATTTGACTACACCCAAGTGCATTGGAGGCTCTTCTGGTTTCAATTTATTTGTTGGTCTAAGCTGGTTTACAAGTGACCCAGCAGGTGAATTCTGTGTCAGGTGTTATCTTGATAATATTGACCTGGAAAATTAACTTTTCTCCTCTTTCTTTGTCATCTCTTTTTTTTCCTAACTTCAGGCAAGATAGCCATTTCATCAATGACTGCATTTGTGTGTTTTTTACTCAATGTCATGTTTGGGTGAAAGACCATCTTTGCTATTGAGTATCAGGTTTTGAGTTTTCTGAGGCATACACACAAGCAGACACACCTGAAAAAAGTGTTTAAGTATCCCATCATTGGGGCGCCTGGGTGGCTCAGTGAGTTAAAGCCTCTGCCTTCAGCTCAGGTCATGATCCCAGAGTCCTGGGATCGAGCCCCACATGGGGCTCTCTGCTCAGCGGGGAGCCTGCTTCCTCCTCTCTCTCTCTGCCTTCCTTTCTGCCTACTTGTGATCTCTATCTGTCAAATAAATAAACAAAATCTTTAAAAAATATATTTAAAAAAATATCCCATCATTGAAACATTAAATATGGCAATCTAAAATATATTTAAGATAACTATGTTCTCTTCCAATGCAAGAGAAATTATCCCACAGTTTATGATTCATTGTTGCTGCAAAGACAATGATATGGTACCTTAGTCAATTTGTCCTTTTGCCCTGTGCACACAACCTGCACCTTCCCGGTTGATAACCCTTTGTCATGTGCTGGGTGAAGTAATACATACTGATAAACATGGCTGAAGATTCGGAGAAGGGCGCCTTCATGTTCTAGATGCTTAATTTTGAATTGTCTTGCTACTTTTATAGTTTCCAGTGGCCCATAGCTTCTCATGGCATAATATTTATAGAGGTTAAGGAGTATTGTTAAAAATACTGGTTATAGGGGAACCTGGGTGGCTCAGTGGGTTAAGCCTCTGTCTTTGGCTCAGGTCATGATCCTGGGGTCCTGGAGTCCCGCATCGTGCTCTCTGCTCAGTGGGGAACCTGCTTCCCTCTCTCTCTCTGCCTGCCTCTCTGCCTACTTGTGATCTCTGTCTATCAAATAAATAAAATAAAATCTTTTAAAAAATACTGGTTATAGGGGTGCCTCAGTGTTTCAGATGGTTAAGTATCTGCCTTCCGCTCAGGTCATGATCCCAGCGTCCTAGAATCAAGCCCCACTTTGGGCTCCCTGCTCAGCAGGGAGTCTTCTCCTCCCTCTCCCTCTACATCTTGCCTTGCTCTTGCTCTCTGTCTTTCTGTATCTCTCTGTCTCAAAAGAATAAATAAAATCTTTACAAAAGTACTGGCCTTAATAACTATATTTCAAATAATCTATTTGATAATCTCATGTCCTTTTTGGGTCACTTTCCTGGCAGTATAATTAGGTCATCATTTTGTAGTAATGTGGTAGACAAAGGACATTTGTGTGTGTGTGGTTTTCCCATAAATACTCTATAAGAAATATCTTTAATTTCAATTTTTTCAGGACTACTGAAAACCATTTTTGCTCCTAAGTGGGCATACCTGAGCTGCACTCTGTCCCACACCAGAAATTGAGAACTAAAGTAGCTGATCACACGTCATCATCTAACCTTGATGAAGGATGGACTCAAGTATCATTCCATGTAATAAATATCAGTAAGGCTTAAATTGTATCCATCTTCCTGATTAAAATAAATGTGGATAGAGGTTCTAGTAGTTTCTTCTAGCATTCTTGTGGATTATTTGGTCCCAGGGATGTTCATATCTTACTTTGAAAACGCTGATCTAAAGCTTTCCATATTAAACCCAAAGTCTTAGGTTTTTAATTCTCATCATTAAAAACCTATATCCATGAGGTCTGTCTGGAAATTCTGGAATCAACAGAAATCAACAGGGGCATATTCTAATATTAAGTATCTAATATTAAGTATCCAAGCATGGGAGGCATACAACTTGAAGAAGATTAGGGTAGTTTTCAAGTGTTTTGTGAATTCTGAAGTCCCATCAAAGAAGTGAACTTTTAAATTATTTATCTGTCAGCCTTTCTTTCTTTATAAACTACTTTGGAGAACCAGGTTCTACTTATTCTTAAATTTTCCCACTAAAACATTCCTGAAACTGAACTACAAGTTATTATTACCAGGTTTGAGGTGTAAAGAAAAAGAGGGATGCTTCTAAACCTTTGATTTTTTAATGAAATTTTTATAGAAGATAAAAGAACCAAGAGAAAAACTGCCCTGATGGGTTGGCATCTACAGTTAAGCATGCAAATAGAAGAAGAGCACGTAAGAGAAGGAAAATTCTCAGCAGGGTCAAATCTGTATGAGATTCTCATTACCGCTGGATCAAGCTGTCCTCCAGAGAGAGCCAGCTTCGATCAGCTTTCCGTAGTTTATGTACTTTATAAACTGAGCAAGACAAATAGTGTGTTAAGGCTTTATGGACTTGTTATGACAGCTAATTTCGTATAGCCTGACATAGTATCTGAGCAAACGTACAGATGTTCATTCATTTCCACCCCACTCTAGATACTGTAAATTGAGTACCTCTGGAAGCCCACTCATAATAGTTGACAAACATCCCCGCCACCCACAAGAATGAAAATTGTAAGTCACTGGGCTTCGACGTGGAAAGTTAGCAGAGAACTCAGGGGCCCATGCATCTTTTTAATGACCTTGTGGCAGAAGTCTTGTGTGGGTTTACTAGGACAGTCTACCAGGGGACTCGGAGGACACCTAATGAATTAGCTATGACTTTAATTTAAATGACATAACACCTGATAAATGAGGGACTTCTGACATGCCTTTGAGTTTATCACCCTCTCCATGAAATCGCCATTGTGACCTGAGCCTTGTCTTCACGTTCTCCTTCACCATGATTTGTTCCTCATCTTAAAACCATGGAAACCTGTTACTGAGCATGGTAGAGGGCCATCCTTCCCAAAACTGCACACCTGTGTGCAACCCCAACTCTCTTTCAGTGGCAGGATCCAGCCCATCACTCTAAGCCAGCCTCCTTCTGAACAAAAAGTATCACTACT
Organism: Lutra lutra; assembly: GCF_902655055.1. Taxonomy (NCBI): domain Eukaryota; kingdom Metazoa; phylum Chordata; class Mammalia; order Carnivora; family Mustelidae; genus Lutra; species Lutra lutra. Next base: position 3,471,965 of record NC_062282.1, read on the forward strand.
TATTTGATTTTTATCCATGGGATAATATTTAAAGCACCTCATCTGGGTCTTGAGGCAGATTAAAGCATAAAACCTCAAGATGAAATATAAATTCTAAATCTTATAGATTTATTAAAGGGAATATGAAATTATCCCATAGGCTGTGCATCAAAACTCACAAAGCTATGTTAACTGCCTCTAGTTCCCCACCCATCATTATTGGTTGCTTGAGTTGCTTGAGGAACACTTTTGAACATCTTTGGAAATGAAACATTTTTAAGAAAATTAAATAGAGAATTGACCACATTAGATATCCATAGTCTGGTGGACTTGTTTCTTTTGAATGTTACACTTGAAATCTTTATATCCTATTAAAGAGTAAAATCAATCAATCTTCATCTGGACATTCACCACCAACTCTCACCTAAGTCTCTTGCAAAGCTTTCCTTCTTACTGAAATGCACGCTACCTCCAGAGATATTCTGCGACAAAATTTTGGGTTTGAGTCAGTTTTTGTTTTAGGTCACATTTATGATAAATTGCCTTAAAGTTTGCTCAATTAATGTTTAAATGTTCTTGTTTTGTAACAAAACACTTATGGCGAAGATGTAAATGACAGAATGAATAGTTCGGTTTATCACTTTTCCTCAAATAATCTGTTCTGTTTTCATTTTCAACATTTCTGTGAAAATTATGAATGGGAGACTTCCAGTCTCTCTGGAGAATTTTTTCACTAACTAGGAAAGAACAGAGTACTGAGAAAGGTCACGCTGATGACCAAGAAACTCACGTTTTATGTCCTACCAGTGGGTCTTGTGGAACAATGAATAATGTGTCCAAGCACTGAATAAAAATGTTCTCCGGTAAATTATTTCAGGTAATTCCATGTTAGCTGTGTTATTTTGTTCTGGAGCTATTTCATATGGCTTCACTGTGGAACTAGAAGTGACTTCAGAAAGCATCACTGGTTGATAGAGATGCTTCAGACACCTTTCCAGACCCTCAGCTGTTCATCATTTTGTGTCTTGGACTGGGAGTCTGCCTCTTTTTCCTTGGGCTGTACCCCAAGGGGAGGTTTGGAGGTAAGAATAGTTTTTGAGGTAGAAGTTGTTGCTGTTGTTTAACAGCAAACGGTGGAAGACAGAACACAATAGCAGAAGTGAAGACTGGATCTGGTGTCTAACATGCATCTTTGTAAGGCCAGCATGAGCAACATAAGCCCCTTTTGTCAGGCCTTGCTTTACTAGAAAGACAGGCAAGGATACATTACGCAGACATGATCATGTCAGCGATGAACAAAGCAAAGCAAAGTGATGAAAGGTGACTTTTTAAATAAGACCATCAGTAGTGCTTATCGGCAAAAATGGTCAACAAGATAAAACCTGATTTTTAAATGGGAGAAATCACCAGAAGCACCAGATTTTAAGAGATAGTAGCTCAGTTTCAAATATGGGGATTCTTTTACCCCCTAATTTTTGTGTCAATAGACAAATAAGGAAGTAATATTCTGTGTGTCTCACTTTCTCCATTTTTAGGCTTGACTCTATTTGCCAGAGTGTCTTCCTTGTTGACATGACCATGGGAACGTGATACACACCATGACTGATTTTCCTCCTTGCCATTCTATTTCTTATCTTCCTGAAGAAATATTTTTACAGGCAGATTTGGAGGGAATTATACATTTTTGGTGAGAGTTGTTGGAGACATTGAAGTGGGATTTTTTAGTGGAGATGAGACATTGGATGACATGATTTTGAGACATGCTGACAGATGATGACAGTGAAGACTATGGCAGTGGTAGAGACATGGTGGTGTTGGCGATGGTGGTGATGACACTACTGTGACAATGGTGGTGGTGATGGTGGAGGTGGTGATGATGAAGTTGATGATGGTATGGTGGTGGTGATAGTGGGGGTGCGGGTGATGGTAGTTGTGATGGTGGTGATGGCAGTGTTGAAAGTAGTGGTGGTGGTGGAAGTGATCATTTTGATGGTGGTGATTTTGGTGGAGTTGATAGTGGTGGTGACAATGGTGATGGTGGTTGTCATGTAATGGTGATGATGGTGATCATAGAGGAGATGACGATAGTGATGATTAAAGTGATGATGGTAATGAGTTTTGCAAAGTCAACATATGATGACACTGAAATAAACCAATAGAAAAATAAGGTATTCTGCAATATCAAAACGTGGGAGTAGTATTACTCTTGGAGTCAAGGGTTTGAGCTCTAGCATACACTCTCCATCACTTAGCCAAATGACTCTGGAATCCTCCTTATAATTACCTGAGAATCTGGCTTGCCCTATGTGGGCAAATAGATAGCATAGAGGCCACATTTGCTCCTCCCTCAGACCAGTGGGAGATTCATGCCAGCACTTACTGCTAAGCCCAAATTCCATTCCAGACAACAAGATATATGCCCCCAATAGGTGTGAATTAGTCATAAACATAACAGCAAAGCCAAGACTTCTCAGCGTGGTGGTAGTGGAGGACAGTAAAATATGAAGTAGAACATATCCTAAGGTCCAAGTCTTTTTAAAGGTTCTCACATAGTCCTTCAATGACAATCACATAAGCTAGTATCAAGTTCTTTCATACACTTAGTGTCTGGGAGAAAAAATATGCACAATCTTTTTAGGGAACGTTTACTTTAAAAGATGAAAATGCATATATTATTAAATCATATATACATTTTTTGCTAAGTTTAGAAGCACCCTTTGGAAAGATTGATACTAAATTTATTTATAATTAATCCGTAATTTATTTGATTCAAATATTAAATAACCAGAACCTTTTTAATTAACATTAACAGAACTCTCTCTGCATGCTACATTTCTCAACCTTTATTATGTCTACTCATATTTCTCTATTGTCATATTTAATAAAAACTCTTTGTGTGCTGTATTTATAATTTCTATTGTATTCTTTCCTATGTTCTATGTTTAAGTAAATTTAGTTTTTGCTTCAAATTTTCCATTTATTTATTGGCTAATGGAAATTGGCTTTCCAATATGTCCTTGATTTAAAAGGGTCCTTGCAAACTATACTCCTGAGTTCTCAAATGTTACACTATGCATCTGTTCTCCATGTATTTGAGTAACCATTTAGCCATGTGTTACTCTCAAAAGAATTTATGTTTTCCTGTGGAATTACTTAGTACCATCACACTGTCTTCTTCAACTGAAAACTATGGTGATGAAGCATGAAATCAGATTGGCCTCCCCCTAGAGGTGGCATAGGTAATTTGGTTCTCTTGATTATCTAGCCTACCATCTTCCCTAGGAGCTCTGAGTTCTGAAAAGTCAAGATCATACCCTTCTTCCAATCCATGAGCACACATTTAATTTTAAGACAGTGTCCCTTAGTTGTACCTTGGAAGTTTCTTTCTGTTTCCCTTCTGATTCTCTTCATTAAGAATATCAGTTACACTCATGTTGATTTTTCTTTGTCTTTCCTATGCATCATTTTCTCTCTAGCCTTTTAAAAATCTTCATTCCATTTTTTGTATGTATTCTCAAACCCTGTTTCCATGACTTAAATCTACCAGCTGTCATCTTCCTCTGAGATATCTCTAAGACATGCTTCCTTTTTGGAGTTCTCTCATTTATTGCTTGCATTTTGTTCCTTGACTTCAAGTCCTCAGTCTATACCTTCCCTCATAATTTATTTCTTGAGCTCTTGCATCATGGATCTGAAATTTTATTTCACAGAAAGCAGGTATTTTTAAGACATCTTGTTTCTTAGGGAAATCATAATTTTTTACATCTTTTGGCAAAAAAAAAAATTCTCTTCCCCATCCTTTGTTATTGTGTGTGTGTGTGTGTGTGTGTGTGTGTGTGTATTTTCTCTTTCTCTGTTCACAGTATTTAGAAAAACTGTTTTCTTACTTTCATTTTTTTAAATCTTAGAATGAAGTGAACTCTTGATAGGCCATCTGTTGACAAGGTGAATGTCCATGTAAAAGCAGGTCAGCAGATGCGAGAAGACATCCCTTATGCCATGAGATGTTCTGAGCATCACCCGGTGTGACTCTCAGTGGTTAGCTTCTCCCTCTCTTCGAGTGATAAAGATTAACCAGAGCATGGCTGTTGCCCACACTCAGGCCCTGTTCTGCCTTGAGTCATTCCAAACTAAGAGACCCTGGATTTGCTCCTCAGAACAGGCCTCCTACTTTAGTCACCACCTTGTGCACAGATGTGATGAGGCCACTACAATAGTGCACTTTTCCAGGGCCCTTCTAATGCTCAACCAATTTCAATGCAATCAGCAGACCTTGTGCACGTATATTAGAGGACTCCAGATATCTCCTTCCTTAGAAGACTGAATTCTCATACTTGCTTCTTACTTTCCCCATTAGGCATCCAGTGCCTTTTTGGGGAAAAAAAAAAAAAAAAGCTGAAGTAGATATTTTTAGTCTAATGTATTATAATAGGAAATTCTTAAATTTCTTCTTAATGCTCTTTGCTGTCTTTGTTTCTTTAATATCTTATTTCAAAATAAATCATAAGCTCACAGGAAGTCTCAGAAATACTCTGTGGATCCCATGGAACTCTTCACTCTCTTTTCACTAATGGTGGCATCTTATATAGACATAATACAGTATCAGAACCAAGAACTCAACATTAGTACAATGTAGTTATCTGGACTACAGAACAGTTTTTGTATGCACTCGTGTGTGTGTGTGTGTGTGTGTGTGTGTGTGTGTGTGTGCATGTGGGGTTTTTTTTATTTTATTTTTTCAGTGTTCCAAATTCATTGTTTATGCACCACACCCAGTACTCCATGCAATACATGCCCTCCTTAATACCCACCCCAGGCCTTCCCAACCCCTCACCCTCCAAAACCCTTCAAAACTCTCCAAAACCCTCAGTTTGTTTCTCAGAGTCCACAGTCTCTCATGGTTCATCTAGCCATCATAGAGATTCAAATCAAAACCACATTGTCATACCACCTTATACCAGTTGGAATGGCCAAAATTAAGAAGACAGTAAACAACATGTGTTGGAGAGGATGTGGAGAAAGGGGAACCTTCTTACAATGTTGGTGGGAATGCAAGTTGGTGGAATCACTTTGGAAAACAGTGTGGAGATTCCTTAAGAAATTAAAAATAGAGCTACCATATGACCCTGCAATTGCACTACTGGGTATTTACCCCAAAGATACAGATGTAGTGAACAGAAGGGCCATCTGTACCCCAATGTTCATAGCAGCAATGGCCACAGTCACCAAACTGCAGAAAGAGCCAAAATGCCCTTCAACAGACAAATGGATAAGGAAGATGTGGTCCATATATACCATGGAGTATTATGCCTCCATCAGAAAGGATGAATACCCAACTTTTATATCAACATGGACAGGGCTAAAGGAGATCATGTTGAGTGCATGTAGTTTTATGCAACTTGACTCAGTGTGACAACCAACACTGTCATTACCCAGAACTGTGTCATCCCTTCAAGGCTACCCCTTGATGGTTCCATCCCTGTTCCATAGCAAAGACTGATGCATTCCTAACCTGCAGAGTTTTGTCATCTCAACAAGGTTCTAAAATCAGGACCACACAAGACGTAATCTGTTGAGTTGACTTTGTCCCTCAGCATAACCCCCTGGATATCCACCCAGGTTGTTACGTTTATCAGTGGTTTGTGCCTTTTTATTTCTGAGTGGAATCTCAAGGTGCTGCTATACACATTTTGTTGAGCCAGCCATTCACTATCTGAGAGACACCTGGGTGTTTTCCAGTTTGGGACTGTCATGAATAAAGCTGCTGTGAAGCCTCATGAACAGATTCCTGTGTGAACCACCCACGAGCTATATTTAGGTTTACAAAAGTTCTCCAGGCTGTTTTCCAGCATGGCTCTACCATTTTCCATTTCCGAGTGACCCATAGTCTCTGCTTCCTCACCAGCACTGGACGTGTCAGCCCTCAGGTTGGTGTGCAGTGGAGGCTCACTGGGATTTGAATGTGCATTTCCTTAAGAGTTAATGACGTTGAACATCTCTTCACGCACAGATTTGCCATCCACGGTTCCTCATTAGTGGAATGGCTGTTCATATCTGCTGCCAACTTTCTAACTTGTTTATCATTACTGTTTTTTAGTGCTGAGTTTTGCAATTTCTTAACAAATTCAGAATACAAGTTATTGGTCAGATGTGTGGTTTGCAAGCATTTTCTTCAAGCCCATAACTTCTCACTTCACCCCCTCATTATCAGGGTTACTTGAATAGCAAAGTGGTTTTGTTTTCAGTTTTGATGAAGTTCAGTTTGTCACACATTTCTTTATGGATCATGCTGTTAGGATTGCGGCTAAGAATTCTTCCCTAATCTTGGGTCCAAAGATTCTCTTCTATTTCCTTCTAAAAGTTGTACAGTTTTACACTTTACATGTCAATCCATGATCCATTTTGAATTACGTTGTACAGGGTGTGAAGTTTAAGTCAAAGTTCTTTTTTACTTCATTATTTCATTTTTTCAATTATTTTTTATCTACACCCAATTGCTTCAGTCACATTTGTTGAGGAAACGGTCTTTCCTCTAAGCACTTGCTTTTGGACCCCTGTAAAAATCAGCTGGGCATGGATCCTACCTGTAACAGCTCCAAACGGAAACCCATGTTTCTGGGCTTTCTATTTTGATCCATTGCTCTGTGCACGCTTCATCTTGCTTAGCATAGCCACAGAACACCCAACACTGGGGAGACTGGTTCTTCTCACCTTTCAAAACTTTGAAAAGTTTTTATCAAAATTTTCCTAGCTATTTTAGATCTTTTGTTTTCCATATAAATTTTTAGAATAAGCTTATTGATCTGCTTAAAAAAAATCCTTGCTTGGCTTGATAAGAATTACATTGAACCCACAAAGATATTCAGGGAAACTGACATCTGGGAGAAGCCGACTCTTCCAACTCATGAGGAACACTATGTCTCTGCATTTATTTAGGTTTTAGCTTTACTCATCAGTGTTTCCTAATTTTTAGCATCTGACACTTTACACATGTTTAGGTTCATTCCTAAGTGTATTATTTTGTTTATTTTTCATAATGTTCATTTTGCAAAGGAAGAGAATGAGACAGATAAATACCTTGACCCAAGTCACTCAGCCAAAAGGAATTGAAACCCATATCCAAGCTCTACTTTTTGGACACAAAAATCTGCCATTCTCACTCTGCCCACGTGGAGGGCATTCCAGGCACGGAGGCAATGCAGTAGTGGCGGGGTGGGGAGGCTACTTTGGGTTAGGGAGCAGGATACGGGAATGTCGCAGGCTTTGAGGAGGTTTTCCCTGGGTCACCCTCAAAAACAGCTTCAGTCTTTTCCCCCCCAATTTTTATAACCTCTTCCAGCTTAGCATCAGTTACGAACCACAGATTTTCTAGAAACACCCAGGCTATGCTGAGAGTTTCTGTTGTTGACTAAAGAGGCTCTGAGCTTACAAAGGATAAAGGTAGGCTAGAGGACCAGAGAATCAGCTTCCTGTCTCATGAAATATTCTTTTTGGATTCAGAAACACCCAAGCCAGAAAAGATCAATGATCTCCTGACCCTTGGGGTGCTCTTGGTGCCTACTGGCAGTCAGTGTGAACATTTGCATCTCCACTTCTGTCTGCAGTTTATCTGCTGAAAATTCATCCCCTGGAAGGGTTTGGGGTGTCTCAAAATGAGGCACGGTGCATTTGCAGGATGCGTGTGGCATAAGGAGGAAGATGGGAGTCTTTCCCCATGTGGGGTCATCTGCCCTGCTGGGGTACAAAGATGGCTTATCAGAGTGGCTATCTACATCCTAACCATCAGAGAGATAGAAAAGAGTGTGCTTGATATTAAATGTATTATTATATTTCATTTTTATCTGGTATGGGTTTTATTTTCATTCTTTTTTCCTATTTTGTCATTACTCCAGCTTGAATCTGTCTGTGTAGACGTGGAGCCTTACCCCCTCAGTACTAATTAGAGATGTCTAATGAAAACCACACCGTCGACCAGTGTCTGCCATAATAAACCTTTCTAATAATTGATGAACTCCAGTGGGTCACATCTCATTACGCTGGGTGACTTCATAAACTGATTTGACGGGTGCTATGACCATATGATTCATCAACTTCAAAAACAGGTTTGGGTGGTAGGCAGATTGGCCATGCAAACCACCTGGATGAGGGTAGGTAGAGTAATTTGCATGATTTCATAAGTAGGTAAACACTTTGATCTCTTTGCCGTTTGGAAAGCCCACCTGCAGCTCACATTCTATCTGATTGTGTGAAACAGAGTTGTGTGTGTTAGGTATGAGCCAGGAGGGGGAAAAAAACCACTTAAACAAAACATGTTCCATTTCCTATAAAAGCTGAGGGTAAAAGCAAATCCTCCTTCCCTAGTTCTCAGCTCAAACTAGATTTGGGGACTCTCACTGATAGAAGAATAAGAAGGCAGGAAACCTCCCACACATGCTGGGAAACCAGGGCCCTCTGTGTCAAGGGAAGTTACGCCCAGATTAGTGCTTGCAGGGCAATTCTATGTGGAGAACACAGCCATGTTCATGCTAATACTTAGACTGTGAAATCTGATTATTGACACTTGGAATGAGTATCCTGCATCTTGGTGTTTTTCTCTTTTGGAAATTTAAATCAATATAGATAAATAATTTTAATAATAAAAGAGCATTTTTCCAGTTGGAATACGTTTTTAAGTTAAATCTCTCTAATAAAGGAACACAATCAGGACTCTATACGGTAGAAGGGTAGGATGAAACTACTAATTAAAATGACGGCCAATACTTACTCGTAAAGGCTTTTTAAGTGATACATTCCAAATATGATATGTTCCTCCATGAGTGATAACCACCCACTGAAAGTCTGATGAGTAGACTTGAAAGGTGGAAAATTTGAAATTATAGGTTTAAATCCCGTGATCTATGAAATTTTTTTCTATGAAAAATCCATTTTAGTCCTTCTGTCTCTGGCTTAAAAACCCAATGATACAGAAAAGTGTCAGAAGTCAGACACACTGCTAGGAGGAGGAAACAGAAGTAATGCCTACATCCCACCCCAACCTGCCAATTTTTCAATCTATGGACACAGTTCTGGAAACCAGTGAACTCTATCAGATTCTGTTCAGCTAGAACACAAGTCCCTCAAAGTAAAGTGAATTCAGGCTGATGTGACCCCAGCAGTGCACCCTGAGTATCCCAGCCCACGCCCCAGTCACCATGGACTGCCTGGGTGGAGCTAATGCACCATGACCCATAAACCTGGTCCCAGTCACTTCATGGGGTGTTTCTGCTCCTGGCCTCCCTGTTCACATCGCTGTTTTCTCTTGCCCCAGGAAGTATCAGAGTTCACCTGGACTGTCCCCACTCTGCACATTCCTAGCCAACCACAGGGAGTCAAGCCACATCTAGCAGTTTCCTCTCATCACTTAGAATTCTGCGACCACTTCAACCCCCCCTCTGAACTATCCACGCATTCACCGCAGCCTCCTGTCTGGTCATCCTCAGATCTTCTCTCTTCTGTGACTCTTGTTGGACCTCACTGAGGCTGTGTCACCTCTCACATAAAAGTCTATTTTCATGTCACTGCCCCTGTCAACCCTCCTCCAGCAAGCAACACTGTTTCTTGTTAATCGGTCAGCTGAGAAGAAAGACAACTCTTTTGCTGTGCTACCATCCCATTGTACCTACCCATCAAATTCCAACTCTTGATTATTCTGTGTTCTTATTTTCTTTGTGCCAGCACCAAGACTTCTAAAAGAATCACACAACTGTCAGATTGGTAAATCTAAAACTCTTGAACTCTAATTTAAATAGAGCACTTCAAACTACCTGTTGATATTTGTTTATTTCCCTAGACAAGTCCTATTCCCAATGGCTAATGCAAAACTTCTATTTTTTTTGTAAAACTCTACACCTGGTTATCTTCCCCCATTAGTCTGAGAGAGTAATATCTTCTCACACAGAGGATAGAAATTTCAGAGCTTCAGAATGAAGATGGAAAGGTTAAATATCTCTACATACCTGAATGGCAAATGAAAATCAAATCAAATCAAATCAAAGTGAATAAAATAAAATAAAATACAAAGGTGCTAACCATAGACACAGATCTCTAACAGTGTCAAGCAGAATGAGGAGTTATCCAAGTAGTTGGACCCAGAAAGTTTTATCCTATCTGCTTGGGACAACAAAGATGGGCTTCAGGAACAACACTAATGCCATATCACACTTCTGACTGGCAGATGAAACTGCGTAAGGAAGAAGCAAACACACACATATTTTATTTTATTTTATTTTATTTTAAAGATTATTTGTTTACTTATTTGAGAGAGAGAGAGAGAACATGAGAGAGAGAGAGAAAGAGAGACAGAGCACGAGCATGGGGGAGGGAAAGAGGAAGAGGGAGTGGGAGAAGCAGACTCTCCATGGAGTGGAGAGCCTGACATGGGGCTTGATTCCAGGGCCCTGAGACCTTCAACCAGATGTTCAACCAACTGAACCATGCAGGCACCCCATATATGCTATATTTTTTAAGCCAATAGAATGAATGATATTAAAAAGAAGTAAACATGGTCATTGTCTTGACCAAAAGTAATAAAAGAGAGATAGATGCCAAGTGACCCTATAGAAATCCAGCTCTTTTTAAGTTACAAGTCTATCTCCAATTCACCGAGTGGTTTGTGACATGGAGCAGTAAGTGGAGATCCCAGATCAGGGAAGGCAGCAAGTACCTGCAAATCATTCTGAGTCAACACAGCTGAGTTAAACTTACACTGGCCCAGGTCAGGTCTGACTCTCTTTCCCTTGGAGAAAATATTCTTATAAAATATGTGGATGTTCTTGCAAAGTTATTTTTAAAAAGCGAAAATTGAGTAAGCATAGCTGAAGAGAATTAGAAGGGAAACAGAAAGCCATTTCTGGATAGGAAGTCACAGTAGAAACAGGAAAAGAAGAGCCAAAGGGAATATTTATGATCTTGGCCAATGTTTGAGCAGAGACACAATGCACAAACTCACCAATATTTGGAAAAACAAGGGGGAAAGGAAGCATTAAAAACCAGGAGTAATAAGTCAATTGGAGAAAGACAACTATCATATGATCTCCCTGATATGAGGGATAGGAGATGCAACATGGGGGGTTAAAGGGGTAGGAGAAGAGTAAACGAAACAAGATGGGATTGGGAGGGAGACAAACCATAAGTGACTCTTAATCTCACAAAACAAACTGAGGGTTGATGGGGGGAAGGGGTTGGGAGGGGGTGGGATTATGGACACTGGGGAGGGTATGTGCTATGGTGAGTGCTGTGAAGTGTGTAAACCTGGCGATTCACAGACCTGTACCCCTGGGGATAAAAATATTTTATATGTTTATAAAAAATAAAATTAATAAAAATTAAAAAAAAAAAACAGGAGTAGAGTGAAAATTACATTCTAGTAGAGTCAAAGGAGATTCAGCCTCCTTTACATAGATATAAAAAAAATCAACACGTGGTATTTCTGCACTATGATTTACATTTTATACAAGGAATTATTAGAAGCTCTGAAAGGTATAAGATAACAGTCACAGGAGTGGCAGGAAAAGGAGCTGGGTGGATGTGTGAGAATCACAAATCATGTAATTGAAATTCCAGTTAAACTGGACCCTATTATAGAGAAAAAGCAAGATGGTGTTTGCTTGTTTGGTTCTGAAACCAACATAATAGGTACCAAAACTTGTCAGGGACATACATACACACAGAACAATAACAACCAAACAAATAACCAAACAAACAAACTCACTTCAAATAATGAATATAAAAATCCTAAATAAAATATAACAAAGAAAATTAAGCCAAGTTTAAACAATATTAAACATAATCAATAAGGTCCAGGGATATATGGAAAATTCAATAATATGATATTTCTTAACAAATCAACCCTACATTAAGAAATATAAATCAATGATAGTGATCGATGACATAGTTAAACATTAATTTTTAATTAAATAAAAATACTCTTAAGTGAACATATAAATATTTCCTAAAACATGAACATGTATAGGTTGCTATATAGACTGATTTTGAAAAATTCTGATATGCATTCCCTATCATGCAATATTTTGTAGTTATCCATCAACCTGATCTGACTAGAACCAGTGCCTGGAGGGTTAGTGTATGGGAACTCTAAGTCAAACCATGGTGTTGGAAAGAGAAGGGAACATGAAGACAGAGCAAGTCCCATTTCAACAGACCTGAGTTCACACCAGTTCCTCTTCAGGAAACAGAAACATCAGAGAGAAGAAAGAGAAAGATTTAGGAATGAGAGCTGGAGAGATTCCTGACTTGCCCACAGCCAGCACAGAAAACTTGAGAGGTGCTGAGTGGTGGAAAAACCCAGATAGTTCTGGAGATCTTAGAGCAGAAGATCCTCACTGGGATTCTGGAAAGAAGCAGCCACAGGGAGCCTCTGATATCCTCCTTGGTCAGCTGCAGTTGAGTGGTACCTGTGTCTGTCCAACACGAGCCTCATGGAGTTGGTTCAGAAGACTGCACCTTCTTCAGAGGTGGACTAAGAAGGAAATGCCAAGAACGGAAAAGCTGATGGCGGTGCAGAGATCAGTTGATGTGTGCACAGAGACTGCCATGTGTGAGGCACTGCCGTGGGCACTTTACACATAACCATTTCTCCATGTGACCATGTTTTCAGACTGGTATTGTTCAATGCCATTTTACAGATTTGTACCTTCTGCCTGCTTAAGCATCATGACAACCTGAGTTTGTAATGATTCCTCTTGACCCAACGCTCTCTCGGGTTGCATTGGATGTGTATTTTCATCCTCTGCCTTGTCTAAATATTTTCTTGGCCAATTTCTCAAAATATATAGTGATCGGTGCATCTTGCTTTCTTTTCCAGACCCTCACTGGACATGGGCCAGCCCATGGAGGTTGTCCTTGGGTCAGTGTCTATTGCAATCATCCAAGGGCTCAGCATGCAACGTTGCAGTCCAGGTCTTCTCCACCAACAGGGACCATGGGCAAATGGCATGGTGACTGGCTTGACCACACTTGCTTTGTCGGAAGGTGAGGAAGGTAAGCCCCTAAAGGGAGACACAACACATGTGAGTTCATGTCTACTTCACAATCCTCCCTCAGCAGCTCAACAGCCATGACTAGTCAGTAGTTGACTGAACTAGAGGTCCAGAACAGAGGACTGTGTCCCACTGCCATTTCTCATCACCGGTTTCCCTCTATCAGTGATACCATTTCCTCTTTACAATGTAAGATAACTCTGATTATTTATTTTTACTTAAAAGTTACTATTTAAAATTTTTTTATCATATTATATATATATTTTAATTTAATCTGGAAGAGCAGACCCAGGTTTCTCTCCAAACAGTGCTAAAGGAGCTGGGGACTCCTGTGTAGCCGAAATTGCAGACCCAAGGTTCTTGAAGCTTTGCTCCCTAAAAAAGACCTTCCATTGCCCCCTCAATACAATTAAAAAATTCACCATGACTTTTACTCAGTAGTTTGTAGAGAGAAGTGAGTTTTAGGAATGGGAAGTTATCAGCCATTTTGAATAAAATTCAATTTATGAATGATTTACCAAGTTTAGAAGAATGTTCTCTCCTGGACCATTTTAGCTACTTCTAGGAGACAGGTAATTTAAATTCATGAATCTATTCAAAACAGTATTAGATAAGTTTATCTCCTTTCTAGATAGCTGTCAGCTGGCCAATTCATATTCAGTAGATGACCTAAATGAGAGGATAACTACCAAATAAAATCCCCTTATCCAGTCCCAAGTAATGCTTCTAGATAGTAATAGCCTTGTCAGAAACACTGTAAATACAATACAAACTTCTGGGAAGTCTCTGAGTTAATATATTCTCTGGGATAATATATTCTCATTTTGAGTGCATTAGGAAACTGTGGCTATCTTGTGTATAAACAAGCAAGTAGTATTTAAAGGAGCTGTTTAAGCATTTATTCTCAAATAAGTAAGTGAGCCCATGCCATGGTGGCAACATGAAGATAGTCATGATCTCTTCTGACATTTCCTTATTAGCAGTACAAATGCAACAAAAAATGAATTAAATCAACTACTTAGAATTAAGACCAGTCCCTTAAAATGTCTGTTCTCCTGATGGAGTAAACCTGCTCCAAGAAGTTCAGCCACAATCTACTATAGATGGGATATTCTGTCTCTCTAAAATTCCAGGCAACTTCTGCTTAGAGAGAGTTGTCAAATATGGAATTATTCCCCCCAAAAAGGACCCTGGAGATAACACAATCCAAGCCTTTCATTTGTGTATGTGTTAACAGTGATGAAGTTTCTTTATTTTTCTCTTGGAAGATACCATAGACGCACCTAGTATGCACAGAGAGAGTTCTCATTGATTTGCACTTAGTCTTGTTTGAAGACTTATTTAAAAACACAAAACAAAATCCCTTCCAAAGTTAAGCTCGGAGTGCCCTCTGCTGGTCAGACCGTTAAAACGCCGCTTAACGCCGTGTGCCTCGCTCCTCACACAGGCTGGAATTGGTCCTGATTCTTACTGTTGGGGCCACACCCGTTACTGACGCCCTCATAACTGCAACCTACATAATCAGGAATAGACGTTTTTATCATCGCCTCTTAAAAGTGATTGCTTGCGGGGCGCCTGGGTGGCTCAGTGGGTTAAAGCCTCTGCCTTCAGCTCAGGTCATGATCCCAGGGTTCTGGAATCGAGCCCCATATGGGGCTCTCTGCTCTGCAGGGAGCCTGCTTCCTCCTCTCTCTCTGCCTGCCTCTCTGCCTGCTTGTGATCTCTCTGTCAAATAAATAAATAAAAATCTTTAAAAAAAAAAAGTGATTGCTTGCTGGATGCATAACGTGTGTAATTTAAAAACTGTTCTCAGATAGATGATGGTAACTAGGCAGATAAAAAGATGATGATAGATGGTAGATAGACAGACAGACAGACGAGAATGGACCGGCCGAAACGCTGGAGGGTGCTTGTACATGTCAGGGAACAGCAGATATTGCCAGCAAACCCGCAGACAGCAGGGAGGAGGCGTCACAGCCCCAGGGGAGCTGGCCCTGCTGGCCGCTTGCCCCCAAGTCCTGGCCTCCAGAGTCACAAGAGGGAACACATTCCCCTTGCTCTAAGCCACCTGGAGTGAGGTAGTCCCTATGACAGAGGAAATGATACACATGTGAAGACGCAAACTTCCCAGGGCGTCACGGTTGAGACGTTGGGAAGTACAGTGTAACGAGTGCTACCTGCTGGTGGCGGGAGTGGACGGGAGCCCCGATCGCTGCCCTGTGGGATTCTCCCAGGTGCCTGCGCGTCACCACCTCCACTGGCCCAGGTCAGAGGGGTGCTGGAAACCAAGGCAGACAGGGCGGAGGGGCAGAGTTTGCAACCACAGCTCTTTCAACTCCCTAATTCCACACTCTGCCTTGTCCCCCCGGGTGGTGCTGCCCGTTAGCTCTGGCCAAGCTCACCACCCATGCACGTACACACATGCACACACGTGCACACACCAGCACAACACACACGCGCGTGTACACGCAGACATATGTATATACTAAAGGCACACGCTCTCGTTTTGAATCTGCCTTCTTTTGTTGGAAAGGTAAGGAGGAACCGCCTGTCATCACGCAGGGAGTAGGTCTAGTACTGACACTGGCAAGGCCAGGTTCTGGCTGTCTGCAGAGATGACAAAGTCCTTCCCGGATGCATTCACTGACCAGTGAGGTGCGTAGGCTTTCGGGAACCGCGTGGACAAGTTAGTCCGACAGCCTCTGGCTTTACCAGGAGCGGGACCCTGACACTTTTGTGGACAGCTGTCTTGTGGGTGGCTGGTCACCCAGCCCAGCCCCTCTCTGGGGCTTCCTCTAGTCCTGTGACACTGCACATGGCAGAGACACAATCCCTGTGCCTCCTTCCACCATTGCAGTATGTGAGGTCAGCTCCTTAATCTGTCTGGGCAAGGTCAGAGGGCAGACATGTGGACAAGATTCAGCCATTCAGCAAGGCCCTGGAGCCTGAGCCCCCACCTGAGAACCTAAAGGGCAGCTGGAAGCACAGCAGTGTCCTCACCAAGGATCTCACCCAGGCCCCCCATGCAGCTCTGGGCCCCCTGCAGATTCCTGGTACGGCCAGATGCCCCCACTCAGCCACTCTCCTTTCCTTGGACCTGGGCCCATGTAAGGCCCAATCTTGGCCTGGGAAGGCTTGCACTCGGGCCACCTCACAAATGCACACCAGTTGGTCCAAAGAAGAATGTCATGATCCCACCACGCATAGGGCTGGCCATGGGACCACCCAGGACTGAGCCGGCCAATCAGTGTACATGTGCTTTGGGGCACATGGAGGTGCAGGACGCCTGTGCTCACGTGTGTGTACAAATTGAAGCAGATGGATAAGCTAATCATAGCCCAAGCCAAAGAGCCATGCGTCAGGAGCCCCACCCCGGGATGACCGCGGGGGCCATGACCATGAAGCTGAATTATCGCATAAACTGTCTGATTTCTCTTCATTCCCTCCCACTGAGGATGTACCTTGAACAGGCAGTCAGGTAAGTGACAAAAACCAGACCACTTCTCAATGAACCCTAGCAGCCGTGTCTGCGAGCTCACTCTACGCCAGACACGTGGTAACTGCGTTTCACGCAGGACCTCGCTTGAAGCCGAAAACAATCTTATGAATTGAGACATTTGTCCAAATAAAGGACTATGTACTAGTTATGGTATTTCATTATTTAAGGCACACATGAAAATGTGATGTAATGAAAATGGAAAAAGGAATTTCAACAAAGTCTCTAGCAAAGCAGGAGAGCCTCAGTACATGAGCGGGTCTCACTGAGCTTAAGGCAACATGTGGGGGGTGGGGGGTCCTCCGTGTTGCTTCGACTTCATGTGCCACCAGGGGACACCGCGGAGCTGAGAAGGACGCCCTGGCCCTAATGTCTCTTCCCGCAGCCTCGGGGAAAGGGAATGGCCAGGCAAGGGATTTGGTCAGGACCTTATTCAGATCTTTGGAGTCAGGTGGAGGCTTTATTAAAGCCATTTCAACAACTTTTTTTTTTTTTTTTTAAACAAGACTTCTGGACAATTTTTACTTGCGATGATTTTATTCTTCCTTCTCTGTTCAGTCATCTCAGAGAGAGTAACTCCCTTCCACTCCCTAGTTAACTACTTTCTACGGAGACAAAGTCTGTCTTCTGCTTTGGCTGGAACACACGGGTCTCATCTCCACACCTGGAGTTGGCTTCCCCAGGCTCGACTCCGGTTCTGGGCAAAGGGCTCTGGGTAGAGTGGAGGTTCCCGGGCCCATGACAGCCGTGGGGTCTGGGGTCCTGGAGAGGTGCTTCCCGGGGGCCTGGTCAGGGACGCGACCCAGAAGGGGCGACCCAGAGTGAGGCGGAAGAGCCCACAGAGCTTTTCTGTGAACGGGTCAGACTCTGGCCCCCAATGTCATCCCCGCAGGAGCAGCAGAGCAGACATGGGTCTTGGGAGTGGCCGCCTTCCCCAGACCCTGGGCCTTCCCTGCTGGCCCCTCTCCTGACCGTCGGGATCTACCTGCTCACCATCAAATGACCTGGAATGAGCACCTCGACACGGCTGGGCTGCAGGGAACACTAGAATCCAGCGGGTGGACATGCATGTCCTGGGCTTTTCATTCAGGCTCTAAGACTGTACCTCCCGGGTTCCCTGCCTCCCAGGGGGCCCCACACTCTGCCCACAGGACGATTTTGTTACATGGTTGATCCTGCAAGGTGCTGGAGGCCGCCTGAGGACAGAGCAGGGGAATGAGTGTATGCAGTCCCCGCCCTGTGCTCCGGGCCATCGCCGGTCCTTGCTGTGTTTCCAGGGGGTTAAGGAGGAGTGGAGGAAAGGGGTCAGCCCCGTCGGAAAGCAAAATTCAACCCAGTACATTCTGAAGATCGAAAGATTCGTTCGTTAAATGATTCACGGATCAGGCGGCATCCATCGAGCATTAGAGGACCGCTCGGAAGGTTTTTAGAGAAGGGAGCGGGCAGGCAAGTGACAAATCCAAGAAAGGTTTGCTCCAGGCAAGGCTGCCTTCCCTTAGGGGGAAAGCCAGGGGCCCCCTCCTGCGGAGGCCTCGTCTTCCTCTGGGGGATGAAGAGGGCCCAGGGTCAGACTCCCTGGTGCTGGTGGAAATGTTTCCAACCCAGCAGTTAAGACCACATGTCTGGGGGAGGTTGACCTGGCAGTTAGAGTATGTGTCAGCCCCGGTGTGGGGACACAGACTGCGAGACGCCACCTTGGACCTGTGCTTGTCTTCTTTCCAGCGGCAGAGGACACATTAGGGAAGGCGGGCAGAGGAAGACAGAGGTCAGGACAGGTGAGAGATCAGACAGAGGGACGAGGGCTCCAGGGCCTTCCCCTGTACCTGCAGCAGCCCTGAGACTCACCACAGGCCTGGTACCCCAGTCCTGCCCCATCGCTCTGGACGCAGAAGGATGGAGGCAAGTCTGAGGCCCCCCACCCCCAGCCCAGGGTAGTGGTTTTCTAGAGTCGATCTGCTTCTGTGCTGCTCACCTGAGTCCAATGCCGGCAGGTCCGTGAGAATAACCCACAGCTGTCTTCTAATGAGCGTCCGTTCAGCGGGCTTGAGCCGGAACTTCCACTGGCTCCACCCAGGGGACACGGATTCACTAGCCCTCAGGCACGTGGGAACAGCCTGGTTTGAACCCAGGAATCAGAACCAGCCCATTCTGAGTGGCGTCTCAACTTCCTGAGAGCAGGTCAGCCCACGGGATCCCTGGCTGTGGGGGACAGCACCCACTGGGCTTTGGGCACAAACCAGAGGTCCTGGCTGGGTCGTCCCTTCTCTCCTTGCACAGGACTGAGCTTTCCTCCTTCCCAGCCCCTGGGGGTCTGCACACCTGGGGAGGCTCCAGCCTCGCCCTCCGCCGGCGGGGGATGTGTTTCCAGAGCTTCCTCCTACCCCCGACATCCCGCACGAGGCTCGTAAGTGAAGTGCGACGATTTCTTCCTGTGGCTTGGGCTCCCGCTGACCATTTGATTTAGCGTTTTTCCTTCAGCCTTTGTAAGGATTACAAGTATGTGGTTTTCGTGCGTGTGCACACGCACGTGCATGTGTGTGTCTGCACACTTTGTCATTACAGGCATAGAGTTCAGTGTTACACTTACTTGACGAAAATAATCACAAGTTTCCCTTTGTCTCTTGTGCTCTGAAATGAGGTTTGATCACGGAGCCTACGGTCTCGACTCTAGGGTGTGGATACACCCCTCCCTGAGATCACTTCCGGGGATCATTTCATGTGGACTTTCTTTATTTCCTCTATGGAAATCAACCACTGTAGGCTTTCTATCACTGCAGACATCAAAGGACATAAATTATTTTCCTACAAAATTGCGCATTAACCTAGGCGTTCACTGGGGTTGCCTAATACTATGAAAGTGCATCTTAGGACTTATAATTGGCTCCACACCACTCTCCCTCTGGGCTTTCTTATTGTGAACATTTGGGGATCCTCCTAATTTTTCTAATTATTATACTTGGTGTCTTGTCAACCTTGTTTTCCTTTCAAAGAATCATACATTTGATTTATTAATTTTATCCACTCCTTTATTATTTGACTCATCTCTACATCCTTGATTTCTGACTTTATCTTTGCTGTTTTTTGCCTGTGCTTTCTTTCATTTTACCTTGTTATGATTTTTCTGGTTTTCTGATTTGGAGATTTAATTCAGTTACTTTATTCCTTCATTTCTTATTAATATGCATGACAGTGCTATGAATCTCTATCTCTGTTTTTAAAAGCATTCCACAGAGTACAAAATGTATGCTTTTCTATTATGTTTCAGGAATTCTGAAGGATCTAGTGTGCCTTTTGGCCAAGAATAATTTCATTAAATTTCTTTTCTTTTCTAAGGGAAATAACCTTTATTCTGGGGGTGGTGATTTTTAGGTTACACCATTCTGATCGGCAAGTACTGCCCATAACATTTATAACTGATGGAGTGTGTGTTCCCACGTCCACTCACACAAGACCATGTTCTGTAAATGTGTTTTCACTTGAGAAGATATTCTACATTCTATAGTATGAATTTGTACTGTTTGATATTTGTCTAAAACAGTTTCCTTTATCTCTTTATCTACTTCATTAAAATTAGTCTGTGACTTTCCCGGCACCATCTTTTTGTTTGTCTGTTTTGCTTTATTGACATGATCCGGGTCCTTCTGAACGTGTCCCCGTAAGAGCTCTCTGCAGGGTCAGAAACGTGTTAGTTGTCGACTCTTGTGTGACAAACTTCCTCAAATCTGAGCAACTGAAACACCAACGTGATGTAGCCAGACCCCGTCACTCCGGCCTCTCCCATGCTATGGTCACCTGGTCGCTTCAAGGCCCAGCTGGGGTCATCCAAGCCCAGCCGTGACCGTGGGCTCTCGCATGCCCTCTCACTCAGGTGGTCCAATTGTGCGAGACGCCCACAACCAGCCACCTCAGCCCCGTGGGACAGAGTAACGTGAAGCCACAGTTGCACGATGTGGGTGAGCACCGAGGCAGACCTTGCTTCTGGTCCCCTCGAGTCCCAAACAGACCTTTCCTGGGGAGCACCTGAGAGCTGGGCACAGCCCTGACTCACAAAACTCCTTGCCTGGACACACATGTGTGCACACACAGTCACACTCACACAGAGATGCTCTCACAGGCATGTGTGCACACTCATACACAGTCACACTGGCACAAAGATGCTCTCACAGGCATGTGTGCACACTCACAGAGATTTACGCTCACACAGAGATGCTCTCACAGGCATGTGTGCACACTCATACACAGTCACACTGGCACAAAGATGCTCTCACAGGCATGTGTGCACACTCATACACACACACACAGATTCATGCTCACACAGAGATGCTCTCACAGACGTGTGCACACTCACAAACACAGTTACATGCCCAGACACGTGCTCAGGCACACTCACACATGTACTCACACAGCTGACCGCTGTTGGCACAGGCCAGAAGGAACTGGGTTTTCTCTTAGTTTCCTACCTCCCAGCTTCCTGTCCTGTTTCCAGCCACTACTTTACCAAGTCCGGGGTCCCACCATCACACCGACACAACCATTTGAAGTCCGGTGCCCTCCTCGCCCCTCCTGCCTGCCTACCCACAGCAGATCCAGCCTGGTCCCGTCCTCGAACACGGGGAGCTGGGTGTGCTGCCCATGCCCACGCATCTCAGAATGACTTGCCCACCGGCCGAGGCCCACGGCCACCGTGTCTAGAACTCTCCGAGCTGGCCAGCCTTGCTCAGCTCCCAAAACGACAACCCACAGAAGCCTAAGGTGACCCTGCCAGGAGGCTCGGTCTGGGCCCGCCCTGGTCACTGGCGGCACCTCCAGCCTCTCCAGGAGGTAGATGGCTTCTCATGCCCCTCAGCCCTGTTTCTTCCCCACCAGCCACGGTGCTGGGCCCTCCATGCCTCTCATCGCAGCTGCCCTAGGAGTCCTGGGAGAGTGTAGGGTCATGGCCACCCACACCCCACACATCCACCACACGGGCACGTCCCCACGGTGCATAGGGTCTCCAATGTGTGTGTGTCGTGCGGAGGAGGGAGTCCGTGGGAAGTCAGGGTATGGGCCTTCCATATATCTCCACAAGATGTGAGGATGGTCCCAGGAGGCTACATCCTGTCCTACCCTTCCTTCTGGGACTCTTGTTATCAGTCTGTGATATCAGAGTGCATTTGCTCCGGCTTGAGACACGCTGGAGTTTTAAAGGGGCTCCGACTCCACAGCTGTGACTCTGGAAGGAAAAGGGCCAGAAGCGACCACCACAGGAGCCCAGTAGCTGAGCCTAGAGAGTGTCCTCGGGATTGATCGTCTGTGTGAACAGATACGTTTGAGGACCCTCAGGTTCCTGCCCTGGGGGTGGGGAGGACCACGTTTGTCTCTGAGTCGCTGAGCAGTAACACAGGGCTCGCTCAGATGGCAGTGTTTCCGTCCTAGACTGAACCAGCCTCGGGTAAGCACCCCGGGTCGGGCGTGATGTTTTGTGGCTCTGCGTCCAATCCACGTGGCCAGGAGGCAGACGTGGTCAAAAACAACCCTCGTGGTATCACAGTGAGAAGAATAACTAGCAGATGTAAACCTAAAAATTAGAGACTTACTCATACGGAAAAGTAATCTTTCCACTTTCTGCTCCCTCCGGATGAGTTAATTAGGCAAAGCGTTACCTGAGCCTGAGTCCCTGATGCACAAGGTGAGCGTGTTTGAATCCACACAAGCAAGGGCTCTCTGCTAACAGGACCATGGTGACAAATCCGTGACAATTTGAAGACAGTAAACTCTACTTAACTTTTTGTTTAATAAAAATAAATACACACGCAAGCTTGGTGTCCATCCACTCTCCTGGTCCTGAGGCAGGATAACACTGTCTGAAAGTCCTCACTCAGGTATCAAACAGTGTGGTCTTCACATGCCGCGCCACTGTCCATGCCGGCCCCCTTCACTCTGCTCTACGGATGCCCTCGGAGATGTAGCAGGTGGTGGGTCCCTCTCCAGCACGTGTCTTTTCCTGTCTGGCATCGGTGCTGGCCACCCGGTTTGTGCAAATCTCCCAAGTGATGCCTCACTTTTCTCTGTCCTGTCCACGTGGCTCCTTGTGGTGACATTGGACTGAGAGGACTGTGTGCACATACCATTCAAGGGATATAAAGGTCATCTCCTCCTACCGTGACTCTCTCTGCGTCTGCAGGAATCCACAAGGATCACCAGCTCTGAGTGCCCGAGCAGCCTGGAGTCTGGTTCGGCTACACGGCGTCTCAGCTACATGCCGGGTGACATCGGGCGCTGGCTCTGGACTCCAGTACTTTTGGGCTCAGGGGCTATTCCAGCTGTCTCTCACTGCATGACAAATTCCTCTCACCTGGTGGCACGTAGCCCATGCCAGGTCATGATGCTCACGGATTCTGTGGCCCAGGAGCTCGCACGGGGTCCCAAGGGCTGGCTGGCAGAGATGAGGCCTCAGCTAGGACACGGTGGAGGACGGGGTCCTCTGCGGATTCCCTCTCATATGGGGGTGTGCAAGGACAGGCCTCCCCACATGACCTGGCTTCTCTGAGGGTCCCAAGACCATCCTTAAAGAGCCATGCCCCTTGGAAGATCACCTGAGAAGCTCTGCCACACCCTCTGATTGGAAGGGGAGAGGCTCACCTCTCACTCAGTTACAGTGACCTGCGACTGCCCTACCTCCCCGGAGACCATCAACTCTCCAGGGGTGACCCCGTCTTCCGGGGGCTCTGCCCCCTGGCACGCAGCCGAAGGACCTGCCAGACCCACCCTTCTCCAGTGAGTCCCGCACGGGAAGCATTCATTCCACATGGGCGAGCATGACCCAGAGACCGTCTGTCAGCATGGGGACCGTGGTTTTGGAAAGGCAGACAGGTCCCTGCCACCTGCGAGATCCCTGAGAGCTGTTAGGTTGCCGGGAGGTCAGATCCCCAAACACCCAGACTCTGTCCCACCCCAAACCTAGGACCAGAGTCCCCCTCTGTCACCTCCTCACGCTGCAGGCGCTAGCCCCTCTCAAGATTACCCCAAGCCTGGACTCTGCACAGACGCAAAGGTGTGATGTGAAGAAGCTTCCAGATGCCCCGAGAGCTCTGGAAGAGACCACCAACAGGAGTTTTGAGCCAACAGTTGCCCGCAGACCCGTCATGATCTCTGGTCGTTTTCTGAGTTTGGCCACAAGTGTCTGTGCAGAAAATGTGCTACTCTCTAGTCCAAGGTGGGGACAGGCTTCTAGGGGACTAGCTAGCCAGCCACATCACAGACTAGCTTCACTCAGGGTCCTGGCCCTGTGCTCCCCCAGAGCACAGCTGGGTTGCACAGACCTGGGGACTACCGACTGCAGCCTCTGGGACGCCCCTCCTCCTGAGCAGACCCTCACGGCATCGTCATGGGCTCCGGTGACCATCCTGAACAATGGCCAGTACTGAGTGCAAGTTGGGCCACAGTGGGCTCTGAAGTTACGGTTAACATGCCAGGGGCTGGACCGGGGTCACCGTCCAGTGACTCCAGCAGCTCTGGGGGCAGGAATCAGAAATGGCCAGGTCTGCTGAAACCAAAGCTTGTGCCCTTCCCATACAAGAAAGTGCCCCTCGGGACAGGTCACGTGCACTCACCTCGGTCACCCGGGAGGACATTCTCACGCTCCACAGGGCAGGAAACACTTGCTGTTCTGGAAATGTGACTCCCAGGTTTGAGGTGGTCGTAAGTTGGACTTAGCATGCCGTGTTTAAGGAGACTTGAGGGACAGGAAGGCATTTACAAATAAAAACACAAATAATAAAAATGCCTGTTTTTCCGTTCTGCACATTACAATTTATATGATCTTTTCATTATATATGTTATTTTTACTTAATGTTATGTTTTATTTATTTTATATTTCCACCTTTTGACTTTTTACTTGAAGTTTTTTAACCTCCACTCACCGGAGCAACCGTGAACTCCAGGCGTCTGCATGTTTCCATTGCACACTCGTGACATGCCGAGCGGGGTCTCCCGTTCACACGTGGACACACGTGCAGGAAACCACCCCCTCATCTGCGCATAGGCGTCCATCCGTAACTCCAGTGTCTGCAACTGTTCTCCTCGCCACGGGAAGAACCTTGGGTGATGTGTGTGTCTTGTCCAGGGCTCGGATGGCAGGCGGGAGCAGACTGGGAGTCGGCCGGCTTTGAGATCAGCGCCCACCGGACCCTGAATCAAACTTTGCTGTTTGTAGTTATTAACTGACTCAGAACTTTTTGCTCTTTTTTCTTCCTTCCTTCTTTCCTGTCTTCCTTCCTTCCTTCCTTCCTTCCTTCCTTCCTTTCTTTCTTTTAGGAAATCTGTGGCTGTGTAGGGTTTGGGCTGCAGACAGGAGCACCCCGCTGTCGGGAGCCAGCAAGGCTCATTCTGAGGCCAGTCTGCCTGGCAACTGCCCACCGCCTTGACCTGTCCTGTACGGTCAGCAGTTCACGGGCAGGCAAGGGCACATTTTTCTAAGTCTTTGACTTCCCATTTATAAATGTTTGCTTTCTCTCTCCTCTCTTTAAATCAGAAAGCTTCTATTTGGAAAAGGAGCTTTAAATTATTGCTTTCCTTTCCAAGAGATGCAGCAACGCCTCCTCCGACAGCCCTGTCAGATGGGGGAGGCTGCTAACACACTCTGCAGTCCCTTCTCGGGTTGTTACGATGCCCAGATAAAGGATGCTCACCAGAGCCGTTCCGTCCTCCGTGGGGTCAGGGATGGCTGCGGGCAGAGCGCTCGGTGGTCTCTCTCTCTCGCCTTCCTCTCTGCAAAGAAATGTCCAGCCCACGCTTTCCCATACCCTGGTGCTTCCACCAAGCCAGAGCTCACAAGTGTGTGGGGACCACAAACCCTGCGGGCCTTGCTCTTCTCCCCTGGAGGACGTGGCACCCCCAGCTGGGTGGGGGGATGAGGAGGGGAGTTCTCCCCACACCGTGCCCCATGTCTCGGCTCACCTTCCACGGGACCCTGTGCTTTTCCTCTTTGTCCACGTCCCGCTACTTTCCAGAACTCGCCGCCCAGCAGAGATGCGCACGTCCAGCCCCTCCTTGAATCCAAACAGAAGGCGACAGCAGCAAGTGACACATAATCAGGTCTGCCACAAAAACTGGACAGAGACATTGAATTCCCACAAAAATAGCTTAACCAGTCTCATTTCTATATCTTTTTATTTATATTTTTTAAAAGTTATTCATTTGAGAGAGAGAGAGACATAGAGACAGAGAGAGTACAAGCAGGGGGAGAAGCAGAGGGAGAGGGAGAAACAGACTCCTGGCTGAACTGGGAGCCTGACGAGGCTTGATTCCGAGACCTGAAGACCATGACCCAAGCCGAAAGCAGACGCTTAACCATCTGAGCCACCCAGGAGCCCTTCAGTATTTCTATTAAGAGAACTATTTTTGGGGATGCCTGGGTGGCTCAGTGGGTTGGGCCTCTGCCTTCGGCTCAGGTCATGATCCTGAGGTCCTGGGATCGAGCCCCGCATCGGGCTTTCCGCTCGGTGGGGAGCCTGCTGGCCCCCCTCTCTCTCTGCCTGACTCTCTGCCTACTTGTGATCTCTGTCTGTCCAATAAATAAATAAAATCTTAAAAAGAGAGAGAGAACTGTTTTCTGCAAGGGCTGAAAGTTCTATGAACCTGCCCGGCTTCTTTCCACAGCCACATGCCTCCCGGGGGGGCTGAACGTGGCGTCCGGCAGGTAGAGACAGAAGGCCCCAGACCAACAGGAGTGTGGAGTTGGGGGAGGACTCTAGTCCAGAGGCAGGGTGGGGTATGGGGAGGACTTTGGTCCACAGGCAGAGTGGGATGGGAGAAGGACTCTGGTGCCCAGGTAGGCTAGGACGGGGGAGAACTCTGGTCCACAAGCAGGGTGTGGTGTGGGAATTTGGAGACTCCCCTCTGACGGGAAGCGGTCTGTTGGACACTGGGCAGCCAAAGACACTGATTACCCTGTTGGCCCTGAGAAGGCATGTTTCCTGAGATTCCACAAGAATGGAGACATCAAGGGGTAGAACACTGGCGATGCCTGGACTGTGGGTGTGCCCTAAAGTAACTAAAATACAGGGCAGAAAACCCCACCCAGAGCCAACATCTGTGGCTGCGGACAGATGAAGGGGCAGGGGCCACACAGAGACACGCACCCCATGGCCCCTCTCTGTCTTCTTCAGGCTTCCCATGAGCTCTGCTGTCATCGAGCCACCAGTGAACCAAGCAGCTCACTGAGTTAGGATGAAACCAGACCGGGGAGGGATCTCTGTCTAGGAGGCGCTTTGCTCCCCTGCCTTGGCCCCGTTGTCCTCGCAATGACGGCCCCTCCTAGGGGGTCAGAACTTAGGGGATTTTAGTCCTGAAAGTCCCCAGTTCTGGGATGTCCCCTTCCAGTCCCTGCCAGGCTAGGACCATGGCCACCCTAACTTCGAAGCAAAGGTCACAATCTACCCATGCTGAACGCAGAGGGCCAGGGACTCCAAACCAGCCCTACAGAAGCCCTTTGGCTCAAACACACAGGGAATTTGTTCATGCCTGTTCCAGATTCGGCCACGAGAGGGAAGCAGAGGATCGTCTCTGTCCTGGACGAGAAACCCCAAACGCAGCCTGACCCTGCCTCTCGGACCCCTGACCCCTGTTATGGGGGTGGGGGGGATCATGGATGTGTATATACTTTTTGGTGATGGAATGTCTCACTCCTAGTTGACCAGCATTAGTTCTCAGGCAGAAGCAGTTCTGTTTTTGTTTGTTTGTTTTCACAGACTTGTCAAGTCCCAACCCTAGACCGCCTCCCTGTGGGCTGCAGAAGTGAACTTGGCTCGGGGACGCTCGTCTTGTTGTAGGGTCCGACCACCGACGAGACGCCACAGGAAGATCCTTTCCTGTCACTGCTGGCTGTCACCCCAAGAGGGCCCTGCTGCATGTCAGCCTCTAGTAATGAGCTTCCTCTGCTGGACTCAAACGTCCTTGAGCGTGGGAAAGTGCACAAGTCTTTCTTCAGAGAAGAATGGTGCTGTTGCACAGAACCGACCCATTCTGAGGAACAGTCGAGGCCCTTGAAGTGGTTTTTGCAGGTTACAGACCCATGGGGAGAATTCGAGTGTGGCCCCCTTGTTGCAAACTGGGAATGAAGTCTCCTGAATTCACCACGTCGAGTCCACACCCTGACTTGACCGCCCCGTATCCATCAGTAAACACGGCGATGATGGAAAAAAGTAAAAAGAATGAGGCCCTCGTCCGTCCCTGGGTTTATGACAGGTCAGCAGCGTCTGACCTCCCAATATTCTGATATTATTCCTAGTAACGTCTACATTGAAATCATTTGTTTTCATCAGATGTGAACGATGAAGACTTCTTGTTTAACGGAAATGACAACCTGCGAATTTGGAAAACATGAAAGCACATTACATGTCTCCCTCTGGTATGTGGAGAGTCGGGGAGGCCCTTACAAGCCCAGGATTGTGCTGCTCCTGGGAGAGGCTGGGAGTAATTCAGTCAGCCCGTGTGCTCCGGCGCGGAGATTTCCCACCCAGCAGAAGGGGAGCCTCGGGTGGGACGGCAGCCTTCCACAGGAGCGCCGTCCCCTCGGTTTTCTCCTACACACTGACGGAGATCCACCCCCTCCCTTGTCCTGAGCCCAGGTGCCTGCAGCACCTCCGTGGGACAAAGGGACCTGATAGAAACGTCCACAGGTGGGTCAGCAGAGGCCCCACAGGAACGGGCGACAGGCCTGGGTCTGCAAGGACGTGTCGCCCTCGTGCAGCACAGAACTGCGGGACCTGATTCCATAGACGGGGGCCTGTGCACAGGGGAGTGGGCTGCAGGCGAGCCTGCCTCCTGGCACCTGCGAGCAGAACAGGCAGGCGGGCCCCTGGGGACGCTGTCAGTGAGCCTTGAGACCAGTGTTCGGCTGATTGTACTCATTGTCCATGTAGTGCCCAGCACAGGGAGGCCTTCCACAAACCTTCATTGGCTGAACGACTGTCCCAACACTGGTTCTCGAGAACACACTCGTCCACAGGGCTCAGAGCTTGCATCCCTCTGTTCCCTGAGCACCTCGCAGGGCACTGCACTCTGCTAGCATCCGAGGACTGCTGCAACAGACCGTCACAGTGTGCAGGGCACAAAATGATGGAAATGCAGTCTCTCCCAGTTCTGGGGGCCAGGAGTCCAGAATCGAGGTGTCTGCAGGCCCATGCTCCCTCCAGGGGCTCCAGGGGAGTCATCTTTGACTCTCCTACCCCCTGGTGCTGTTGCTGCCCCTTGGCATTCCTCGTTGGTGGGTGCACGGCTCCCATCCTGAGGTGTGATTACAGGGCTTCTTCTCTATCCCGCGTCTCTGTGTCTGAATCTGTTCCTTACAAGGACACTGTCTTTGCACCTGGGGTCCCGATGACTTATGATTTCATTTCAACCTCTACATTAATTCTATCTGCAAAGAGTATTTCCAAATAAGGTCGCCTTCTGAGCTACCCGAGGACATGAGTTTTGGGAGCGCACTGCTCAGAACACTGAGCACACCATGATGACAGCATCTGGGGTGGGGGGCACAGCTTGGCGGGGCCACCAGGGACTGCTTCATCCGTGTGCTCACCTTATGTCCTCAGCATCCCCCAGCGAGAAGGTACTCGTCTTAGCGTTCCCATTTTTCAGGTAGAAAAACTGAGAGGAGCTATGCCACTCATCCAAGGTTGCAAAGTTGAAAGTGGCCAGGCCAGATGGCTTTTCCTTTCTGAGTACCAGACACACCTGCCCTGATGGTGCCCCCCACCCCCTGAAAGGTGCCCCCTACCCACCCTCCAACACTCAGTTCTGCTGGGAATTGCTCTAAATCACGATCAACAAACAATTAAAACTAACTGAAATTCCCTTTCTGCGACTACTCGCAAGTGGAAAGCCCGGAAAATGAATATGGGAAAAAGATAAAAGCAGCTGCTGACATCCAGATGTCCATCCTGCTCTGTAGCATTCCTGGCCTGTCACGTGTCCGTCCCGCTCTGTAGCATTCTTGGCCTGTCACACACCAGAGGGAGTTCCCACTAATCTTAGATCCCTCCCCGTGCCAAAGATGAGATCTTCCTAACCTTCTGTGCTATGACTGGGAGGGGAACGAGGGAGGACAAAACGAATGATGGAAAACGTGGGTCCTCACAGGTTTCCCAAGGAGGATGTTCACTGGAAGCATGGGGTGATGAAGGTGGCCTCGCAAGCATCACTTCCCTGCAGGCAGTGACATGTGGTCTAGTCTGGTGCGAGACCTAAAACTGACCTGATATTCCGCGCCGCCCTGAAGCTGATAGCTGAAGGCCTCCGATGGCCCAACCACAAGTCCCCTCCTCTCCCTGCGCATGGATGAGGCTCAGCCAACGGTCCCCTGACCACGAGACACAGGTGCCTGCTTGTCCTTGACTCGGGGCTTCCCGTTCCCAGCCAGCCCACGGACTCATCCACACAAGCCCAGCGCATCGTCCTTTGGGAACTGGTGGGCACCCCACCCTCTCATGACCACAAAACCTGCCTCCCACAGCTCCTGGTGACTCCTGAGTGAGAGCTCCATGTGGCCCTGGGTGATGCCAGCCAGTCCCCTGGGAGGTCAGTCCATGTGACTGACGCACTGCCGTCCATGTCCGCTGTCGGTGCTGGGTGCAGGCCTCTGGCCGTACCGGTACACTTGCGGCAGGACTCCCTCCCTCAGCAGTGGGGTTGAGAAGAGGTGATGGAAACACCTCACCAAGTCCTACAGAGACCCCCGGCTCCCAGGAAGACAGCCACACAAGGAAGAGGACAACACCAGTGAGAAACACGAGACAGTAGACGGGCACCCAGTGCAAAGGAAGACAGAGATGGTGGTCATTCCTGGAGCAAACTTTGGGAAGAGCTACCAATTTGAGATGAACACAGAAGCAGGAGGAAGTGGTACCTGGCAGACACCGGGCTGGAGGGTGGTTGGAAGGGCATGTGGCCATGGGGACAACGTGTGTGGTTGTGACAACGAACAGACGAGGAAGCAGGCTGGGACATGGCCACCATGTTCCTGAGCTCTTAAGCCCTGACCCTGGCTCTGCCTGGCCAGCAGACCCCATGTGGGACACCTGCACATAGGCTGAAAAAAGCACTGCGGAGGCCAGGGCACGTTCTAGCAGGCTCCTGGAGTGTCAGGGAAGAGGACCGTCTGTCCATCTGTTCTGCCCGGCGCCAGTAGAAGGGGTGGCCTGGCTCTGTCTGTGGTCAGGAGGTGGCCCGGGGTAGAAACCGGCCCGAATGTCTGACTTCAAGCTCTTAGACTAACGGTGTCAGTCACCGGCTCCTCACCAGCTTCTCGGGGGTCCCGCCGTGTGTCCGTGAATCCTAGAGCACCTTGGCTCGCTCTTGACCAAGCTGTAGAGGTGATGTTTAAAAACCCCGATAAAATCAAATCCGCTCTGGAGGGGTGACCAACTGCAATCTGGAAAATATTTTAAAACAAATGGAGACACAGGCAAAGAAAAACAACGTCACGAGGCTCTCAGTGCAGCAAACGAGATAAATCTCTAGAGTCCAAGCTAAAGGGCATCACAGCCAGGGTTCACGGGGGTAATATAACTGTCACCTCAGAAAAGGCAGGAATTCATGCACGAATGAGTCAGGTTATGAATCCCTGATTCATATTCAACGCATGACATTTGCCCATGTTTCTGTGCCAATAACTTTAATTTAATAAGCCCATGTGTCAAGGGCCACTCAGATATGTTACAGCTGCAGCGGCCCACTCCCTCATCCCTTGGAAGGTTCAGTTCTCTGGCTCCTTCCTCTCCCCAGTGTCTAAGGGATGCTCGTGCTTACATTAGCCGTTTACGTGTCCCCTTCTCAGCGGGTCGCTTGGGTACCTCCTTAGTCACCCCAGCTGTCATGTCCCAGAGGTAGCCCTCCAGACTCCATGAACATGGCCAGGGGTATGCCTGGGGACACTTCCATACCGTGAGGAAAGATGGTGAGCCCAGGAAAATACTCAAGCAAATGTACAAATGATCTTCACTGGAGGCTAAAAATCAAAATTACTCAAATACAACGTGGAAATTAGGCATTGCAAGGCTGATTTTCTGATTATTGACGCTCTTACCAAAGAGGAAGCAACAGAAGAGAGATCTAACAGGTTATTTTAAATCCCATTTAAGAAAAAATACTGAAGAGGATTTGGTGCCGGGCCTGCTAGGTCATGGGGGATCGCACACAAGGAAGTGGAAGTAAGTTTTAAAAGAATTTATTTTTTCTCATTAGTCTAACAAAGCCAGAAATTCTGCCAGGATGATTTCCATTCTTAAGTAAATGCTTATAAAACAATCAGAGGGAAGAGATTTCAGTGACCCATGATGTGTGGGAGAGCCAAAAAGAAAGACACTGGTAGAACCAGCCATCTGTTAAAGCTGGGGTCAGGCTTCCAGACCCCGGACCACTGCCTTCCTGGTAGAATCCCCAGAATGTCTCTAGGTATCAACTTCTGAACTGGTTTATTCTCATTCTTATTCTTATTCTTATTCTCATTCTTATCATTCTCATTAACTTAGGGATATATGAAAAGGCCACAGTTCCCTAAAGTAACTGAGACCACATTTTGCAGGGAGAAGTGCATGAAATCTATCCCATGTCCCCTCAGCCACAGACAACACGAAAATACCAGAGAAGGACTAGGCTCTGATGTTTGTGCTCCCATGGACTGGAGGGGACAGTCAGCATCTTCAGAGGACTCCCCTTCCAGATCTTAGTCCCCTCTGTGCCCACATTGTGTTTCTCCATGACATCTGGGTCACACTGTATTGTTTCCTTGATTCACACTTTTTTTTTTTTTTAATGAGAACTTTTCATCTCTGTATTTTTAATTCCTAAAAACACTCTCAGGATGGCCTTTAAGTATTTATTGATTTCTACAGAAAACATCCCCCCCTCTAATTAACAGACTTTTCAAAATCCTTGTTACCATTTAAGGAGGAGTGGCTACCATAAGTCAGCTTGACCCTACCTTTCCCTTCCTTTAACCTGAACACTTGTGCAGCAGCATTTCAGTTCTGAGCTGTGAATGTCACTGAATGTACCATTTTCCAGAGTACCTGCTCTGATGGCTTTGGGACTTCCTCCATGCTTATGGATGCATGAGGTCCATAAATGGGGCCCTTTCTCTGCAGAAAGTCCTGCAGGTGGCTTTCCTAGCCAAGGGTCTCAGGGAAGACCTCTGAGTTGCCAAGAGTTGAGTATAGGAAGGCGAGTGACGAGACAATGGTGTGTCCAGTTTCCTGTGAAGGAAGGGTGACTGGAGAAGACCCGAGTTGTTGACTATAAGGTAGGTTGGCGAGAAAAAGGAAACAATAGTTATTTTTTACACAAAATTATGCAACCTGAGTGGAAGTATATGGACAAAAGGAAGTGCATGCTTATGTTTGTCATATACTCACCACCACGGTGTGGGTGCTGGGGATGGAGGAGGAAGGACCAGCTGGGTCTTCAAGAAGGCTGTCTGAAGACCTTCAAGTGGCCTGAGCTTCTGTCCGGCAGGAAAGAGAAGCTGATGCAGGATTACACACACCAGGCCAAGTGAGAAGCCAGCTCAACCCCCGGACTTTTCAGCCCAACAAGCCAGCAGGTCCCTTTGTTGACTTAAGCTATTTTGAGTTGTCTTTTGTGATGTGCAGTTAAAACCATCCAAGAAACAGAAACGGGAAGCCACAGATGCATTTGATGAGAGTGGTGATGTGGTCCCACCTGCACCTGGGGAGCCATGTTTGGCTGCCATGGGAGGATTGGGGGTGGGAGAAGCGGAGGATTCAAGACATGTAGTGACCATCACAGTCGAAAAGTAGGCTCTAAAACAGGACATTGGCAATGGAAGTCAGAAGAGAGAAGGTTTAGAGGAGTACCTAGAAAAAGAAGAGGCAAAGTTGAAGACAGATCAGTGGTGGAGGGCACAGGAGAAGGACGGTGTTGAGAATGACCAAGGTATTTTGATGTAGGTGAGGAGTGGAGAGAGGGAAGAGAATTGGGAGAGGGTGGACCTGCCTGGCCTTTATTATTGGGAATTGAGTTATTGTTGGACAATGGGAATCCGTGTTTTTCCTGGGTGTTGCTTTTGTTTGTTGACCAGATTTGATAGCCTTGGTTTCTGGACATGGAGTGAGCATGAGGAGCCTTGTCTCCTGGGGTGAACCAGAGGCTCAGAACAACCAGCCGGAAGCTACCAGGAAGAAGAGAGGCCACTCACCCGACTCCTCCACAGGGAAAAAAGCTGCCGCTTTGCCCTATAATTAAAAAAAAAAAAAAATCATGTCAGCTTGAGGGCATGGTTGAGGGATTAACAGTGGCTTAGTTAACCAGAGACACAAGCACTCTACGAGGAGACCAGTGGGCTCTCAGTGTCCCTCTGCATGGTCCAGAGGACAGTATTCTGGGAGAACCCAGAAACCCTGAAGACACGTTAGGCCCAAGGGAGGACCCAGAAATGTCATGACCCCATGTTGTCTATCATTTCCACCCAAACTCACTAATCAGGATTGTGGGAAAAGGCAGAGAGAAGTGAACACGTGTTCTCTAAAGGGGCTCTTGAGAGGAAAACCCAAGAGAAAGATGAGTTCTTTTAACTGCAGCACCCAGCAGATAGTTCCAAGCGTGTGTCTGAGGGTCTGGGAGAGTCTGCTGCATGAAGATGGATGTGTGCATGTGCACACGCGTGTGCACGCGCTTGTGTGTGTGTGTGTGTGTGAGAGAGAGAGAGAAAGCTGGGTACACAAGAGATGGAATCTTGAGAAGGCATGGGCTTCCCCAGGTAGAAACTTTCTTTAGAGAACCTGCAGGATCACCAGTGTCCAAAGAGAGAGAAAGAGAAAGCTCAGAGGAATGGAACTCTTTAAGGAAGCCAAAGAAGCAGTGATGTGAAGGAGCACCAGGAAAGACGAGCTCCCCAGAAGAAAGAAACGAGCTCCATAAGAAAGGGCAATACATGCACTCTGTAAAGAAGTCCATCGAGATAAGCAGGGA
The DNA here is from genome assembly GCF_902655055.1 of Lutra lutra. Lineage (NCBI taxonomy): Eukaryota > Metazoa > Chordata > Mammalia > Carnivora > Mustelidae > Lutra > Lutra lutra. The sequence continues at coordinate 3,506,447 of NC_062282.1, forward strand.
AAAGCATCCTTGTGTTTTCGCAATATGGACGTCATGCATGAAATTCGAGAGATATCCAGGGCTAAGTCCCATGTTCATCACGCTGTAGTAACAGGGAACAAAGTTCTGGCCGCCGCGTTGAGCCGGGTCATTGCTTGTTGGGATGCCAAATGCAAATGGCTCGGGCGGGCAGCTGCACGCCCCTGGGTGTTGCCTGTTGTAGTTCAGAGGGGTGGCTGAGTTCAACCCCGCACATCCCACGTTCTGTTGGCCAGGGGTTTTGGATCTGTGTTACTAGAAGAGTTTGCTCACGTCACTTCGACCCGAACATGACACTTCTGTTTCATTTCAAAGCTGATACTCCACTCAAATGTCAAGATCCTTTAAAGGATTTTTAAACTTGGAAAAATTCCAGTAAAGACTGATAAAGTGACACCTAAAGAACTTTCTCAACATAGCAAGCTTTAATATACATTTTTTGTGTGTTTTTGTTGTTTTTATTCTCTGTAAACATACACGTTAAAATACACATTTGTAAGATTAATATCGAAAAAGAGATCTACAAGCTTCCTGTGAATATGGCTTGGCATTGAGTTGGGCAGGAAGCTACTGTGTGTGTTGGTAGAGAAATTAGCTATGATGGCACATTTTTAAAAATTCACACAAACGACCTGTATCTTCACCGCTGAGCATAAACTGGAATTATACAGGTATTTCTCAAATTCCCTGAGAAAGCTATTTTCATTAACTGAGATTTATATTCTCTGTACATTTTCACATTTGGTTGTGCATTTAGCTGCCTGAATTGTGCGATTGTTGATGGACCACACAACGTTATTCTCCCACATGCAGCATGGGATGGCAAAAGCTGTTAGTGGATACCTAAGTAAGTTGTCATTCACATCTTTGTCTTCGGCTGCAGAAGAGAGCAGAGAGCACAAGAAAGGCAGGACTAGGACAGTGGGGACCCAGCAAATCCGTGGTAACCAAATGCCGAGTGACTAAGCGAGGGTTTGACTGGGTCAGCAAAGGAGCTTTTCTTTCTCAATGTGTTAATGAAGGAGGTAGGAGACTAAATCTTGGGCCCACGTGCGTTCCAAACACACCTGGGCTATCACCTCCATCTATACAACTTCCAAGACATCTCCTAACTGCCCCAGTGTGTCTTGTCTTGTTTTGTTTTCATTTTGACCCTGTCTCTTGCCCTAATATTTATTAGAATCCCATGCTTAGGAAGTTCATGCGGACAGCTTGTCCACACCAGCAATCTGAGAGGATGATTTAGAAATGTGAGCTGGCATTTCTTTCAGTGGAGAAAATCCAAATGGAAGGAGAGCAGGTGGCAGTCAGGGCTGGTCACCGAGGAACTGGCCAGAGGGTTCCAACTAGAAGGCATTCAGAGAGACAGGACCCCACCTGAAACACTGGAGCCATGGACTATGACGCTAGCAGGTGATCCTCCGATGAACTCTCCGTCCCCTGGGCTCTGTCCTCTCCAGGGGATTCCAGCAGCAGTGGAAGAACCACGGAGCGGAAGGAAGGCTGCACTCCACTTCGCTTCACGGGGACTTCGGAGGTTTGGTCCTGACGGCAAAGGAAACTTCTCCCTGAAAGTTTCAGACAGTCTTCTTTCCACTGTGACTGTCGTGACCCGTTGCCTCTTCTCCAGTATTTCAACACTGAGTAAGAACAGGGGTAAGGGAGATGGCAGATAGGAAGTAATGGGGCTCAGGGGCTCAACATTTTACCTGTTATTTAAATCCTCAAAGAACACTGGCCACCCGGACGTTGGCTTCCACACTCCAGCAAAGGGGACAGGTCATGCACCGTCCTCCCGTGGTCCAGATACCCCATGCTTGGGAAAATTGTAGTATTCATTGAGAGTTTCACATTTGAACTCATTTAACTCCTCCGGCTACTTGATGAGGTAAGTATTATTATCCTCACTTGAAATTAACAAACCCAAGAACCGGTGAGGGACGCGATTTCTCAGCTAGAGAGTCGCAAAGACAGGTTGGAAGCAGATCTGGGGACGGCTGTGGGTGTGGAGGCCGAAAGGAAAGAACAGCATTTGGGTAAAAACGTGCTAATAGATAAGAGGACGTAGTCGCGCTTCTCTTTAACAGAACCGTCATCTTGTACAAATGGAGCCAATTTCTTCCGCTTCTTTTGTGTTGTCTTATTTCCCTGGGAGTGCAGGGTAATGCGTGCATGTTTCTTATCCAGTTACTATCAACTTGAGTGAACGGGATGACTTCCAAATGTTTCCCATGGCCTTCCACCTTTTAAACCCACAAAGCCCCGACTTACAGCATCTTTACAATGTTAGCAGTTGAAACCAATATGCGTTAGGACAAGAACAATGATTATGTAGCAGTTCAGAATACAATTTCAAAATTCAACACGTGTCTCCTGAAGCACAGCAAACACACTAAGCGTCCCGGCAATTCCCTGTGGGGTCTCCGTGTCCAGCACTGCGTTATGCAAAAGCAGGGTGCTTCCCCAGCACTCCGTCTGGAGAGGAAAACAATGTGGGGTTGGCTAAATGAAGTCTGTCTCGTGTAAGGGAGGCCCTTCTTGCTGAGTTGAGAAGTATCTGAAGAGAACAATAAAAGCCCATATCCAAGTCCAGAGGGAAATGAAAGTACACATTCTTCCTGATTGCAATAAAACATCAGGCCTGGCTCACCTCTCTGACCAGGGCTGGATGGATGGGCTCACACAGTCTCTCTGATTAGCCTCCACTCCAAATCCCTAAAATGGTGCCCTGTAAAAGATAGGAAAAGGATTCTTTGGGACGTTTGGAAACGACTTACAGAATCTGCAGAGTAGTGTTCCCTAATTTCTGATTAAGTATGAAACCAGAGAGCTGCTTCTCTTCCTCCCAGCTACCTCTCCTCTCTGTAATAGGAGGGGTGGAATGATTCCCAGCCTTCCATTTGGCCACAGATGAACCCAAGGGGAGATTTGAAAAAAAAACAGATTTCTGGACCTTAGCCCCAGGGATTCTGACTGGCCAATCAGTGGGGCCTCTGATGTGGTTCCTGAAGTCTTTTCTAGTTCTAATGTCCACTGCTTCTTCTTTATTATAATATTTCATTCATTTCTTGTTCTCTGCTCAATATGGAGTCAGCCCAGCATCCTGCTTCAGCTAGTGTTCTTCCTCAGGTCCACCTTTGACCTGCCGATTACTGTCACTGCTCTCATTTGACCTTTCTTGGCTTTCTGCCCCCTTTAAAAACGTGGTTATTGGGGCACCTGGGTGGCTCAGTGGGCTAAGCGTCTGCCTTCGGCTGAGGTCATGATCCCAGGGTCTTGGGATCGAGACCCGCATCGGGCTCTTCCCCCTCTGCCTCTGTCTGCCTCTCTGCCTACTTGTGATCTGTCTCTCTCTCTGTCAAATAAATAAATAATTTTTATTTTTAATGTGACTACATTAATGGCATGATAACTACGATTGTGACTTTTCCAGAGATAACTGACCATTGTCAGACGGACAGCTCCTGTAGATGTGTCTTTTTCAAATTATCTCTGTTAAATTAAGTCACTCCAGGGAACTAATAACAAATGATCTGCCCAGACTCAATGCAGTCTTCTCTACAGAGCCTCTATTGTTACAGGCTTCCCCAAAGTTGCCTCTCTGTCCCGAGTCCCCCCGTGAGGAAGGGTTTCCCAAGAATGCTGCAGTGTCTGTGGGGTGGTGTGTACGCTGGAAGAAATGGGATTCAGGATGTTTGGAAGTACACTGTACGTCCCCGTGAGACCTATAAATCTGTTCAAAATAATTTCTTTAGCTTCCTTGTCAGAAAAGGATTAGTTCATCCCAAATGAATATAACTGCGCCACGTCTATGGTCTGGACCCGGAGATCCAATACATCTCTCTAGGAGGGTGGTTATTAATTTACTTGGGAAATGCAATCCCTGACCACAGATTATTTCAATTAAGCCGTGCCTGTCGCACACGCGGGGCTCTCTCCGTTTGCTAGTGATCAGGTCCCACCTGGTGCCTCCTGCTGCTAAGCTTATGGTCTGCTGTTGGCGAGCACTTCAACTTTCCTCTCGAGGAAATACTGGGGTTGTGTATATGCACCTGGTTTCATTTGGGAGAAATTTCGTCTTCCAACCGCATCTTTCTGGCCTGGATTTTTCAGCCTACAATGCAAAAGGTAAAATATGTGCACTCTTGTCTCTAGGCATTAACAGAACGGAACCAGAGAGTGTCGGTGAGCTAAACGGCATCAGAAGGGCGCTCAGGCCCCGCAACACCTGGCCCAGGTTGTGAGCCTGGAGCACAAGGCAGCCTTCCACTTCTCCCACGAAGTGTCCATAGAAATCAAAGTCAACAAAATACCTTGTGCATCTTATGGGTGTTTCTCCCACATCTGGGGATGTTCAGTGCATGTCCCCTGCCCCTCCCTCTGTCTCCTGGACCCATAGCACAGCTGCCCACTCCAGACTCAGGGTTGTTAAAATCACCTTTTTCCTGAACTTAAGATTCTTTCCATGCCTCTACTTTCTTATTCTCCCCCTAAGAAACTTCTTTTTAAAGATTTTATTTATTTACTTATCTATTTATTTATTTATTTATTTGAGACTGAGAGAAAGAGAGAATGAGTGGGGACAGTGCAGAGGGAAAAAGACAAGCAGGCTGCTTCCTGCTGAGCAGGGATCCTGGCGTGGGGCTCGATCCCAGGACTCCGGGATCATGACCTGAGCTGAAGTCAGACGCTTCATAGCCAGAGCCACCGAGGCGCCCCTCGGTGCCTCTACTTTTAAGAATGATGTATCAAAGAGACATCAGCATTTCTCAAGATAACTTTTCATCCATAGTCCAGTGCCTGGGTATCCCAGTCTTCAGGAGAGCAGGTGGTCAAGAAGCAGCTGACCACATCCGGTGTCGTAGGCCTTTCCCCTCAGCACTGCTTACGGTCTCACCTGCAGGGAAAATGGGGGTGTCCCGGGGAGCCATCCTCCTAGCCGACCTGCCTACCTGTTGCCTTTGCGCTTGGGCACAGCGTGGGACACAGGGCCCACTGTCCTGGCTCGCAGTTCTGGTGCAGCGAGGCACCCGTCCCAGGCTGAAGCGTGACTGAGTACCACACGTGAACACTACGGCCTGAAGTGGGCGTCATCTTCCTGTAAAGTCTTTTTATCTGTGTTAGTCTGTGCACTTCAGAGTAAAACAGATCCAGACTGAGACTATTTGCAAGGTGCCCTGGCAATTACTACTAGGACTGTGAGCTGTCCCAAAGGTCCATCATCAGACCCTACTGCCACTGGCCCACGGACCCCTAGGATGGACTCTGTCAACACGTTGGTGTGGGCGTATGTTTTAATAAAATTTGCCAAACCAAGAATGTAACTGGAATTGGGATCCATTCTACTCGGACTCCCCCACCTTCCCTTCATGTCTGGGGATGTTGAAAGCCAGTCACACCTTAGTTTTCTTTATGATGTATATAAGCTTTAATTTAACCTGAAATATTCATGGGTTTGCAATCCCTTCCTTGTATAACCAAGTTGCTGGTAGTCGTCCTTACCAACAACACAAAGGCACATGCTGAGAGTCAGGCCAGAGGTCCCCTGATAAGAATATGTCCTTCGGGCGTCGGCACCAAGCCTGCAGTAACAGCGAAGAAAGATCTAGAACATGTGGTTTTAGGAGGTGGCCTATGGGAATGTCTTCCAGGCCCCCGATGTGGAGGGTCATAAGCATTTCCCTCATCAGAATGGATGTTATCCTCGTCAGGAACATCAGTGATGTTTAGAAATATATCCATAATCCCTTTTTCTTTCGGAGGGAAATCTCATGAAATAGAACTTATACTTGTGTTTGTCGGGTACACACCCACTCAAAACTGCAAGTGACAAGAGGTTCCATACATGAAGTTGCATGTTTTATGTATTTTTGTGTTCAATCATAAAAATAAAACTTAAGCAAGCAGATGGAGGCAGAGACTAATTTATCTCTCTAGGGTACAATGATTTTTTGTTTTTGTTTTTTGTTGTGGTGGAAAATATGCCACATACTATCATTCAGAAAGATAATCAAATACGATGCCCCTGAAATTACCGGAAAATGAACGAGTAGGTGTGTACCAGTTCTTTACTTTCCTTCCTTCCTTCATCCATGTTTTCCATTTAAACTATAATCGGTTGTGATTTATTTTCTCATTAGAAGCAAACCTTCTCATTTGTACCACATGTCCTATTCTGAAAGCAAGCCTCAGGACCCACGCAAGCTGAGTGAGAAGGACATCCCAAAGCTTGATCCCGGCCGCATCCTCATGCACCGAGTCCTAGAGGTCAGTGGCTACTGCTCTGTCCTTCCTGCCTCCCTCTGACTTGCACTCGGCTCCTGCTGCCTCCGCTCTTGGATCAGGCTCTCTGGGTCCCTCTCTGCTCAGGAATGGAAAGGGAGAGCTTCTTGTCCTCCAGCACCATGGCTGGGGTCTCTGAGCCCCTGGTATGACCAGCCCAGGCTCCTCCTGGGCTTTTGTCCAGTGCCTCGTCCCTGACGTGGCAGGACTCTCTCTAGGTTACCGCCTGTTACCCTGAGGACACCTTCTGCATGCACTGTTCACAAACTCTTCACCTCGTGTCATCGTCTGATGCTCGGCTGGTCTGTGTCCCTCTCCTCATCAGCCCGCTGCCCTCCCTGCGGTGCCAAGCATAGGTGCCCCTGGCACCCCCACATCTCCGCATCCCTGCAGCCACGTCCATGCAAGGTGTGTCTTGGAACCCCTGAGGGGCGGGGATTGGGACTCCTGTCAGTTACTAGAACAGGTTGAATGTTTTTACTTTTTGCAAGAGTGCCAGGATATGACTATGTGGTTCGCAAACTTTTGTCCTTCTCCACAGAGAAGGGTGATGGCTTCCTTCAGTACTTAACACAGAGCAAAGTAGACAGAACGGAGAAGAGAATGGTTTAGAGCCTCCTTTTCAAATTACTATAATTCTGACTGGATGAGAACATACTTCTCCTCATACTAAACTGATAACCAAGAGACGTTTACTTTTCAATTTCCGTTATGGAATGGGAGACCCCACTCAAGTGGGTCCCAAGGGGAAACCAGCCAAAGGACAAATGAGTAGTGTTTACAGAGTCAACACGGCTCCCAAACTCAAGCTGGACACAGTTGTGTTCAAATAATTTTTAAAAAGAGAAACACAGATTGTCTTAAAATAGCATGCACTGGATTTCAGTGATGTTTAAATAGATTCTAAGTGTACAAACCCTGTATCTCAGTGGACCACGCTGGACGAGACAAATAGTTTCCTTAGAAATGTGCGTATCAAGGGTGCCAGGTGGCTCTGTCGGTTAAGCATCTGACTCCTGATCTCAGCTCAGGTCTTGGTCTCAGGGCTGTGAGTTCAAGCCCTACACTGAGCTTCACTGGGTATGGAACTTGCTAGAAAGAAAGAAAGAGAGAGAGAGAGAGAGAGAGAGGAAGGGAGAAAAGAAAGCGAAGGGAAGGAAAAGGAAAGGAAGGGAATGAAAGGGAAGGGAAGGGAAAAGAAAAGAAAGGAAGGAAGGAAGGAAGGTGTGTATTAAAAGTTATTAATCAGTCCTCAGCTGTTGGTGACCAGCAGCCAGGTTTGGTTATGGGAACTCCTCCTCTTCCTCTCAAATGCATCTCCCAAATGATGCACCGGTGTCTTTTTGTCATTCTTTGGGTCTTCATGAGTCCCACTCTTTATGGCCATCGTTCCTCCCTAACTGGATTTTCTGTATCGAAAATCTACTCCTCCCCTACACGCACACAGGCACACCCACACCCAGCCACACCCACCACACTCACACCCTCCACCACACACACGCTGTGCAAGCTGATGTGAGCCCTCTAGGCGAGAATCTGAAGCCGCATCACAGAATGAGAGGGATTCGGTCCCCTTCCGGCCCATCTCATGGCTCCGGATAAGGGTTCCTCTCCAGGCTTCGGCAAAGGGATCCTGCAGGTCCCTCCAGCCTCAGTGCCTGCCCCTCCCCTGGAGGCCCCCCTCCATCCCTCCCATATGGGGGCATGCCCTCCACGTGATGGAGCTCTTCTCAAGCTGCCGCAGCGGCCACAGCCGGAAGCCATAATGACCAGATAAGACAACAGTGGCTTTTGCAAGGGAAGACTTGCCCTTCTTCCTGCAGGGAGGATCCGTGGCTTTCATGCAGAGGTAGTGGGGTTCTGAGATAGAACAAACCTCATGCAGGTCAGCTTTACCTGGGAGCACCACCAGCTGCTCACACTGACCCTCCCCACCAGCGTCTGAGAGCAGGGGACTTACAGTCACCCTCACCGCCGCCGAAGGAGCCGGACACAAGAGTTTTGGGGCCGGTTCGGCGGGCGTCTGTCTCCCGCGGCTCTGCTTCCGTGGAGGGAAAAGGAAAGACACACCAAGAGCAGGGTGCGAGAGCAAGTGCCTGGCCAGGGAGAAGAGACAGATGGCTGGTGACTGCACACTCGGCTCCGCGGGCTGGCGCAGGACCCGGGGGCGGCAGAGGGGCAGCCCAGTGACAAGCAGGCTGTGCCGCCTGTACCAGGGTGTCTGTGCCGCCTGTACCAGGGTGTCTGTGCCGCCTGTACCAGGGTGTCGCTCTCCAAGGAGCACGTGCATCCCTGCTCAGGGGCGAGTGGACGTCCTCCGTCGGTGGGAGGCAGCCCGCCCAAACTACCCCTGGGGCAGAAGAAGGTGCTGCTTGAAAATCTTCAGGGCAGAGGTGGTTGGAGAGGTGGCATTTCAGAGACCTGAGTGCTTTCTGTCTGGTGGCAGCCCATGCCCAAGGCCCTTGACCCCCTCCGCAGGGAACTACACCCGGCCAGCTGGGGGAGGAGGAGCTCCAGGAGGATCCCAGGGCTGGAGGAGGAGGCAGCATGAGCCACACCATGGTCCCAGGGCCCCTGGGGACACCTTGGAGCCTGGAAATGCAGCTCTGTGCCCTCGCCAGCATCCTGCCCTCCAAGGGAAGCTCCCTTTCTCCTTTTGAACTGACTTGGTGAGAAAGGAAGACAGTCATAGAAGTTTATGTAGTGTAAGTAATTGAAAGGAAAAAAAAAAACGATGAAATCTCTGAATGAAGACATCTGGGAGAAAGAGTATAATAAAAAAAATTGCATGTGTTTCAGTTATGATCAAATCAATAGATCTTATTAAGTAAAATTCCCTCAATATGAACAATTTTGCTGACCTACTTAAGCTATGCTTCACAAATGATCCTACTTAATGAATAATTATTTGCAGCCAAAAATAAATGATAGCCGTCCAAGCGAGTGCTCCCAGGCATGGGTAGAAGACGTCCATGCAAACACTATGGGTTGGAATTACTCCTTACTGGAACACTTGCATTTTAACTTCTCCAGCACGCTGACGGATAGCTTGAGTATTGTGCAATTTGGAATGATAAATGGATTTAGCCCACTTCTTAATGATGCAGAAACCCAGGCAAGAGCAATGGAAAGGAATAAACACATTAGCCCGGACTGAAGAGAGACGGAGAACGTTCCGGCAGCCCGTGCTTTGTCAGTAATTATGATGATGCCTTTATCCACTCGGATGCCGTGGGTGGCTCCGGGCCACCGAGCCATGTGGTTTGAGCCGTTTTCAACTGGACTTGAACTGGTCCAGCTGCGGTTTCCCACCCAGTCCCCCTGGTGACCGAAAGCATGTGTTCGCGAGACAGTTGGATGTTTCCAGAGATGAGATCGGAGACAAACGAACAGAGAAGAGAAATGGTCAGCATGAGGATGATCCCTTGTCCGCTGCCCTTTTTTTTTTTTTTAAGATTTTATTTATTTGACAGAGAGAGAGAGTGTGAGAGAGCACAAGCAGGGGGAGTGGGGGAAGCAGGTTCCCCACAGAGCAGGGAGTCTGATGTGGGGCTCAATCCCAGGACCCTGGGATCATGACTTGAGCCGAAGGCAGATGCTTAAGGACTAAGCCACCCGGGTGCCCCTCTTGCCCACTGTTCTAACCACCCAAGCTAACACTCTGAGCTCAGAGGAGGGCTCACGAGGGACAGCTGGAGCCATGGCAGCTGTATGCAGAAAGGCTCGTTGTTGCTACACAGACACCGTAAAAAAGAGACAGCAGCCATGAGCAGGAAAGTCTGACTTTTCTGTAGCATACCCCGAACCTAATGCTAAAATTGATCTTAAACATTCTCTTCTGGAGTTTTATTCTGCTTTCTTAGTTTCCCAGACTACTGAGGGAAAAAAAGGAACAGATCAAAACTTTTATTCAAATAAATCCTATCCCAAATGCTTCCATAAAATGACAGTTGTGCTTTCCTTTTAAAATAGGGATGGTAAACCAAAAAAGTAATTGAACAGAAATTCCCAACCAAGTTAAATCAAGAATCTGCAGAAAATGTACTTTTTAAAACCCATGTCAAGCAAAATTAAGACGAGAGCTTAACATTTTCTGGGCATCACTGAGAAATTCAAAATTATCGGGGTGGGGGTCATGGATGGTTCTACACACTATGGAGACATAGAGAGACTGAAGGATTTTTAAAGTAAAATTTGATATAAAACCGAAGGAAGAAATCTTTCCTCTCCTTCTTCACACTGGAATGTTTTCAAAGTACTGAATTATTTTATGAATATGCATTTCCCAATAAAAGCCATGGCAAAGCGCCAAGCAAGGCCTGCCAAGGCAGGAGATTAACACCACAAACTACATCCTGTGAGATTCCTCGGGTATAAAAGAGGGAAACAACAGATTTCCACATGAAAAGGTATTCTCACATAAATTAACAGACTTCAGCATTTTCAGGTGCCGCTTCAATAACGTGTCTTAACATAATTTAAAACAAAATAAATCCATCACCAAAAACAACAAAAACAACTTTACATAAAGTTTTCTGAAAAATCTGTCTGTGGTTCCACAAGGCTTCTGAAAGCTATGTAGACATCTCACCTAGTTAACTTTTCAAAATAAACTGAATTACTGTTAACACTTGATGGAATGTCAGCATTTATGGCTCAGCGACTGTCTGCCCACTGACAGTATGCTCACTGGAGCCCGAGACCCCAGCCCCAGGGCAGGGGACTTTAAGAGGGCCTGCCCAAGGAGCGCCTGGGTGGCTTAGTTGTTAAGCATCTGCCTTCGGCTCAGGTCATGATCCTGGGGTCCTGGGATGGAGCCCTGTATCAGGCACCCTGCTTGGTAGGAAGCCTGTTTCTCCCTCTCCCTCTGCTTGTGTTCCCTCTGTCGCTGTATCTCTCTCCATCAAATAAATAAATAAAATCTTAAAAAAAAAAAAAAGGAAGAAGAATATGGCCTGCCCAAGACACAGCTTTTCTCTTCTCACACGGGTCTCCTGGAGGGGTTGGAAAAAGTCTTGTTTTTGTCTGGTGCACAAGCTAAGAATGGGTTTTACATTTATTTTATTTATTTGTTTATTTTTTAGGGAGAGAGAAAGAACATGTGCATGCAGGGTGGGGAGGGGCAGAGAGAGAAGAAGAGAGAATCCTCAAGCAGCAACCCCCCCTCCCCGAATGTCAAACCAGATGCAGGGCTCGATCCCACCACCCTGAAATCACGACCTGAGCTGAAATCAAGAGTTGGATGCTTAATAGACTGAGCCAGGCAGGCACCCCAGGGTTTAGCTCTTTAAATGTTTAACTTGGGTGATGGGCCTCACGGAGGGCACGAGGTATGATGAGCACTGGGGGTTGTACACAACTGATGGCTGATGGACCATTGAACACTGCATCTGAAACTAATGATGTACTATCTGTTGGCTCTTTGAATTTGAATTAAAAGATAAAATAAAAACACTTCTATCTTCCAAAAAATTAAAAATAAATGTTTAAAACATAGTAAGAGGAAAAGAACATTTTGTGACACATGAAAACAATATAAAATGCACAATTCTGGGGCGCCTGAGTGGCTCAGTGGGTTAAGCCGCTGCCTTCGGCTCGGGTCATGATCCCAGGTCCTGGGTTCGAGCCCCGCATCGGGCTTTCTGCTCAGCAGGGAGCCTGCTTCCTCCTCTCTCTCTGCCTGCCTCTCTGCCTATTTGTGATTTCTCTCTGTCAAATAAATAAATAAAATCTTTAAAAAAAAAAATTCACAATTCTGAGGCCGCTGATAAAGTTTTACCGGAACATAGGCATGCCCATTCGTTCCTGTGGCCGTGGCTGGTGCAGAGCTGAGTGACTTCGGTAAGACCATGCTGCCCAGGGACTCTGGAAATATTTCCTGTCTGGCCCCTTCCAGCAGTTTTCTGCATCTGGTCTCGTGCTAGAGATGAAAGAGTGAAAGGTGTGAGCTCAAAATCCTTCCAGAGCACCCGAGCCCCAGGGGAAGGCAGGGGCTGCCCTGGCCAGGACCAGCGCCCGGGGATGTCCACGCGAGGGACAGTTAGAAATGCGAAGAAAACCAGGTGCTATGATCACCTGCCACCTGGTCTTGTTTCCAAGAATCCTGCGGCGCATACCCTGCCATGGGCCGAGGAAGGGGCTTCTTTCTTTATTTGTCCAATATTTGACCCAACTTCAATAAGAATAATGATAGGAAACTTGCACATCACAATGCTAAAACTTGCCCAGCCCTGGAACCGAAAAGCAGAGTTGATGGACACAGCATATCCAGGCAGAATGCTGCCCTGACACAGAGCTGCACTTTGGTGCTGCAAATGCAGGGTTGTGGGTAAAACCCCAGGTTCCCAAGGCAGTGCATGCTGGCAATCCTTAATGGAAAAAGACAGTCTTCATGTACCAGCAAAAAGCCAAAATTAAGAGGTGGAAGCAGAGGTCATAAATACTAAAAATCACCAAAACTTTTGGGAGAGGTTCATCTAGACTTCGGGGGTACAACACACTGCTTGCCGGCAGGGGTGTGGCTCTGCTGGGGAACTGCGGGCCCCATCGCAGGGGCAGGCTGCCTGGGGCTCCCTCCTCAGACTGCACTTGAGGTGGTGGGCAGCCCCGTTCCTGTCCAGGATCCAGAATCGGGCCTCTGCTCCACAGGGAGAGCTGGCAGGAGGACGAGAGGCTGCCCGGCTGGCCTGCTTCCAGACCCCGAGCAATTCCTCAACCACCTCCATAGCCCTCAGGCCACCTGGGCTGCTCTGAGCCTTCCAGGTCCCCCTACTGGCACCTATGTCCCCCAACACGTCCAAACAGACAGCCAGGACTAAAGAAAACCAGTTCCGGTCCGATGCGTTTTGTGCAGAAATCTCATTCTTGGGTCCTGGGATCTGAGTCTGGGTCTGCAGCAGAGGCTCCTCTCAGCTGAGCAGAGGCTCATGCTGACTCCAGGAAGTGGAAGAAAAGGGCCTCTCCGAGGAATCGAGAGAAAACCGGCATGAGAGCAGATGGCCCTGAAGCAACTGGGGCACAAAGGTCACCGAGGCTCCAGGGTGCAAGGGAGCTGGTGGTACGGGCGGGGGGCTCAGGGAGAGGAGTCAGGTGGGGAGCAGGTGGGGGGGGTAGGAGCTGGGGTCCCCTGGGGTTCTCCCTTCCCTGGGCTGTGGTGCAGGAGGCCTGGGCCATGTGCAGCCTCCTGTGCTCCAGAGTGCAGCAGCGTGGAGGGAGCTGGGACCGGGCTGCGGTTACTGTCGCCATGTGCCAAGTGTTAAGAGAGTCTTGGAGCTGTGGCCACTTCATTTATATTCCTTGTTGATTCGAACCATGTGCTGACAAGGAATATAACCAGCTTGAGGGCCGCAGAAACACCAGCCAACGGATGACAGTTTCTGTGACCATGACACTTCTACCGCAGCAACTAGTATTCTGTGGGGACCCGGCACCCTCTGCGCGTCACCTTCAATCTCCAGTTGTTGCTTAACGTTCTAAAGTCCCAGCTTTAGTATGACGTCACAACCCTGTGTTTTCAGTCCCGACGTTAAGGTCCTGGAGATGGGTCTCTGTGGGGCTCCCCAGTACTGTTGGCCGTTCTCCTCTCAAGAGGAGATGGCATTTTCGGGATTTGTCATGGAGTGGGAGCACTGAGCTTATGGGCTCCTGGTGGGAACAGCCAGCCCCACCACGTGGTTGCCCTGGGTGCTGCTCTCCTTCATGCCAACAGACTGAATCTCCCGGTGCACATAAAGGGGGCTCAGGGCCCCTCGGGTTTCAGGCTCTGGCTTTCTTTCCATCTCAGTGAAACTGCCCACACAAAAATGCTGACCTTTCACTGGGCTCTGGGCCCGGATCTCGGGTGCAGCCAGGGGAAGGGTCACAGAGGCTGGGAGCAGTGGAGGGTCAGAGCCTGCTGATTCAGCGCACAGCTCGTCCTCACTGGGGAGTTGTCCTGAGGCCTGGAAGGGCTTCCATAGGACTGGCCCCCCACCTCCCAAAACGAGACAAGGCCAGTGTTTATTTCTGCCTGCAAACACTGTCCACGGAACAGGGAGGCTTGACATGGGGTGAAGGAAATATCTCAAGCAAGCTGGCCTCGGAGCATTGAATTCTTTCTAGGATAAACTGGATGGTTTTCTCCCTTACCTTTCACTCTGCCTGAAGCCTCACTCAGATAGACTTATTTATTTATTTTTTGTTTATTTCTGAATGCACTCAAGTGACTGCAAACACAAGCACCATCAAATTCTCCAAGTTCTCACACTGCATCTGGTCCAAGTTTTTAGAATATATATAAATCAACACAGGACACTTCAATGGTTAGAACTAATTACCATCTGTGGTTTTATTAGAGTCATATTGATTTCTTCAGCTCAATAAACGGCCAGAAAGTGCCAAAGCACAGATAAATCTGAAGTCACGGATTCTGTGCCTTCCAACCTACCAGAGAACGTGAGGGTCTGGGGTACACAAGACCAGCATCCGCGCTCTGCCTGCTCCAGCTGGGCAGGTATGAAACCAGACATTTAAGGATCATGAGCATGGCAGCTTATAAGACGTTTCCAATTTCAAGTTCTTGAAATCGAACCCTTCACTCTTTCCACATCTAAAGTTAATTATCAAGTTGAGTAAACACTTTCATAATAGCATAGACCGGACTTTGATATAAAGAATATAACAGTGTTATGTAAATTTATGTGAATTTACACACAACCAGGAAATGTGCCATGGGTTGAGGCACTTTATAACCTAACGTAAAGTAAAGAGAAAAATGACGTGATTATGAATGTGGATTTTAGTGTTTGATTGCCTTTCCTATGTAAACCAGCTAGGAAGCCATAATGAGACTTTGGGGCAAGGATGCAGACAAAAGCTAGATGTGCCTCAGTAGGATCTTTGGTGATGTGGCTGACCACCGTGACACTGCTTCTTCTCTGAGATTCTCTCTCTGGGTCTACCCCATAGAAGAGCAGGAGGAGTTTCACATCATGACTTTCCCTGCAGATGCTCTTGGCTGAGCCAACACACACACACACACAAAAAATGATAAAAGATTAAAAGGAACAAAAGGATAATCTCCAAGCAACCTATTTCACAAGAATGTTTTTGGGGTGGATCCTAGGCAGGACTGGGGGAACAGATTCCTTCCATTTATTTTGATGTCAACAATGCTTCATAGTTTCATGAACATAAATGCAAAATTGTTGTTCTCTAAGAAACTAAAAATCAAGGTTCTGGCATAAGACAAAGACCTTCAGGGACCCGAAAAGTGTCTTATGACTGATTAGCTTTCTATTTTATAATACATACTGGTAGGCACTACATTAACTTTTTACTGGGTTCTATTTTACGTTTTCTTCATAATTTTGCCCTGTGATTTTAAAGATTAAATTTTCTTATTCATTCCATTTTATTTGGTAAAATTTAAATTCAACCCAGATGAACAACTCTGATTTCAAGGACAGAAGCATACTTTTTAATCAAATAAATGCAATTTTAAGTACAATTTTGAAAGTATTATACTACAGTGGTGCCTGAGTGGTTCAGTCAGTTAAGTGTCTGCCTTTGGCTCAGGTCATGATCCTAGGGTCCTGGGATCGAGCCATACGCAGGCTTCCTACTCATCAGGAAGCCTGCTTCTCCCTCCTTCTACCTGACACTTCCCCTGCTGGTGCTCTTTCTTTCTTTCTCTCAAATAAATAAATAAAATCTTAAAAAAGGAATATTGCACTATATTAACGTCCTTACTAGAAGTAAAATTTCTGTGGAGTTGAATAGTTAGATTAATTACTAAAGTAACATTTTCTTATATACATAAATCTGTATATGTATACTAGTAATTTATTGTTTTGTGAGACATAGAATGTATAAAAGAAAAACCTCCTTTACAAGACCATTAGAGTAAATAAACATAGGAGAGCAACATCTATTTCCCACCAAACAAACAGAAGAATGGACAAAATGTATGAAACACACATTATCAGGGCTGACAATCAACCAATGATCCCTGAGAGATGAGAAAGCGATGGTATGAAGACTGAGTTTGCTGCCCAGGGAGCTTTTGGGCAGAGGGAGGGGGCCCCTTTTGGAGTCTAACAGACTGGCTGAGGAGAAGTGAAAGCCCAGGTGGACAAAGGCAGGAAAGCTTCTAGCACAGAGTACCAGGGAAGACACAGCACTGAGAGACCTCTGGAGACCTGCAGAGGGTCCCAGGGAGAATTCAGCTGAGTCCTGTTGACCTTAAACATGTAGGAGAACTACTTGGAGCCAGGGAAAGACCCACTTGAAAGGATGAGACTCAGGCCAGTGTCACAGACTCAGCTAGCACTAAGAATAGTGCCTGTTCCCATTGGCCAGACAGGAAAAACTCATAATTTGTGGGATATTGGGCAATGTACACAGAAGAGTCTTGTTGAAATCATTAGCCCCAGATCAGTGCTTTTGAATCTCAGTGCTATCACCCTTTTGGTCTGAACAACTATATGTTGTGGGGTGTTTGTCCCATGCATTGTAAGGTGTCTAGCGACCCCCCTGATATCAGCCCTTCAGGTGCCAATACCATAACCCCCTAGACGTTGCTAAGTGTCCCTTGAAAACAGTATCATTTGTAGCTTACATCCACTAGCTTGAACTGAACAGCCTTAGATTGACCTCTCTTAGACTGTTTCAGTTCAGAATAATAAATCTTTTAAAGCAGGATATGAGAATATTAAACTATTTACAAGTAAATTAATGACATCCCAAGAGAAAGCTCAGAGATGTTTATAAGAAAACAAAATTACCTAGCACACAAAATGAAGCAGCAGCATCTTGTACTATATAAACGTTCATCAAGTTTTCTACACTTACCACAGTGAGCATAGCACAACGTATGTACAGAATTGTCAAATCACTATGTTATACACTAATATAATATAAACTAATATAATACTGTGTATCAACTATGTTTCAAAAGAAATTATAATTATTATTATTTTTTAATTTACCAAGCTTTTAAATAGAGTGTAAAACATGTCCCAGAAGAAGGAGAAAAAAACAATCCTAAAACTGATTCAGTCCTCACATAGGTGCTATATTTAGCAGATGATATCTTGAAACAATTGTTATAACTGAACTCCACATGTTCAAAGTGCTAAGTAGAGACATGGTAAATTTTAAAAACACATCAAACTTCTAGATCTGAGAATTTTTTGTTAGATTTTAAAATATACTGGATGGGAACAGTGACAGATAAGACACTGTAGAAGAAAACACTAGTAAACTTGAAAACATAATACCATAAAATAAGTAAAACACAGAGAAAAGAGACATTTTGAAATGTATCAAATAAAGACTTTTCAGACATAAAAAATTGAATGAATTTATCACGAACAGAACAGTACTACTAGAAATACCAAGAGAATGTCTTCAGAAGAAAACAAAACAACCAAATGGTAATGTGGATCTATTTAACAAGAGAATGAAGAGTACCAGAAAGTGTAGCTACCCAGACTATTCTGATTTTTTAATCCTCTTTTAAAGATGGTTGACAAATATCATAAAAGCAAAAACTTAACAATGCAATGTGGAGTTTATATCAAATATAAAATAAAAGTGCATGGCAAAAATAGCAGAAAAATCCAGAAGGAAAAAAAGGAAGTATACTATCGAAAGTTTCTCACACCATATGCAAGGTTATATAGCTACAGTTGAAAGTAGACCAGAATAAATTATACTTTTATATAATAAATCCTATACCACTAAAGTAATAAAAGAAAGAAGTATAGATAAGACAAGAATGACTATAAAATGTAATCATAATGATATTGGGTGAATCCAAAGGAAGGCAGAAAAATAGGAAAAGGAGAACAAAGAACAGAGGGGACCATTGAAATACAGACAAGATGACAGCTAACTACCTGGCATTATCAACAATCACAGTACACCTGATGGCCAAATGCCCTCATTAGAAAGTAACGCTTATCACGTAGGGTCAAAAAGGTAGACCCAAATATGTATATATATTTGATTACAAGCAACACGTTGTGGTTATGAGGACTCAAAGAAGTTTAAAGTAAAATATTAAAAGAGTAATAAATTTAAAAAGAGAGAGATATCCTGTAACACTAATCTAAAATTGTTAGAAGTCCGTATTAATTTCAGACAAACTGTAGATTTCAGTGGGAAGAATACTGGAATATTACCAGGGAGTAAAATGTCATTTCATAATGATAAAGAGATCAATTTTTCAAGTAAATATAGATTAATAAACCTGTATGCAAGCAATAAGACCTTCAAAATACACAAAGTGAAAATAAACAGAACTGCAAAAAGAAGTAAAAATCCACAGTTAGAGTTGGGAATTTTAATACCTTCACTCAACAATTGAAAGAATATGTGGACAGAAAAATCTGTAAAGATAGAGATTTAAACAAAATTATCACCAAATTGAACTAACTAAAATTTGTAGAAGATTCCATCCCACAATAACAGAATGCATATTCTTTTAAGGGACCAAAAAAAAAAAAAAAAAAAAAAAAAAAAACTTACCAAGATAAGCCATATTTAGGGTCACTGTACTAGTCCCAATAAATTTAAAAGGATTTAAGCCAGGCTATTCCCTGATCACATAGTAATTAAATTAAAAATCAGTAACCCTAATATCTCCAGAAAAATCCTCAAATCTTAAAAAAGAAAAATCAACAAGTTGCTGTACACCCTTACCATGTGACACCACTCAGTAATAGAAGGAATGGAGCATTGATGTGTGCTTCTGTCTTGATGGATCTCCAAATAATCACCCTGGGTGAGGAAGTTAGGGGGGAAAAAAGTAGAATACATAAAGTATTATCCCATGGACATAGAATTCTAGAGAAAACAAAGTCATCTGTTGTGACAGAAAGCAACTGGTGGTTTTCAGGTGATGGTGGAAGACCGTGGTGGGAAAATAGTAAATGTCAGTTTCTCACTCTAGCAACTTGCCTGCAAAAGAAGGAAACAAAATATTCCATCCAGGTGGAGAAATGCAAAAAAAAAAAAAAAAAAAAAAAAAAAAAAAAAAAAAAAAAAAAAAGAGGAGGAGGAGAAGAAGAAGAAGAAAAAGAAAGAAAGAATCTTCCATTTCTATGTGCAAAATCCCAAGTAATCCTTGGAGGTGTCTTGGAAGCCATGGTGCCCATTTAAAATCTCAAGTTTGGCAACTGACAGTAGTGGTTCCTAATAAGGAACTAGGAAGCTTGTGGAGATGCGTGAAGCAGAAGCTTATTCATTATATCCTGAGATAGGAAAGTATCATGAGTCTGAAGAGTAGGACTTTGAAATGAACAAATATTTTGAAATATATTACAGGATGGTGGATTGTGAATTAGCATTTATCCTCCATGACTGAATTCCAGATCTGGAAGCCTGCATAGATATACCCTGAGGGAGAGGACACCAGATTTCCTTGCACTTTTTAAAAAAAATATTATGTTTAAATTCAATTTAGGTAACATATACTGTATTAGTTTCAGGGGTAGAATTTAAAGATTCATCAGTTGTGTATAACACCAGTGGTTATTACATCAAGTGCCCATCTTAATGACCATCACCAAATTACCCCATCCCCCTACCAACCTCCCCTCCAGCAACCCTCAGTTTTTCTCTAAAGTTAAGAGTCCCTTATAGTTTTCCTCCCTCCTTGTTTTTAACTTATTTTTCCTTCCCTTCCCCAATGTTTATCTGTTTTGTTTCTTAAATTCCACATATGAGTGAAATCATATGTTATTTGTCTTTCTCTGACTGACTTACTTCACTTAGCATAATATCTTCTAGTTCTATCCACCTCCTTGTAAATGAAAGATTTCATTCTTTTTGATGTCTGAGTAATATTCCTCTATCTATCTATCTATTTATCTATCTATCTATCTATCTATGCTGCTTTTTTATTTTTATTAACATACAATGTATCATTTGTTTCAGGGGTATAGGTCTGTGAATCATCAGTCTTACACAGTTCACAGCACTCACCATTGCACATTCCCTCCCCAGTGTCCATCACCCAGCCGCCCTATCCCTCCCTCCGCCCAGCAGCCCTCAGTTTGTTTCCTGAGATTGAGAGTCTCTTATGGTTTGTCTCCCTCCCCAGTCCCACCTTGTTTCATTTTTCCCTCCCTCCCCTCCATGACCCCCCACCCTGCCTCTCAAATTCTTCATTTCAGAGAGATCAAATGATAATTGTCTTTCTCTGATTGACTTATTTTGCTTAGCATAATACCCTCTAGTCCCACCAATGTCATTGCAAATGGCAAGATTTTGTTTTGTTTTGTTTTGTTTTATTTTGATGGCTGCATGGTATTCCTGTGTGTGTGTATATACATACATATATATCATATCTTTTTTATCTATCCATCTGTTGATGGACACCTAGGTTCTTTCCATAGTCTGGGTATTGTGGACATTGCTGCTATAAACATTTGGGCACACATACCCCTTCAGATCACTACATTTGTATCTTTAGGGTAAATACCCAAAGGAAACAGTCAACGAAACCAAAAGACAACTGACAGAATGGGAGAAGCTATTTGCAAAGGACTAGTATGCAAAATCTTTAAAGAACTTATCAAACTCAACACCCTGAGAACAAATAACCCAATCAAGAAATGGGCAGAGGACATGAACAGACATTTCTGCAAAGAAGACATTCAAATGGCCAACGGACACATGAAAAAATCCTCAACATTACTTGGCATCAGGGAAATACAAATCAAAACCACAGTTAGATACCACCTCATACCAGTCAGAATGGCTAAAATTAACCAGTTAGGAAACGAAAGGTGTTGGCGAGGATATGGAGAAAGAGGAACCCTCCTACACTGTGGGTGGGCATGCAAGCTGGTGCAGCCACTCTGGAAAACATTATGGAGGTTCCTCAGAAAGTTGAAAATAGAGCTACCCTAATCCCAGCAATCCTTGCACTTTTTAAAAGTGATGGATGGTCCCAACCCATCAGTCAGTGGGGAGATGAACTTTGGAGTTAGGGCCAAGGATTCTCTAAATGAAAAACGTACTTTGAGAGCTCAGAGAGGGTGAGAGAGTGTCCCCTTTTCCAGGCTGGCATGGGGTGTAGAATATAGTACAGCTGTCACTACTTATGTCACAGTAACGGATTAACCCTAGATGCCTCAGAAACAGAAAGAATGGATCCCATACACAGCCCTAGAATCAGAATAGCATCTGTCGATGCTCTAAACACGGTAAAATCTCCAGGCCCATTAACCATCACAACCAGGATCTAAATTGCTGTCCAGCTGGGGTGCAGAGAGCCCTCCCAGAAGAGTGAGAACATCATGAGCTCTGAGACCAGGACGGCCTGCCTCTCTCTGAAGAGCCCAACTGAATACAGGACACCAAGCTAAATTGGCCGCACCCTCCATGACTCGTCCGGGTATAACGTCGAGAGGGAGTCCAGGAAGCCTCCAAGTTATTAGATAAATGGATGTGTTTGTCATCAGAAAGCTGAGCTAAACTTTGATAATAATGACTGGACTTAGGTCTGCATTTTTTTCCTATAAAAAGAATTATTGAAGCAAGAGGGCTTTAAAGCTTTCTCATGAGCAACAGGGTGACGTATCTGGTTTGGAAGGGAGGGGACTCCACGTTCTCTTTCTGCATCCTTGTGTGTGCTCAAACCTGAGCAGACATTTCTCAGTGGAGACCCACTCCCCTGTTCTGCACGTGTGCTCCACCCTCCAGGCCACGGCTAAGTCCAGCTTTGCGGTGAGGCTCTTTTCCTTTTATGGACATAGGAACTTGCTTAACAGAAGAAACAAAGGATTAACTTGCACAGGCACGCATGTGCATGCACACACACATGCAAGTTAAAAGTGTTGAAAACCATGAAAGTTTTCTTCTTTCCCTTTCTCTGCCTGGTAACTTTAGAATTCTCTCCTACAGGGTGCAGAATGAATCCGTAGAAACCTGCAGTGTTAGCATGGGATGGTCTGTTCTGCTGAAAACTGTAGGCCCCTCCCACAGAAATGAAGCGATCCAGCAACCCTGCCCAGGGCAGCATGTCATCAGCTCCTGGCGGAGCAGGGAACCCCCACCTCTACTGATGGCCAGAGCTCTGGCGCTGACCCAATGACTCACCTGCTGGTGAGTCTTGCCTCCGCGCATCCCCCAAGCCAAGCTCCAGGATCCGCTCCTCACAGGATTGAGGAGGGAGGGGCCTTCTCTCATAGAACTCAGGTTCTTGTAGGGAAGGAGATAGCAATTACATAATATTTTATTTATAGCAGGTGGCCAGAAGGTTTTTAAAAGATGGGGTTCCATGGGGCGATTGGACAGCTGTCTCCTACTGTGCTGTCCGGAGACAGTGGAGCTCAGGCGTGAGTGAGGAGTTGGACCCAGCCCCGCATGCAGGGGTGCATGGAAGAGCATCGGTGACAGCTGGGAGAAGGACCTGGCTTGACCCAGGAGAAGAGCACTGCTATGGCTGTGTCGTGAAGTATTGGAGGCCATACCTAGGGTCTGGACATCATTGTGAAGTGCAAAGAGAGACTTTTGGAGTCTTTGAGGAAGCAGAAGGACAGCAGGATACTGAGGGGTCAGAGAGCCATTGGTCATCCAGCTGGGCCTGGAGGGGATCCGCTGGGCATGAGGGTAGGCACTGGAGAGACTGGTCCTCAGGGCACAGTTTCAGAGGTGGCCCCTGACAAGGTGACAAAAACCTGAGAAGCTGCTGCTGGTCATGAAGGAATTTCAAACATCAAGAGAATATGCTAGCAAGAAATTCAAGTCAAGAGAAGACTTTGGAAGGAGGGAATAACCAGCTATGGTTATTCAAATGGTGCCTAAAAGGTAAAGAAAGATAATGACTGAGAGGAGACTTTGCATTTGATAGGAGTTCACCTTGACAGGAGTGGCTTCAGTGAGGTGGGATAAATAGGAATCACTGTAGCATCCATCCATTTATCCAGCCAATGTTCCTAAATGCCTACTGCACATCAACCACAGTTATGGGTGCCCAAGGCAAAACATAGACCTCGCAGTCATAGCCCTGGCTGTGAGAGGTGTCCTGTCTAGTGAAGGCAGAAAATACCAGAAGAATAAATGAACAAGAAAATGCAACTTAGTCATCATTGTTGTGGGCAAAATCAAGTGTGGGGGAGGCACTGAGAGGGTGCAGCCTGGGAAGATGGGTACCACTTTGAATGGGGCCATCAGGAGTGCTGGCCTGGATGGAATGCTGGCCAGTGTCTGAGGTGATCCCAGGGGTTTGCACCCTTAAATTTGGGTGGATTCCTGCCTTGACTCCAGCCAAGAGAGTGTGGCCAAGTTAAGGGGATGTGATTCCATGATTATATGTCATTCTCTAAGAAGCCCTCTGAGCAGACTGAAGCAAGAGATGTTCTCGGTGTCCTGGTGCTGAGAGGACCACGTCCAGGGGATTGTGAGGGCTTCAGATCTACAACTCTGCCAACAACCACTTGATCTGAAAGAGAATTTCGAGATATAGACGAGTCCAAAGACTTCCCAAAGGAATGGACAAAGGGCAGTGTGTGCCCATTAGCTCAGTGCTCACCTGGAGAGTGTAAAATGCTAAATTTAAAGATGGCTAGAAAGAAAGAACCACTTTGGAGAAAGATGTGGGGGTAATTTCCATCCACAGGCTCTCCCCTTATCCACTAGAGGCTGACGTTCCACCCACACCTAAGGCTCCATAGAAAACATAAAATTAAATCCTCAAAGGGCATCTGGTCTTGCAGGAGAGAGGATCCTCCTGACTCATGATAAGTGAAGGTGGAAACGCAAAAAGTACCATAAAGGGTAGTGTGATGGGGGCAAAAAGTACCATAAAGGGTAGTGTGATGGGGGCTGAGGGGCCAGGGTTCCCTGCTAAGGGGACACTCCAGCAGCCGTAGCAGAGGACTCACCACTGGGGCTGTAGTCACAGGATGGGCAGGAAGGACTCTGAGAGTCAGCACATCGCTGAAGTGGGGTTACAATGGGCAGTCACCGGGATGGGAGAATGGGCACAGTTCAGTAAACAGGAATTGTGGTGGATGGCCGGAGTGGAGACTGCGTGGGCAAGGGGAGGGCGGTCAAGAGCTTCTGGCCTTGACTCCAGGCTGAGGAACCATGAGTTAACCATGCGGTCAGAGCAGGGGCCTCCGAACTCTCTGCTTAGATATGCAGCCTAGCAAGAGCTCCCCTTGGGACCATGCATGGCGGAAGAGCTGAGAGAGCCAGAAGCAAGACCCGAAGGTGGAGAAAGATGGGAGCTTACGTCCATCCCCGAGTCTCATGTCGCCAGGGCTGCAGACATCCAGGACGCCGTCAACCAACAGCAGCAGGTGGAAACAGAGGGAATTAAACCCCAAGGAGAAGTCAGCACTGTATCCATCGATTGGTGAGTCATTCCCCTCCACAGACAGATCGTTGAAACATCCAGACCTTAACTCACACCTGGTCATGGGTAGGCGGTCAGCTTCATGCATTGACCCCACAGAGAAAGGCTTCCAAGCCCCTCTTGGGGGCAGCAGGGAGGAGAGCCCTGGAGTGTGGAGCAGTGTGTGCTGACGAGATGGGGCAGCTTGGCTCTGGGTCAACTCTGAGCACTCAGGCGCAAGGAACAGGATATCTTGACAGTGATTGTCTGGCAATGGCAATGGATCTGCTGAGAGTTTTATCTGAAATTCTAATGTAAATGATCAAAAACCCCCTGTGCTTTGGGGCTGAAGCAAATTCCATCTATCATGATGACTGTGTGTGGCTGAGGCATCCTAATTCATGAGTATGTTCCCACGGACGGACGGACATTGTCACTGAAGACCCCTGACCCAGCGAGCCTGCTTGGACAGACTGGGAGTGTCCTCGGGTCTTGGACACAAGTAAGCACTAGGCTGCCTTTGGGCTGATGCTACCGCGTAGGTTCCATTTATCAAGAAGAGGTGGCGGTTGTCGTTCGGTGTGTAAACCATGACAGCCCGACCCAGGAGATTGACTGATGTTAACGTGTAGCTGTGTTCGCTCATGTGCATTTTTAAGCCTGTTTGAAGGGATGAGTCATGGGCCACTGAGGGACATGCACAGCTGAGGTTGTGCCTGTGTCGTGGTCCCCACCCTTGAGAAGCCACATGGGGAGTAGGACAAACCCACGGGTAGAGAGACCAGTGATGGTGAGGGGCGGGAAGCTATGCCGGCATAAAATGCATGAGAGCAGAACGTGTCCTCCACAGGAAGAGAGCTTTGGGTGCCAATCGGGGTCCTTTAGAGAGTCAAATGTTACAGATCTATGCACGGTCTGTGCAACGCTCAGCATCGTACGGCGTCATCACCTACATTTCTGTTGGGAGAGTTAAATATGTTCAGCCTGGGAATCCCCAAAATACATGGTAGCAGAGGAGATTCATGGGTCTGCCATGCTTCGGGAGACCAGTCTCCAAAGCTGCTATGAAGGGCCACAGCATTTTATCTTTCTGGCCTCTTCACTTCACACTTCCAAGACCACCTGCTCGGGGGCAGCTCTAGGCATGGAAACAGCCTTCTGCCTGTTGTCAGGGTCCCCGGTAGGGAGGTCCAGCCCAGGAGCCGGGGCAGGGGTGGAACTAGGAAGGACCACACAGTGCCACCCTGGAGAAGGGTGTGTCCATGATGAGAGAAGTGTTGAACATCAGCAAGCAAGGGTCATCTGCCAGGGCATGTTGTGTGCACCCATATTTCAGCAAGGCAGAGGGTCCTCCCTCCATGATGTCAGAGCAGCTGGCATCCAGGGGTCCATTGTACAGACAGGAGGGGCTGTATTTAACAGGATGTAACACCCACCTTGAGCAAGCCACCAGGGAGCCAGGGTTTCTGCTGTGTGCCCTGCACTGCATCTGCCCGGTGGGTTCCCCAGGATCGTGTTAGTGAGAGCTGCTGGGGTACCCATGTAGAGGGGTGTCTGGGAGCTTCCATTTCTGAGGCAACTCTCTGCTTGGTATGCTATCACAGGGGTAATTCTTTCCTGCATAGTTTTATGGATCTTGCTGCATAAAACATCTAGTTATTGTTGGAGCTAGGCCATTGGGGATATAGAAATACTTCAGCAGTAGGCTTGGCCTGTGGCAATAGCCCAGAAGATCGATGGCCAATTTTGTCATTTCAAATCTTTTTCCAACTATTAACCTTAAGTGTTGAAATCAACTATTGTCATAGAGATGTTACTTACGATGTATCTATTTTTTAATGGATTTATTAATGGATTAATAAATTAATGGATTTATTTCCCATGTTTGCCTGCGTGCTCTCTACACTACACACAGTGTTGCCCAAGAAGTGTAAGTTTCAAAGCCACTTGGGGCTGCTACGAGCTCAAAGGCACAAGTCGGGAAGACTGAGTGGTTCTAGTCATTGAAATAGGCCAGGGAGGACCCGGAGGAGAGGTCTCGAGAGAGTGTGTCTTATCCCCGCTCGTCCCCTGATGCCCATGCTCCCACTTGACCATGAGGAAGGACAGATGCTGCTTTAAAACTGAGCTTTTCCAAGTTCATTAATGGATATGTGGGGAACATAGATTTCCAGAGTCTTAAAGACTGGGAGGAGAAGATGCATCCTGCTGGTGGGAGGGTGAAGAATGTTCCAGAAACCACAAGTTTCAGGCTCCAAGACTGTAGGTTTCCCACCCTGTATTTGTCTGCCCGTTCTTTCTCTCACTCTAGGGCAAAGCCTTCAGACCCGGGCACCAATGATATTGTAAGCGGAGTCCCTGTCTGTTGTGGCGACTGTCTTCTGCATTGTTGGCTAGTAGCAACATCTCTGCATCCCCCCCGCAGTAAATTCCAGGACCACCCTATCCAACTAGGGACACCGAAAGTATCTCCAGACATTGCCAACTGTCCCCTGGAGGCAAAACTGCCCCCAGGTGAGAATCACTGCCCTAGAAACACAGTAATAAGGCAATGAGACCTGTCACTCATTAGCCATTCTGCCCGGGGCTTCAGAAAGATTTTCCTTTCTTAATCGTGAAACAACTCCTACAAGTTGGTGCTATTATCACTCCTACTTCTCACATGAAGAAACGGTGACGCAGGGAGCATGAGAAACTTCCTTAGGTAAACCGTTGGTGGAGCCCAGCTTAGAATCACAGCACCTCACATGCAAATTAGGCATCTTATTAGGGAATTTGTTACCAGCACACACACACACACACACACACACACACACACACACACGTTGAAGAATGGACAGACACGCCTTGCCCTCATACTTGATGTGGGGAATAGAGTTGGTGCTTCACAGATGTTTACAAAGAAGAGATCTTTTTTTAATGGCAAAAGTGGTTTTTTTTTAAACATTATTTTATTTAAATTCAATAAATTAACGTAAAGTGTATTATTGGTTAAAGAGGTAGAGTTCGAGAATTCATCAGTCTTCTATAACACCCAGTGCTCATCACGTCACATGCCCTCATTAATGTCCATCACCAGTTACCACATCCCCAACCCCTCCCCTCCAGCTGACCTCAGTTTCCTGAGATTAAGAGTCTCTCATGGTTTGTCTCCCTGTCTGGTTTTGTCTTGCTCTATTTTTTCCTCCCATCCCCTATGATCCTCTGTTTAGTTTCTTAAATTCCACATTTGAGCGAGATCATAGGATGATTGTCTTTCTCTGATTGACTTATTTCACTTAGCATAATACCCTCTAGTTCCATCTGTACCCTTGCAAATGGCAAGATTTCATTTTTTAAAAGATTTTATTTATTTGACAGAGATCACAAGTAGGCAGAGGCAGGCAGAGAGAGAAGGGGAGGTAGACTCCCTGCTGAGCAGAGAGCCCGATGCGGGACTCGATCCCAGGACCCTGAGATCATGACCTGAGCAGAAGGCAGAGGCTTAACCCACTGAGCTACCCAACTGCCCCAAGATTTCATTTTCGAAAAAAGAAATTTTTAAATGATAAAATCTGTAAGATGATGTGGTTTGTATGTGACAGTTAAAACCACATTGGGAGTTTCATGTGCTTTGTAAGCACAGGTGACATCTCTCCTGAGGTAGGAACCCTGTTAGCGACAAAGGACCCCTTGCTGTGGGGTCTTAGGCTCTTCCCCTCTCCGCTATGAAACAGCTAATTAAGCAGGTCGTCAGAGGAGTCACTGCCCCTCTCAGCCCCAAGAGCCTGTATCACTCCCTCACCCGCTAGGTACTCCATAGTTCATGATGTTTTCTTCACCGATTATCTGTGCCTCTTCAAGGCCTTGAGAACTGGAGAGCCACGTACCAGTCCTTCCTGGGCAGCTCTGAGGATAGAATCCCTGATTTCACATTCCCAGGTGGCCAGGGCCCCCCAGGGAGGACCCGAGGACTCGGCACACAGTCCTGCTGGCCAGGTGGAGGAAGAGTCTGCACCGAAAGCTACTGGTTCTTAGGAGCAGGACTGGGGCCTCACACTGAGGGAGGAGACTTCTCCGAGCAAGGGAGGACATCTGGAATCTGACTACCACTCAGGGCCAGCCCCCCCCCCCCCCCCCCCCCGTAAAAGGACATCAGGGACAGAGGATGAGTCCCTTTCTGACCAGGCTATGGTGCTCTGTGGAGCAAGGCGTTTTGATGGTAGCAGTAGCCATGGAAATGGGCTCTGACCCCTCCCCGCTTCCATGCCCACCCCAAACCCAAATCTTGCCCGTACACAGCCGCCACCATCCTTAGTAAACAACATTCACAGAGATGCATAGAAGAGACCCCTTCCCAGGTGGATGACTTTGGTCCAGAAGGCAGAGCCCGTGAGCTTCCGACCTTCAACCCCTGCCTCCCGTTCCACAGTGAGATTTATTTTGGCTCAAAGCTTTGTGTTGCCCTCAGAGAAAGGACATGCAGATAATACGGATTATCCGTATTGGTTATACTAGTTCAGGCCATCCAGAGAGAGAACCAGTAGAAGATATATGTAGATAGGACTATGGATAGGAGCATGAGTACAGATCAGATCCAAATATAGTTAAAGGGAGGAAACTATTCTATTTATTTATTTATTTTTAAAAGTTTTATTTATTTTTTATTTGACAGAGCGATCACAAGTAGGCAGAGAGGCAGGCAGAGAGAGGAGGAAGCAGGCTCCCTGCTGAGCAGAGAGCCCGATGCGGGGTTCGATCCCAGGACCCTGGAATCATGACCTGAGCCGAAGGCAGAGGCTTAACCCACTGAGCCACCCAGGCATCCCGAGAGAAAACTATTTTAAAGATAACAGTGGATAAAGATAATACAAAGGATATAGATACATGTACATACATGTGATAGTATATCATATATGTCATATTATATATATATCTCATGAGTATGATTGTTTCTGTTTGAGAGATAGACCTCCTGTATCTATGACATACTGTATAGCATATAATGTATTTAAATGACTATATTATGTATATTATACACACATATGTGTATGTCTGTATAATACACATTACAGTGTGCACAGATGTGCATAGAATACATGTGTGTATATGTTTATAACACACATAATATAACCGTTTATAATCATACATTAGTTTATGTGAGTGTTGGTGTTATTGGAGAATTCGAAACATACATGAAAGTCCGCCGACCACTATAATGCACTCCAATACACATTCTCCAGCCTCCATAGCAATGGGACCACCGCCAGCCTCCATTCACTCTCCCACTCCCTTAATTTGTCTTAATTTGAAGCAACTATTTCAAAACATATCTCGGAAAGATGGATTCTTTCTAAAAACTATAACCAGTGTACGATCCCATCTAAAATGAATACACACGTACACACACGGATACATGCCTGTCAAGTACTATGTATAATATCTGTGTATAGATTACATAGGATAGCAGCACATACACCGCATATACCGGAGAGAATGTGTATTCCACAGGCACAGAGACATGCGTGTGCATATCTGTACACACACACACGAACTTGGCACCAGGGTGCGGTGGCGTGGGTGTGGAGCCCCCGGAACTCCCCGCACCACTGACCAGGCATGGACGCGCACAGCGGCGCGGCTGATCTTGTTAGCGGCCCCCCGCTGAGGTGGAACACACACGCCCTCCCCGATGCCCACCCCCCGGGATGCCCACTGCAGTGCATACGCAGGCGCAACAAATGCGTGCAAGAAACACCCTGGAGGCATTCTCCTCGGTAGCCGCAAACCGCAAAGGATGCGAACGCCGGCCGAGAGCACCCTGGATTAGGCGCTGTGCACGCAGAGCCTGGAATGCTGCAGAATCCTGGTGAGGCAGGAGCTTCTGCTCCGTCTAACTGCGCAGAGGCCCTTGGCCCAGACAAGCTAGAAGGAGAGCCGCGGACCTGGAAGAGTGCGCAGCTGAATGGATGCAGGGCGCGTGCGCGGGGGGGGGGGGGGGGGGGCCGGCACAGCACACTGCGGGGTGCGGAGCTGGGGAGGGAGCGCCCCGGGGTGTGCGGAGCTCCTCCCTGACCCAGCTGGTGGCCACAGCAGGGACACCACAAGCCCGCCCGCTGCCCATCCGCGGATGACTCACTTCAATAAAAGTATTCAGCCGTTACTGTAGTACGGGGGCACAAAGAAGCAGCAGTGGCTTAGTGGATGCTGTTAGGTGGAACCAGGATTGTGGGGTCCCCAGATCTGCAATTCGTGCTTCAAAGGGCAATTCCTAGGTGAACTCGAAGGGCCTTTCATAATCTCCGCGGAAATGAGATTTGCGTAACTGTTTCTAAAATTCAAAACCGTGTACAAGTGTAAGATGCTGCCATCTGATTAATTAATTCAAGGTTTCTGTGAAAGACTTATCTGTGAATTTTTGTTGTTGTTGTAATTTCTTAAAAGGAAACAGACTTAATTTACAAAAAAGGAATAAAATAGAAGGTTTTCCGGGAGAGTTTTGGAGGAGCCTCTTGGGTTTCGTGGCTTCCTCTCTGGCAAATGGACATTTGGCCCTGGGCTAAAATCTGTTCGCATCTAGATGTTCCCATCATCAGATCCATAATGTGTGTCTAATGTGCTTGTTCTGAAAATTAAGTGAGACGCAGTGGGGAAACACCTAGAATTCTGCCTGGCCCAGCAAGGGCAAACAATACAGATTTTAAAATAAACACAGAGTTCAGCTCCATCTGTGGAGGACGTTCATGGAGAAGTTGAGCTAGCCTACCCACGACGAGCCCTTGGCATCCTGGGAACGGAGGCGCACTTTCATCCTTCAGCATCAGCCGCTGGGGGCTGACGAGCTCATGGCCTCCTATTTCCAAGTTATATCCATTATGTGGCTGTTCCATTTAGAAAGTCACTTCTAAGAAGGAATTTCCATTGCAGGAGCAAGAGGAAGCTGGGGGCATCCCATTGTCTGTTGGCTGGGATCCATGATGGGGCAGGGATCGGAATTAAGGGCAAGGGATCAGGAGAGAAGTGGGTGCCCTATTCTGCAGTGCTGGGACTAGGGGAGTGCTCCTCTGAAGCTTTGGTGCCCTCTGAAGAACAGGGACTGCCCCCCAGGAATGCCTTCAAGGCATTTGTGGAGCTCAAGGGAGAGGAGGAGGAGGAGGAGGCCCTCCTGGGAGGCCCTGTGACCCAGCCAGCTGGAGACCGCGGGGGTCAAGGTCAGATCTCCTCCAGCCCGTGAACGCCACTGCTCTTCCTCACATGTCTCCATACCTTTCACTTTGAAGCAACGGCTGTGGATCCAAGGGCTTCTTTTGAATTGGCCATCACCCCTTCTAGTCCAGAATACATGTCCTTGGCCCTGCCCTCAAGGCTTTCCAGCATTCTTGCTGGACCCACTGCTGAAGGACCTGTCGTTAGAAGCACCTACCTGACTGCATCTCCCCATGCAAACACACACTCGTAGGAATATTGGAAAATCATTCCTCACACTTTTATCCCCCCACTAAAAATGTAACAAAAAAATGTGTGGCTTGAAAACTGCTTCCAAATAATATGCACATGGACTCCTTATTTTCCCTAGCAGTGGCCCAAGCTTGCCAACAACTCACATTTCAGGCAGGTGATCGATTGGCGGTTAAAACTAAACAGAATCTGGGGCGCCTGGGTGGCTCAGTGGGTTAAGCCTCTGCCTTCAGCTCAGGTCATGATCTCAGGGTCCTGGGATCGAGTCCCACATCAGGCTCTCTGCTCAGCGGGGAACCTGCTTCCTCCTCTCTCTCTCTCTGACTCTGTCTACTTGTGATCTCTGTCAGATAAATAAATAAAATCTTTAAAAAAAAATAGCTGTTACTATTAAAAAAAAAAAAAAAACTAAATAGAATCCAAGCTAAAGCTATGAACGAGCTTGGAGACATCTTTCTTTGCTTATGAAATTCAGAGAACTGATCTTCAAATTTTTAGGAATATATGTAAGATATCATTTTGCTTTATTTGATTTGTATGGTGTTGTTTTGTCTTAAGCCTCTATTTGTGACCTGTGCATAAATGCACATGTGGCCAGCCTAGGCCATCACAACTAGCAGCAGCAGACTCTGTCCCAGGCCCCCTGGGTACATGTGGCCGTGTCACAGTGGCTGAGTCCTAGACACGCACATGAGATGTTCTCTGCTGACAAGGAGGGGTGCAGAAGTCTCCCACAGAGCCTGCACGCCGGTCCCCAACTGTGAGGTCTTGAGAGCCCTTGACATCTAAAATAGTGGACCCTTGAGGAGCCAGGAACCCATGTCCCCGACTCACAGCCACAAGGACGTCACCTGCCATCCTGGCATCCTTGGACAAAAATCAAGAACTGACTCCGATAGTCTAGAAGGCAGAGAGATCTTCAAGTTTTCTTAATTTACCCTTATGAGCACCGCGGGACTAAAATGCATGCTCTTTAGAAACAAGATCTACTTTCAGTTTGAAAACCTTCAGACACAGCCGCGTGGAAGAGTGGAGATCTCCCAACTTTGGTATCAGACAGGTGTGTTTGAGAATCCAGACACGACGGCCTGTCAGGTGTGGGTCCTGGGACAGTGGTTTAAGCTCTGAGGCTCGGGACCACTGTGATGATCCAAGTGACCATTGCTTGAGATCAGTCATAAGGAATGATGACGCCCACAAAACACTTCATCACACCTTTTTATCTAGTAGGCACAAAGTACACCTTTTTTCTTTTCCCTCTATTATCTTTTCCTTCCAGTGCCAGAGAAGCTGGTTTCCTGAAATCAAGAGCAGCAAGATCGTCAGGACAACCCGCCTATTGTAGTAATTGGCCAGGGTGTGAGGAGCCCACTGGAGCTGCAGGGACCCTCCCGGTCTGCTCCCTGGTGCCTGACTTCCCCTCTTTCCCTGTAGAGATACTGTGTGTTCTCCAGATCTCAGCTTGAACACCATCAACCCTGGGCCATGGGACCTAAGTGAGGAGCTGCTTTTTCTCTTGGTTTTGCTGGTCACCCTGACTTGTGATCAGCTGCACGATTCCTCCACCGAGTTTTACCCTCAAGTGGGAACCTACCTACTAGCAGTACCTGTATCCCCACTGCCTGATGTCTAGGAAACATTTCAGATGTGCCGAGTAAGTGAGCACATGAAAAGTGTTCTTAGGCATAACCAGCGCTGTTGCTTCATACAAATGCCTTGGGATCCCGTAACCTGCACTTCCCCACACACAGCTTCCAAAACAGTCTGAGTCACGAGTCTGGGCCACTGCAGCCAGGATGTTAACGGGTGCATGTGTTTAAAAAAAAAAAAAAAAAAAAAAAAAAAAAAAAAAAAAAAAAAAAAAAAAAAAAAACCCTTAGAAGTAGCAGGAGACTTGGCAACTTTCTCTGTAAGCACACAGTATGTGCTTTCTGTATTCATCTGTGTGACAAGCTCTCTAGGAACTTAAGGCTCGAGAGTCCCGTCTGAATCATCTACCTCGGTTTCTGGCTCTTACTTTGTTCCAGCTACAATTGCTCTCTCATAAATGGATCAGGGGGTGATCCATGAAGCCACTGCTTTCTAAACGTTCTTAGACACACACAAGTAAATACTGATGGCTAATCGTTTGTAAGCGAGCATCTACCTTCCTGGGCACAAAAGGTTTCAGGGTGGGATTCCAGAAGAGAACAGAGGAGAATGTCTCAAAAACCCACTTTCTGAGTGTTTTTTAAGTTCAGAAATTCAAGGATATCTAAGTCACATCCTGGAGAAGCTCCCCTCTTCATTACCATCACCCCAAAGCCTAAAAGCACAGAGAAGTGGGCTTTGTCATTTAAAACACTAGTGTTTGTCACTTTGTGTGCAAGCTGGGCTGATGCCATGAGGCCACACTGGGGCCCGGGAAGACACAGCTTTCCTCTGTATGGAGACAACCAACCGTAGGCAACAGGATTACGGACCTGGCAGCTCTCAAGACATTCACTCAGGGGCTTCCGCACTCCCGGGAGGGGTAGCAGGAAAATCACCGGGGACTGGACTGCATGTCCCAGTTGTCGTTCCTTAGCACGGGGAAGGACACCTGTCCGTGACTGCACATGCTGAAGCAGGTCCCTTCCTTACAGAGCACACGCGTCAGCCTTTCTTTCTCCTGAGGGCTCAAGCATGCATTTCTAACTCTTGGGGACAGCTCGATAAACCAAATGTCTGGGGCCTACGCATCGGAGGATGCTGAGTGGCCAAGTCCTCTGCAGCTACTGTTGCCAGGGGGTGGCAGCTGGGGGCCAGGGTGATGCCCCCAGCTGGAGCTAAAGCACTCTGGAATGTGTACACGGGCCCTCGCCACGTGTTCCCCGGCAAACTTGCGAATGCTCCATGTATAGAACAGGCCAGATGTCCAGACAGCTGACTCCCCATTGGGCCTCTGAAATGCACAGTCAGCAGGCGACTTGAGCAGGAGGAGCGGGGAGGAGGCGCCAGGCTTGTCTGTCGGACGCCCGTCACGAATCTCTGTCCTCATTGGTCTCTAACGCATCTATATCCATTCAAAAATACTGAGCGAGGGGTGCCTGGGTGGCTCAGTGGGTTACAGCCTCTGCCTTCAGCTCAGATCATGATCTCAGAGTCCTGGGATCGAGCCCCGCGTCGGGCTCTCTGCTCTAGCAGGGAGCCTGCTTCCTCCTCTCTCTCTGCCTGCCTCTCTGCCTACTTGTAATCTCTGTCTGTCAAATAAATAAAATCTTAAAAAAAAAAAAATACTGAGCGAGTGACTTCTAAATGCCAGTGACCCTTATGGGCAGATGTACCAGGAGCTGGGAGGTTATCCCCTGTGGGTCTCCTGTTTCTGCACATCTTGTGAGCAGGGGCACCAAATCCCTTTGTTCCAGATTAGCTTTTGGGGGATGTTGGTACAGTGAACAGCCTTGCAGGGCAGAGAACGAGTCTCCCAGCCAGGAAGCAGCCTTTTTCCCCATGCAGCATGATAAAGTAACGCCTTCTTTTGAGTCTAGGACCAGGTGACTCACAGTCTTTGATAGCTAAGCCTTTCAGCCAAGTGAAGTCTATTAACCAAAAACTGTAATTACTGCTTATAAGCTTCTTGAGGTTGGGGGCTCCTAGCATCTTTTCAGTCACTCCAGGCATGTTGGTGAGGAAAAACAGGTAGGCAAATCATGCTGGAACTTTCCTGCAGCCCACGGAGTTTATAGAATACATCTGAATCCATGTGATGGGATTATACAAATTATGGAAATGACATGATCAATGTGTGTACGGGATTCCTTGACCACGAGGCCACAGGAGCTAAACTGCAACGTACTTCATTTTTCCAAGTTTTATGTCATTGTCTCCACTGCATTGTCTAAATTATGTATATTTATGAATAATATCAGCCTAAGCTTTTTGTCACAGGAGAATTAATGAGCTCTTAATCATTAAATTAAAATTAAAAACTTTATTTATTTTAAAGGGGGGAGGGGCAAAGGGAGAGAGAGAGAAAATCTTAAGCAGATTCCCCACTGACCAAGGAGCCCAATGTGGGGCTCGACCCCAGGACCCCGAGAACATCAAGAAATCAAGAGTTGGATGTAACCAACAGAGCTAACCAGGGAACACCAAAACAGTCTTTTGATCAGTAAAATGCTGACAGTGGGCCTGAAAGGAATTATTTGTAAGTTTGTGGATTTGACACACATAAGTCTTAAATCTTGTTTCCACTCTTCCAAAACTACTTGTCCATTGGCTCACCCATGAGCAGAGCTGTGAAGTTCCCACACATAGATCCTATATGTGATTTCCCTCAGCTAAGCAGTGGGATTCCCTGCTGTCCCTGCATGCATTTTCCTTGTGGTCTGAGAAGGAGCTGCGTAATTTAAGGAAGGAAAACCATGGTGAAGTATAAATCCCAGGAGAGAAGCAGGACAGTCCCACTGGAGGCCAGGAATTCTAGCGGCTTACACAGAATATGTCTTCTGTAAATGCAGACACTGAGACAGGGAAATGTGACAGGCATGGGTGTCCAGCTCTCGGGAGCAGAAGAGCTGAGGCGGAAAGCGTGCTCCACCACCCAGCTCTCTTCGCAGCCATTTCTCTCCCTATCCTTCAATAATTCCAGGCCTCATGGCTAAACACAGAGCTGGGAACCGTGAGCAGAACTCTGCGGTGTGATTTTGTATTAATTGTCACAGTGGATATTTGGAAAGTAATTGATTTCTCTAGTTGGTTTAACCCAATTTAAGAATCATGTCTAGACTCCATTTTATGGGTAAAATGGGATGCCAGGTGCCGTGTGTCCTGGGGCACAACGGCTGAACGGAGGCAGGGCGGACCCCTCGCGGCTGTCTGTAGTGGCGAACGCAGAATGATAAGCGTGATTCTCTGAATTATATCACTAACGAGATAAATGCCCCCATGCCTTGCTGCATTGGCACACAAAGGCAGTCATGTGCTCTCTCTCACTTCTCCGTAAAAGCCGGTCTGGCCTTCGTAACGACCTTCAAAGCAATGATATTAGGCACACACATTACAATACCAGGGTTGGCGTTTTTAACAGAACTAATGATGTTTCCTTTTTCAGAACAAATACATCAAACTGTGAATGCCCCTTTAAAGACGGACTTGCCTCTCCACAGCGAGATCACGGTTTGAGTCAAACCCAAGGGTTTCCGCGACCCGTTCTTCTCCCGAGTTGAGCTGTGGCTTCCCAGTGCCTGTGTGGACGTCTTATCACAGGCGGTTCAGGCAAAAGACAGAGAGACCTAGGGACATTGTGACATCTCCTGGGCTCTGTCATCACCTCCTGACATTCCTGGATGGACTGGGAATTCCCCTTTGCTGGCCCAACATGCATCCACGACGCTCCCGGAAACACTTCTTTCCTTGACTGGGAATCCTTCTCAAGAAGAGCTTTCCCTTTTCTGTCCCTTCAGGAGACACTGCCCCAGTGGCTGTCCAGCCGGAAAGGCCTGGGATGCCCCATCGACCTTCCTGCCATGACCCTGATGGGCACTCGTGGCCAGAGGGATGGCTGTTGTCCACGGAGCAGGCTGGTGCTGTGCTGCCACCTAGGGGACCTCTCTGCACACTGCAGGGCAACCTTGTCCACGTTCCCCAAACTTACCTGTCAAGTTCCTACTGCTGCCCAAGGGGACTTTAGTGGAGGAGGCCACTTGTCTTTCACCCATTTTCTTCTGCAGATGTCACTTGCTCTGACGGTAGTGAGGGTCGAGAGACGTCTGAGAGCATCTGCGTGTGGGAGTGGAGACCACGGCCCGTCGGCGTCTGCTGGTCAGCCCCAGCCTGGCCTTCCCATCTCTGGCTCTGGTCTGTGAGCTCAGCAGGGTTAACAGCACATCTGGGCTCCCTCACATGGCCAGACAGGTATTTGCAGGATTGTCCTACAGAGCCACAGCCCATGCAGGAGGCCCAGCCTCCAGACCAGCCGCCGTGGTGTGCGAGACAGGTGGGGCATGGAGATGTGGGCCAGCCACAACCGTGGGGCAGAGCTCCAGGGTCTGCCCAGGGGACTGGGCTCCTAGGTAACTGGCAGGGGAGCCATGGAGGGGACACAACTTGGAAGCCCCTAAACAAAATCTCGGAGGAGTCCCAAACACCAGCCGCAGGTGGATTGCCCGGGAAGCTTCTGGCCTAGAAAGCGCCCGCCATGCCGTTCTCACGGCCCCCAGGAACTGTTCCAGTCAGGCACAGTAAGACACCCAAGGACAGAAGTGACTGTCCTGAAGGAAGGAGTGCGTTATCCTCAGCGTTCCCTAGAGACGGTAGGTACTGGGGCCGTGCGGGCCAGCCAGGGAGGCCCTGCGTGGGCAGAGGCAAGGGCACCAGAGCTGCAATGTGGTTTCTGCAGCAGTGAGGCGGGGTGGTGAGGTTTAGAATTAGTGAGTCTGAGTAATTTCAGCTGGCTCTGGGGCCCAGGAGCTCCTCTTCCACATGGGGTAGTTGGCCCTGGGGTGATTTGTGGAGATGGCGAGTGTGAGTGTGACAGCCCAAGAGAGGACACGGTCTGGACGATTCTGAGCTCTGGACTGGTTGGTTTGCATTGGAAAGACATGCTTCTAGGCTCCTTGCTTACCCCCTCTTCCTAGAGAAGATGCTGGAAGACTCTGTTGGCCAACTCTGGGAGGGGAAACTCTCCCAGCATCACTAAGGCCCACGACGTCAAAGCCTCCGAATCTGGAAAACACGAAGTTGAGACTACATGGAGGCGGTGTTCCCAAACCTGGCTGGGGCCCTGCTGCCAACGTCACATCCCCAGGGCCTCTGAGCCCAGCCCTTGGCAACAGGCACCCGTGGTGTCTCTTTCCGAGAAGCAGGGGATGAGCTGCCAGGTCTGAGGACAGTTGAGAGGGAAATCTTGAGGCAGGAGACAACTGAAACCCCTAGGAGGAGAAGCCTGTGTCCTTTCAGGAGCTCAGACACGAGAGAAGGGGAATGGTGCTCAGTGGCCAAAACAGCAGGAAGCACACCCCAAAAGAAGAGACACTGTTTCCTTCTGGAAAGCCGTTAGAATTGTCACTATCGCCTGATGCCTGACAGCGGTCCGGGTGACAGGGGAGGGGAGAAATAAAAGAAGAAGGAGACATTGCTTGTTTCCACCTCTGCTAGGTTCACAGTCCAGCTGCAGAGGTTACAGAAGAATCAGGACAAGAAAACAAGGGTAACAGGTGTCGCGTCCTGTGTGTACGCGTCTCCTTGTGCACAGTGGCGTCCCACACAGAAAGCAACGCCGATCAAGCCAGCTGATATCCATCTCTTGTTGCAAAGCTTCAGGGACACATACACACACACACACACACACACACACACACACACTATGGACACTGGGAATAGTTTTACAGGGAGTGAGAATGATGGTGGCCCCAGCTCTTCTCCAAGAACCAGGAGCCCTGGCTTTGCCCTCACTTTTGCTTTCAGTGGCTTGACACTTTCCCTGCTTTCTCTTTGATTGGGCCCTGAGTTCCTTCCTTCTATTCTGACTATAGATCCTGCTCCCCCACCACGTGCTGGTGTGACCCTATGTGTGAGGACCTCTGATGAACGCTCCTTGCGCTGGAATGGCTAGCAAAAGCCTGTATGCATTTGAAATACCTAATAGCAAATACTCTTTCAAAAGCCTGCGATGATTCCTGTTCACATGGACCATGGATGAGAGTATCACCATTTCTCGCTATGCCTGGGTATTTTCAACATTCAAACTTTCAAAGTTCACCACGTAGGAAATGGCAGCTCCTTGGTGCTCCTGCGTCGGCCTGGACATCAAGGAAGGAACATCTTCTTATCTGTGAGCTGGCTCTGTCCATTTCATTTCCTTGTGACCTGCTGTTTCAACCTAGCACATGTCTTTCCCCTGGGATTTTTTTAAAAAGTACAGTTGATAGGCTATATCCTATTAGTTGTGGGGGGGGCACAAACTAGCCCTTTGATATATATATTTTTTTAAAGATTTTATTTATCTGACAGAGAAAGATCACAAGTGGGCAGACAGGCAAGCAGAGAGAGAGAGAGGAGGAAGCAGGCTCCCTGCTGAGCAGAGAGCCCGATGTGGGACTCGATCCCAGGACCCTGAGATCATGACCTGAGCTGAAGGCAGAGGCTTAACCACTGAGCCACCCAGGTGCCCCGCCCTTTGATATTTTTATCCATTGCAAAATGATCGCCATGATGTCTGGTTAGCACCTGTCACCACACAGCATTAGTACGGGGGTATGCACCACATCCCTCACGCTGTGCCCCATGACCCATGGCCTCTTCATAAAGCGGATCGTGGACCTCTTGTTCCCTTTCACTTATTCTGCCCATCCCCCAACACTACCCTGCCCACCCTGCTCTGGTAACCCGCAGTTTGTTTCCTGAATCTGTGACTCTGTTTCTCTTTTGTTCTGTCTGTTCATCTGTTTTGTTTCTTAGATTCCACATAGGAGTGGAAATCATATGATAATTGTCCTTCTCTGTCTGAATTATTTTACTTAGCCTGATAGCCTCCCGGTCCATCCATGTTGTTGCAAATGGCACAATCTCATTCTTTTTTATTGCTGAGCAATATGTCTTATGTGTGCGTGTCTGTGCGTGTGTGTGCGTGTGTGTGTGTGCGTGTGCATGTGTGTATATACATACACACCACATCTTGTTATCCATTCACCTACTGATGTTTTCCTTCTTTTAAAAAAAATATTTATTTGAGAAGGAGAGAATGAGAGACAGAGAGCACGAAAGGGGAAAGGTCAGAGGGAGAAGCAGACTCCCCACTGAGCAGGGAGCCCAAAGCAGGACTTGATCCCGGGACTCCAGGATCATGACCTGAGCCGAAGGCAGTCACTTAACCAACTGAGCCACCCAGACACCTGATGTTTTCCTTCTTGGTTTGCAAAATCTCTTTGAAGTTCGTGGATATAATGGCATTTTTTTTTTTTTTCCAGGCTGCTGCTTGAAATTCTCAACCTTTATTTCAATCTTCTTCTTGGTGCCTACTTTGTTTTACTTGTTCCCAAGAAAAACAAAAACACCTGTGCTCCAAGATAAACCATTAAGAACAATATTTCGCAGTTTTGTTTCCTCCTGTTTAGCTCTGAGCCATCTGTGATTTTTTTCTGGACATGGTGTGAGACAGGCATTTGAATTGGCTCCTGTTCTCAGAGTGCTTCTCCAGCACAGACATTCATATGTGTCCTTTCTGCATTTACCTGATCGCAGCTCACTCGTGTGCCAGACGCTGAGGTGCGTGTGGACCTCCCAGGACTCCGTGTCTGGTCGGGCCCTGTCCCTGTT
Source organism: Lutra lutra (assembly GCF_902655055.1). Lineage (NCBI taxonomy): Eukaryota > Metazoa > Chordata > Mammalia > Carnivora > Mustelidae > Lutra > Lutra lutra. The sequence goes on from NC_062282.1 coordinate 3,547,794, forward strand.
CCGTAATAGCCACCATATTGTTGATCAACCCGTCTTATAAAAAGTACTTAGCAGAAAGATCAACATGCTTCTGCTCCTTTAGAAGTTATTTCTAGAACGTGTAATCTTATGAAATGGATTGAAGTGCATTTTTGTGGACGAGTCGGGGGTCTTGGCTCCGCCCCGTGCTGTGTGACTTCCGCTCAGTTCCTTCACTCCCTCTGCCTGTCTCCTCGTCCGTAAAACAGAGGAAATGAGCAAACCTCCTCCACGAAGTGTTTGTGAAGATTAAATGAGCAAATACATTTGAAAGGTTAGCAGCATGTGTGGTTTGCAGTGAGTGCTCGTGTTCAGGGACTAAAGGAGTGTCAGGTTCAGTATCACAGACGCGATTGGCCTCGTAGCCTGCCCGGTGTCTTCAGGATCTGCGTGAGGCACCGTCACGGCTCCCAAACCGCTGGGAAGAAACGTGGCTGAGAGTGCATAATTTGGCTGATGTTACAAAGCATTATTTTGCAAAGGGGATAGAAATCAGATACTGATTTAATTTCCCCTCTAGTCCCATGGCCTATCAGGTTGTAGATGCAGAGAGTGGAGTATTTTGGGTTTAATTTTAAGGGATGTGTTTGGATGCTCTCTGGAGAAATTCAGTCGATTTCTGTGTTGGTTGGTCTATTTGGTTGGTTCTAGTTTGCTCTTTTGTTGGGATTTGCTTCTCCCCCTGGATATTTTCAAGTTGTCCTACTCCTCTGAGGTTTCTGGTTAGCACTGAAGGGCTAACTGGTAAAGGTCTAGCTGCCCCTGGGGGTCCCTGGGACCGGTCTTACAGGCTGTGCTCCCCAAACCCCTCGGGAGCTGGGACACTGCACAGGTGCTGGTCTTTCTGCAGCTGGACATTGGAACATCAGCCTCTGTCACCAGAGGAAGGAGATCCAAAATGCAAAATGCCCACCTTCACTTAATATCACATCCCTCGCCATTCGGCACACAAATCCCCCTGCAGGTGTACAGGCTCCAGAGACGATGGTTTCTTTTCTTTCTCTCTTTTTTTTGAAAGATGTTATTTATGTATTTGACAGGGAGCAAGAGGGCACAAGCAGGGGGAGGGGCAGGCAGACAGGGAGAAGCAGACTCCCTGCTCAGCAGGGAGCCCAACGTGAGTCTCGATCCCCCGACCCCAGGATCATGACCTGAGCTGAAGGCAGAGGCTTTACCCACTGAGACCCCCAGGCGCCCTGAGGATGGTTTTCTGATTCTTCCCTTGACCGGCCCAGGCTCATCACTCTGCCTTCTGTGAGGTCGTCCTGGGGATGCTCCCAGGTCTTTGAGGAATAATCACACGGTGGATCTCCTTTCTCCCCTTTCTCCCCGACCTTTCAATGTATTTCTTCCTAAGCTCTCCACAGAGCCCCCACCTCTGCCGCCCCCTCCATTCCAAGCACAGCAATGAAGCCCTGCCCTCTTCTGCTGTCCCAGTTCTCCGTCCCAGCAGCCACAGCCCATGGAGGAATTTTGTATGGAAGGCGGAGCCCAGGCCATCAGACTGGTCCCAGAGTCTCGGGACCAAGCCATGAGCAAGCCTGGGACAGAGGAGCCAGTGGGATGCAGGGGAGGCAGGAGGGGTCTTCTCCTTCACAGTGCATTTCTGCCACTGAAATAAAGCCTGCCTTTTCCTCTCCAAGGATGAGTGTGTGTAGAAGGCAAGGGAAGGGAATACTCTTTCTGATGGCAGATGTGCCTTCGTACGCAGACCAGGGTCTACAATGCTGTTACACTGAGGGGCCTTTGGCCTCTGCCCAGCATGTGTCAAGTCACCCCTGCCGGTACCCTTGTCCCCACTCCACCCTGGTAGCATCCCTGTCTGCAGGAAGCAGAAAGCTCAGGGCACGACACGCTCAGTAACGATGTGTCCCCAGCCTCCTGACCAATGCCTCTCCCCCAGCATTGTGTTCTTTCTCACAACCAACATGATCTCTTTCCACTATGCGTGATCTGATTTGAAATCCACTTTTTCCTTTCAAAGCATGGTTTGCTCCTCTTTCTTTTCCAGTTAGCACTCTGACTTCTGAAAGACCAAGAGCCAAAGCAGGGCTTTTCCCAGGCCCCAACTGCAGACTCGTCTCAAAGCATTCCCAGAGAAGAGTGATACTGTTCGGTTCCAAAACACGCTTTCACAGGGTCCATCCACTTAATGAAGAGGCGACAAGTGTGCTTGAGCGTCCCGAGCTCCAGACCCATGAGGCAGCCAGGAATGTGCCAAAGCGCTCAGCTCCCTAGATCCGTCCGCGGTGACACTGGCCTCTTCTGCTGCTAGAAACACTAAAGTTCGGGTTGCAAGAAATTATGTATTTGGCATGAAGGGATGCTGCTTTGTGGAACATTTTAATTTGCAAGGAGTGAGTCAAAGATTCGATGTAGTCACTTGTCACAAATTCAATACAGAATTATGAAACATTTCCATGTTGCTCTATATATATATATCTCAAAGCTCTTTGCTATTTGATTCTTCTGGAATGCATCATCTACTAGTTTCTTATCATCACAACCCCTCTGTGGTTTATACACATTCTCCAGCTTCCAGCTTCTTCTGAACAGATGCTCTGAAGAGCCCTCGCTGGGTGGCCCAAATCAGAGGACGGGAGAGAAAATCACCATTGGAGGAATAGATTCCCTGATGGAACAAACTCGGGGTTCCCTTGACATAGAATCCTTTGTCTGAGAAAGTTCCTACCGAGCTCAACAATTATGTAGTGACTGTGTTATCGAGATTCCCGAACAATATTTGGAATTATTAGCCCCGTTGGCTCCAAGCTGTAATATACTCAGGAAGAGTTTATGTCCAGAAATGGTGGTGATGTCATGCTTAAGTTGTGTACATAAAAAAGAAGTAGTAATAATATCACGAAAGTCTGTAAGTCAACTAAAAATCCTTGATTCTTATAAAACAGAAAAAGTGATGCACTTGGCAATCAGTCTCTATGAGGGGGGTGGGCTGTGTGATTTCATACCGACTATTGTCCTATCGGTTAGTCTGGGGACCAAGTAGCACAAGCCTACCTCAAACAACTTGGGTAAAGAGGACTTGGGTCACAAGAGGTTGTTGTATACTTGGACCCTGAGAAGGATCGTGATGGGCTTGGGCTTGGGGGCAGGCTAGGACCGGAAATTAGAAAGTTATCTTGGTGCTTTCTGACTGTGGGGTTTATATCCTACAGAGCAGGTCTTCCCAGAATGGTCATCAGCCTCTCGTGGACCAGTGGCACCGTGACCTGGCATTCCTCTCCCCACCCCATATCCAGACACTTCAGGGGGCTCAACCATTGGCTTTGCCTTACTTAGGAATCAAAGCTGGATGAATGCACTGGCCCGGAAGGAAAGAAGGGACAAGGAGCAAAGCATTGCCACTGACTTGGGTGGGTCATTGTACCTGCTCCCGGACCAAGAGGGAGGGGTGAGGCAGGCAGCTCCCTGACACTTCCTAGGATGGGAATTCTGGACCAGAAAGATGGATGGGATTCACAACAGATAAAAATAGCCTTGAGACATTCCTTGTGGCTCCTGCTTTATAAAGTTCTTTCTTAGTCTGCATTCGTTGTCACCCCGAGCAATGCAGCGTTTTCATCCTCCTCCTTTTAGAAATAGAAGGTTGAGATTTGGTCAAAAATCTAGATTTTCGGATTACACATTTCAGAAAGTTTTAATTTATTATGACACGAAGTGAAACGGATTTGTAACCTCGGTTTGACAAAGGACGACTGGGAGAGCCTCTGACACACATGAGCCTGCTGACATGGGTTTTGGGGGTCTGCAGAGCTCACAATCTGTCTTTCAGACAGTGACAGTCCCCATAAGATCAGCACAGTGTTCTTGGTGAGGCCTGACGAATGCAAAGTGAGACCCGGGAACTTGTTATGGAATGACACATATTTTGTGGCAGAAGCTGGACACACTGGTTACCAGATAACAAACGGGAAGCATCCTGTTGCAGCTAAATTAGGAAAACACAAGCATCCACGCAAGGGTGTCACCATCTGCATGAGGCAGCATGACCAGCATGTCGCCGCTGTAGCAGGTGGACGGAGGACCCTGTCACATCAGCAAGAACTGAAACGTGGTGAACTGAAGCCAGGCAGTTAGAAAGGACATGTGTGCGCTGCACGTCTGCAGTAGCCTAGAGAGGACATTCACAGAAGCAGCGCTTTTCAAGTGGATTAGCAACACTTGACCGGAGCCACCATCTTCGCTATTCCTGCCCGGCACCTGGCCTCCGTAAGGGTCTCAGGGGCCAGAAGCACCCAAGCCAGAGCAGAAGCTCAAACTGCAGGCCCAGCGGAGGAAAGCTGCTCTACTAACCAGTTCTAGAGTCCAGACACCACGGCAGTTTCTAGAAGCAGAGGCCCAGGGAGACATTCAAAGACCCTGAGTCTATTGCTGAAGCTAAGTCATTGCAGATCAAGCCGCTCCCCACCCTGCTCCCTCTGTCAGACTGCAGGGCACACTCATCGGAGGCAGATACAGTGTCCTATTTCCCTTTGTGTATGGTCCTTGGCACACAAGCTACTGGGGATGGTGGATAGATGCCTTTTTTTGTTTTGTTTTGTTGGTTTTTTGTTTTTAATCTTTCACTTTTTCATTTAAGAGAGAGCAGGAGCAGGAGTGGAAGGGGCAGAGGGAGAGAGAGAAACAGATTCCCCACAGAGCAGCGAGTCCAACACGGGGCTCAATCCTAGGATCCTGAGATCATGACCTGAGCTGAAGGCATACCCTTCACACACTGAGCCTCCCAGACATCCCACCCTCAGGGGTTTTACACATCTTTGGAAGCCAGCAGCCCAGGATTGGTGTGTGATTGGCCAAGGAAGAAAGTAGGTCTGTCACCAGACTGATGGTTAAACATTCTGGGGTGTCTTCAGTAAGTGCGGATGCTACAGCTCCACACGTAGGTAGAAAGATCCAGACAGCCCCACTCAGGACTTACCCAAAATGTTCAGCAGAAGAGGGATGCCGTAATCTGCTTGGGCTGCCATAACAAAATGCCATAAGCTCGGTGCCTTAAACAAGGACCATTCATGTCTCCCGGCTCTGGAGGCTGGGAGTCCAAGATCAAGGTTGGGCACGTTCAGTCTCTCCTGAGGGCTCTCTCCTGGGCGTGCAGACAGCTGCTTCCTTCTCGTGTCCACACATTCCCTCTGAGCTTGTGCTTCCCTCCTGTCTGTTCCCCTCTGGAAGGACACCAGTCCTATTGGAGGAGGACCCCACCCTTATGACCTCAGTTAGCTATAATCACCTCTTCAAAGTCTCTGTCTCTATACGCAGTCACATTGGAGGTTAAGGTTTTCATATATGAATTTAGGGAGGATATCATTTTGTCCTTAACCAGAAAGAACTCCTCTAGTAGCTGGTCACTTATTTTTCTGAGCTGCAAATTCAGAAAACGCTCTTAGGAGAACATTGGCATGATTTTTTTTTTTTTTTCTTAATTTCCTAAGACTGACATGAGGACCAGCCTCCTGAATCTAGAGCAGATCCCATGACCTTTGTAGCCAAAGCCCAAAGTGTCACCTGTGACCAGCAAACTGTTGAGAGGGCTGTTGACAGTTACTAGCACCTGGAAGGACCAGGAACCCACAGCAGGTGTGCCTTGGCTGCCGAGGCCGAGCCTGCAGAAGGGAGGGTGTTGGGGCATACCTTGCTGGTTTCCTAGCCAGAAGGATGGAGTCTTTATGTACCCCTTTGTCATGGACCCAGCGTTTCTACCCCCTTGGAGAGGAGAGGCCTGACGTGAAGCTCTTGATTATTATATAAGTGCCTGACATTAAACCTTGCCAAGGCACCCATTTCAGTGACATCCATCTCTCATGAACACACTGCAAGCTACAGGGAGCTACCATTAGAACAACCAGATAAGGCAGGAGACTGCCTCACCCCCCGCCCCCCAACTGCCAGCCCCACGAAGGGCCCTTTGTAGAAAGCTCTGGGTGTGTAGGTTACAGAGGATTTGAGTGACCCCACTTCACCCTCCCCACACCCTAATTCCTGCTCTTCTGTTTTAGATTACCGTCCAGAGAGCCCATGAGTCCGAGGCACTCCACCCCCGGCGCCAGGAGCAGCAGAGCTCCAGGACTGCCCGAGCTCTCTCTTGACCCACTGCCCGGCTGTGTGGTCTCAGATGTGCCGTGTAGCCTGCAGGACCTGTGAGTAATAAATCTTGTTCACAAGTTCCTGGATGCTTTTTGCCGAAGTGCAACCTGTGATTGTAATGAGAACCTCGAGGGCCGCAAGGGCCCCACTGGCTCCACGAGGGGATGTCTGGGGCTCACTGCAAGGGTGACAGGCTGGGCAGGTGCCTCCTGCCTTCCTGTCCAAAAGAATCTTTATCAATAAGTAAAGACCAATGCAAGACCCCCGAAATCCACATGCCGTGGCCCCACCCCCAGCACGATTGGATTTGGAAACAGGGCTGTTGGGAGATGGTGCGGATTGGGTAAGGTCCTGTGGCAGGCCCAGCAGGGGGCTTACCCCCCGCCCACCACCCCTGCCCAGGCTCAGGCAAAGGCTCTGTAAGCTCACCAGAGCAGGGGGACATCCGCAGACCAGTTAGATAGCTCCCAGCAGAGCCCAATCTGCCGGCTCCCTGATCCGGGACACCAACCTTCTGAGACGCCCGATCTGCAGGGCTTTGTCACAGCAATCTGAGCAGACTGGGACGGTGGTTCCTGTGGCCGCAGCACAGAAGAACGCACTCTTAGGGGCTGTAATTTTTTGCCATCATTCATTTAGGTGCGAAGAAATGTCACCACAACAGCTCCCACAACAAAAGGGCCTCTCGACGGTGACATTCCGGACAGATTTGGGGTCACACCAGCCTCCAGGGGACAGCATGTTCTCTAGATGGTAAAAGCGAAAGGAATTAATCCTCTGATTGAGGAAGATTGTCCAGTTTGACTTTTACTAGAAATATTGGTCTAAACTTACTAGCATTTAGTGAGATGAGGAAAGTACAGGTCAGGAGATATTAAGAAGCTCTGAACCACCTTTGACGGCCGGAGCTGACGTCCTGGGATGCTCCAGAATTCCCGCCAGTCCCAGGGTCCGGGGCTGCTGTGTTCCATCTGGAGCATAATCCGAACAGCTTTTAGAAATGAAGCTTTTCTCCCACAGGTCTACGTGGTTTCATCCAAACCTGAAACAGGAATTAAACATAAAAGGCTCCTGAGCAACGTTGTGGTGGAAAGCAAGGGTTCTAGGTGTTTCTGAATCCTTTTTGAATCCCTCCTTTAACTGGAACCCAGAACTTTGATTCTGTGTTTGAGAACCATGACAGCCTCCTTGGGACCTCAGAGGTCTACTGTTCTGTGAGCCGAGCTGCCCTTCCCTTGTGATGCTCTGACTGCAGCCGTCCTGACAGGCAGCGTCAGATCACCTCGCCCCCACCACAGTTTCCCTGAAACTCTGAAGTACAGCTCAGGAGGGCATCAGTTTCTAAAATGCCGTCAAGATAACACGGTTTTACTTGACGTTAACCAGTATAACATGAAAAAGAGGAAACATTCTCGCAGGTCACAAAAGTTGGGGAAAAGTTACGTGAGGTGACGATCTCCCTTCCATTTCTCAAGGTCACCGTTTCCAGAACGCGTCGATACGGCGACCTCTGTAGGTCTGCAGGGAACAAGTGTCCATGTTCGCCGCACGTCCTCGTGCCCCAGGCTGGGGCACCGACTGTGACCAGGGCCGCAGGTGAACTCGTCCCGACCATGGGCTTCAGCAACAACAGCAGAAGTGGGGTGCCCTCGCCTTCACACCCCAACTCACCCAGGAGGAGGCATTTAAAATGCTGCCCCAAGCCGTGCATAGAAATGAGTGAGAAAAGCCAAGGTTTAGTCAAATGGTAAGAGTATTGGAAAGCATGCAGAGGTAAGCATTCAGACTTCAAAAATAAAAATGTAAGCATAGAATTTCACGTCCGATGGAGGGAGACCTGGGGAAGACTGTGGGAAAATGATCTCTGGGCTTCATTAGGCAGAAAATTGTGGCAATTTGGAAGTCAGATGATTCAGCAGATACAAAGCCAAGAAGAAACACTAATTGGCACACTGGCGTGTGTGGCAAGAGCTATGCTGGTACCCAATCGATGAACCGCCAGTTAAATGATTTTCTGTACCAACTGTGTCGTCAAAAAAAATTTCACATTTTGAATGTCAGAAAATAAGGAAAGAAGTTTCATACATTGCTGCAGCATCCGTGAGGATTTCTGGGAAACCCTTCTATTTTGTCTACTTGGTAGTGAATATGCAAATATATTATCATTTTTATTTTTTGATTAACAGGGTTTTGTGATGCTTTTTCAATTAAAATAAGGGTTTGTTTTCATATGTGTTTTTGTTCATGTATCTCATTACCACTAATGGAGTTATAAAACAAATAAATTGCTAATACTCATGTTTTGCCATCTGATTGCAACACAATAATTGAAAATGCATTTTTGTGAATGATTTTCTGGTCCCAGGCTATGTCCCAGACACCACCTCTGTGTTGTGAACCCAGAGCATCCCTTCCCCTATGCAGATGTTGAAGACACATGGAAACTTAAGGACAAGAAACTCTTCCAAAGTATTTGTTCAGTGTGGTTGTTGCTGTGTGCTGAATTTAAGGTTTTCCCACAAGATGCAGATGGGGGGGGGGCAGAGACCACATTATCCTGGTTATGCCACAGGTAGGATTGGTGCCATGCCCCAGATTCCTATTTGGAGTAATGGAGTCATTGAACGTAACTGCGTGTCAGTCTTCCGAATGGTAAATCTAGTCTCTTCCCCTTCACCTGCCATGCTCCGTGATACATTTTGAACCGTCCCTGCTGCCCACGTGCAGACAGAAATATGCCCCTATGAAGGACTGCAAAAGGAAAGAGCCGTTTTGTTCTACTTGGGAAAGACATCTGCAGAATACGCACCACTACTACTCAAATTCGTATCATTTTAATTGAAAATTACATTGTTACTCAAAAACAGAAGCAGGCCTGTAAGGATAGAAGACACAGGGATGGTTGCCAGAGGGGAGGAGGTGAGGGGAGAGGGAGGTAGAAGCTTCCAGTCACAGAATGGGTAAGTTATGGTGATGGAAGACGCAGCCCAGGGCATAGGGTGAATGGTACTGGACCAGCGTCGTGTGATCCCTCATGGCAGCTCCCTCTGGGGAGTGGAACCTACAGAAACAGCGAATCACTGTTTTGTGCACCTCACACTGATGTAACTAACTCTGCATGCCAACCGTACTGAGATTAAAAAAAAAAATTAAGAAAATAAATGACAATTGCTGTTAAAACACCTCCTTTGTTCTTAAAGAGAGTGTACAAAAGGAGCCATAAAAACACAGTCAGTCTAGACCCTACAAGACAACTCTCAGGTGAAAACCAAAATGAAAAAAAAAAAAATGGGGCGCCTGGGTGGCTCAGTGGGTTAAGCCGCTGCCTTCGGCTCGGGTCATGATCTCAGGGTCCTGGGATCGAGTCCCACATCGGGCTCTCTGCTCGGCAGGGAGCCTGCTTCCTCCTCTCTCTCTGCCTGCCTCTCTGCCTGCTTGTGATCTCTCTCTGTCAAATAAATAAATAAAATCTTTAAAAAAAAATGAAAAAATGAAAAAAAAAGAAAGAAAGAAAGAAAAAAGAAACCAAAGTACACCAGAAACCAGAATTGAAAGTGTCTTAGAGATGTATTTTTCTCTTAAAATCGAATGGACTTTTATTCTTCTAGCAGAAAAGAAGAGAGAGAACAGATGTCACTGACTCACACAGCCCTGAGAACATGTGCGTTATCGTGGGAGGAGGCTGAGTTGCTCTTAGACAAATGAATTGCCCATTCAGATGTAGGCATTTGCTTTCAGTTTTGAAAATGAGTCCAAAAGTCATCTGCAATATATCGCTACTTTAGGAGTAAATCACTGATACACTAATAGCCCTGATGGATCCATTTTATTTGATTAATCAAGTCGCTGGATGGGGTTCCAATGTTTTGGATTCACAAGGGACATTGGATTGCGTGATGCACAATTTTTCACGCTGATTCCTCTAATTACCAAACATTAATGCAGTTTCTGGTCAAAAATCACAAATGTATTTCATTTAACAAATGCTTCCTTCACCACAAACAAAGCCCTTGAGGTATGCTTTTAGAGGTGGGGATGGTTTTCTTCTTCGGCATTACCTAATCTGATAAAGTACAGCCAGATGATTCAAAGTGAAAATCCAGATGCAGAAAAGGACTTTAAATGTTTCAGAGCACTTTTTAAAATTCCTACTGGCTACTCTATCATGCTGTGTCATGGCAAGTTTGCCATACGGGATTTAACTTGAATCAGTGGTAGAATTAATGTAGCTAGTTCCAATGTCCAAGGGTGAAAATTATGTTTGCTGAAAATGCAGGGCATTAAGGGCAGAATTTTCTCTGTGGCAGCTCCCGAAACAGATCTAATCTAGCTGTGTGAAAAATGCAGTACAGAAAGAGGACCCCTCGGGACTCAGTTGGAAGGAGGTGCCCATGGAAAGCCCTGAATTAGCTCTTTGGGAAGAATACAAAATAAAGACGGCATTAGTAGATAAAGCAGGGGATCCAGAAATGTCCACAAGCAGGAAGAATCCCCCCTCCTCACCAGGGTTTCAGGATTGATGACGTTGAGCACAAGAAGGGACCTCAAGGAATACAGGTTCCCACAGGAAAGAGAACGATTTCTTCTTTAGGAGCAAACTAGAGATGTTTTCTATCTTTGTCCAGGGTACAGAGAGGTATCTTCCCCAGGCCAAGACCTCTGACATGAAAGTGAGAGGGAAAACGGTCTGTATGAACTAAAGTGCCCTGAAAACACGGGCATCAGGACACAGTGCTGAGTGAGCCCCGAGTCCTTTTATGTCCGATGCACAAAGAAGAACCCCTCTGGCTAAAATAGTTTTGGAGTCTCCTTATGTCTGATTGGTGTCTCCATGCAGCCTCCATATTTCATGGTTGATTTTCCATGGATCCCATCATCTTCTGTTACTCATATTTTTTCCTGTAACTCTGAATCAACAGTGTTGACCTGATGGATGTGGGACAGGAGAAGAAAACAACCCGGCTAGTCTAGTAAAGCAAACATTGCACTGAACACAGTTAAACAGGCAAAGATTTTGTTCAAGGTTTTTCCAGTAAGGTGGGGGGGTACTCAAACTCAGTCTGGTGGCAAGGGGTCAATTTTCTCAATGAGCCAGTGGAACAGCACTGTTGGGTGTGAGGGAAGATGTTGGCCGTGGAAGTGCCCCCTGCACTTTGAGCTATTTCCGCATCTGCAAAGGTTTCTGTCCCTGATTAGGCCATCTGCATTTGCTCACTGTCACCCATCAAATGAAGGCTCCTACCCTCCCACAGAGACAGGGAGATGTAGCCACTATCTTCCTTCGTGATTATGTCTCAAAGGCACGGCTCTCAGTGTTTTGAAAAAGAAAGAAAAGAAAAAAATGAAAAGAAAAGAAAAAAGAAAAGAAGAAAAAGACATCACTAGGTTATAAAAGCACAAGAGGTTTTTAAGAGTTCCATGTATATCAAAGTCACAGGAAAAATAACTTACAATTGCAAGATTCCCCAAAGAAAATACTCAAAGGCAAGGGAGATCATGGGCCAAGACTCAAGAAGAAATCTGTCTAGTCAAGCCAAGGGGGATTGTAAGGTCACCCCCAGACAAGTGCATGAACTGGAGATTGGAGAGTTTTTTCAAAATGGCAATAAAAAAAGCAATACTACAAACAAAAAATAAAGGAGAAAACAAAACACAATCTCAATGCAGGAAGAGCCCGAGCCCGACCTGAAAATTGGCACCTCTCGGAAAAGCATGGCACAGCACGCGTGTCATGTTCACCCACGAATTACAGGTGCGCCGCCAGGCTCCCAGCCTCATCAGACCCTAGCAGAGCCTTTGCTGACTTTGTCGGACTTAATTCCAGCCGTCAAAATCACAAAGTGGGGCTCCTCGGGGATTTCCAAGAGCTAAGCCTGAAATGGTGGTCATGTCATATTCTCATGACTAGCAGGGAGCTAGGCAGGCTGTCTGCAGCTGGTGAGGTTTCCCCTGCTATTCCCCCTGGAATAGACAACCCATGAGCTCTCACACGTGGTAGGCAGAGCATGTGGGTTCCACCATAAGAGTGGCTTGAAAGTGGCAACTGTGGCTACAAGGCAGCTCCCAGGATCTCCACCCATGACCTCCGGCCAAACAGACTTTGTAAAGAATGGACTCGGCAAGGTGCTACCCCCAGCCTCGCTCAGGGTCTGGGGATCCACATCATCGCCCTTCCCTCAAGCCAGAGACTCCGTGAAGAGCAGAAACCTGCAGGCAAGGTTGTGTTTCAAATATCACCCAGTCTGAAGACAGCCAGGCAGACAAGTCCAGCAGCCAGTCCAGTGCATAAGTATAGAGATTAGCGGACCGTCTGGATACAGACAACAAGAAATGAAAAGAGAAGAGTCAAAGGTGTTGGTTAGAGAAACATGGGTCCAAGGGCCCAGAGCACGGCTGCATCATGAGATCAGAGCACAGGGAGGAGAAGCCACAGAACCAGAGAGGATCACACGGGCACAAACAGAACAGAGGAAAGCTGAAGGTCATTCCAAGGTCAGAGGCTACCTGCAAAGATGGGATGAGCCAGTCTGTTGGCTTCCTGGCCCCTCACTAGGACCTGGCTGAGAGGAGTTTCCACAGGGTGAGTAGAAGACCCCCGACCTCGGCTTCGGTACAGGGAATCAAAGAGGGGGAGCAGGAAGGACAAATGCCAGCTTATTCTACCAGAACCACAATCACAAGAAATAGGAGAAGGTTCAGATCATATCTGAAAAAACACTAAGACCAAGAGAGGCTGGAGGTGTTCTGTTGTAAGTTGGTTGTTTGTGATGTAGACATGAAGGTGTTTCTCTGGAGATGTTTGCAAAGAGACAGAAGAAAAGTCTGGACATCGGAGGTCCGGACACTCTAGGACCAATGACAGGGAGAGCAGCAGGGAGAATGGGAAAAAACATGGACCCCGGAGCAGGTAATCCCAAGGGTTGTTGCTGCTTGTTGTCTGAGAAGAAACTGACTAGGGGGTTAAGGGACTAGTAAATACTGGTTATTTGTTTGTTTGTTTTTTGTTTTGTTTTGTTTTGTTTTGTTCGGTCAGTGGAGAAGGCATTGGCGGAGAATATACATTGAAGTCAAGGATCAGTTTTGCTCTGGGGCCCAACTAGATCAGAAAGGCCACTGGCCCAAAGGGCCCAGTAGTGCACATATCAACAGGAACCCTCACGGCCTGGGTGTGGGTGCTTAGGGAAGCCAGACAGCCACATGATGAACACGAGGTCATTTCCGAGGACATGTCCAACTTTAGCATCATATGATCTGAGCAGGAGTGTGAGGCCGGGAAAGGGCAGATGGGAAAATAGAATGTTGGCATCAGCAGAGAGGAAAGGTCACCTGTCCTGTTCCTCTCTCTGCCAATGGAGACTCTTCCTCCGCATGTCCCAGCACCAGGAGAAATTTCTAGCTTCTTGTCCCTTGCTCCCACTCTCTCACTCTGCCCCAAGAAGGAGCAGCTAATCAACTGGAGTTTGGGGTACAGGTCCCTAGAATGAAGATGTGTTCTATTTCCTTGGTTTTGCTGTCCTCTCCCCTGGGTTTCCTATCCTCAAGGAATTCCTTCTCCCCCCTGCTGTCTCCTCCAGGGGGCGCCAGGGCAGAGTAGGGCTCTCTGCACTCCCCCAGGAGAAGCCAGACCAGCCAGGCACTCTGGGGGGAGTTGGGTGGAAGCTGCATTGTGGCCTGAGCCGCTGAGACCCTCTCCTGCACAGGGTAATTGTTTGAACACTGATGGTCTAACCTTCCTTTGCACTCATCTGTGTTTTGCAGGCTGCCCCGTTGCCCACGAAGGGCAGCAGGATGAGGTAAGATGTTGATGGCAAGCCTGCTGGCACTTTCCCAAAGGGCTAACCCACAGAATTTTCTGGTTCAGTGGAACTGAAGTGAGACATGGTCATCTTGGCTTATAGAAGATTCCCCTGGGGACCTCTGCGGGCTGGCCCTGCTCGGAACTTGACATGGTGAAGGTCATTCTAGAGGGCAAGTAGCCTTTCCTGCTCAGGCGTCAGCCTGAGGGCAATCCCTAGATCAAATGTGAGAGAGCAGGAGGGTGTATGGGCTCCTCCCCCGCCTGCAGCCCAGCACGGGAGCCACATGGGGTCCCCACAGGAAAGCCTCACCGTCAGAACCGATTCGGTTCATCAGATGACTTCTGGCAGATCCAGATGGTGATATAGAACACCCACCCAGATGTGGAGGACAGGAAGACGATGCTCTTTGGACTTCGGTTTTACAAATCGATTTTTGAATCTGTCTACGTTTCATCAAGCTGCATGCTCGTGGCTATTTTGGCCTCCACCGATGGGGCTCATGTCAGAAACGCCCCGGCCTGGAGTACTTAAGCTGCAGCCACACCAACCCATCTCATCTGTCCACGCTTAGTGATGAAGGCTGTGGGTGGAAGGTGACGGGAGCGAGGGACGGACCCTGAGGCTGCTCCCCACTCAGCTGCGGACACTGGAACTTACGTGGAAGTGAGGTCCACGGCAGCCAGCCTGGGTGACACACTACCAGGAGCATCTTCCCATGTTCCCACCAGCAGGGGGGTCCCAGCCCTGGCCTGCCATCACATCCTCCCTGGCCAGGGGTCCAGGGAGTGTGTGAAAACGGGAGAACCAGCGGCCTCCTCTCTTGTCCACAGGCGACCTGCTGCTCCCACCAAGGGGATCACCACTGACTCCAGGGCACTTCCCGAAGCTCTGTCCCCTCCCTCCTCATTCCTAACAACCCACTCAGCTGCTCAGACCCAGAGAGTGACCCACCACCCCCCCACCGCCCCAGACGAAGCAGCTGCCCACAAGCAGGGCAGAGGGAAGACACTGTGGAGAGAGGACTCACACCTTCCAGCTCAGTCTCTGCGAGGAGGCTGGAGTCCTTACACACGGGGCACTTCCGTAGTCCCACAGGTCCACCCCACTGGTCTGGGTCCGCACGCCTGCTGGCCTCCTCGGCCTGCCCCTGCCTGCCCCTGCCTGCCTCCGTTCCCGCTCCGGCCCCAGGAGTCCTCCGCTGCCTGCCTAAGCTGGCCTCTTTCCTTCCTCACGGCTGGGCACCCCACAGCCGCTCTGCACACGGGTCTCAGAGCCGCCCTCCTGGACTGTCAGTGTAGGCCCTCCATTTTCCTCTCTGGTGCACTGTCCGGGGCTCCCTATGCACTGCTGACCTCAGAGGGCAATGATTTCTGCGTGCTCGATGGAGGTGATGCTTACTAGCACGGGGGCCTCTGTGTCATCTTGTTCGATGTGACAGGTATTGCACTCCGCACACTGTGGACACATTCAGTTTTGTCGGAAGAAAGGAGTCCCCAGGTCCTGTGGATCGGGTCCAAAGCCAACAGTCCAGGCAGCAAGAGCAGCATCAGGCCGAGAGTGGCCTCAGGCGTCTGCACACGGCTCTGTTCTTCCAGCACATGGCGTGGTTCCACTGTTTGCTGGGAACACGCAGGGATAGTCACTAGGGATACAAAGTGACTTCTGCTTTGAGCACTTGCCCAGGGAAGGGGGTTTTGGTACTTAGTGAAACAGTTGTAACGCAGGGTCATCGGGGCTGTGATCAAGGCAGGTGAGCAGCGCCATGAGAACGCAGGACGTGAGCAGAGGACCGTGAGGACGGTGCGGTATCCAGGGCAGCCAGATAGATCCTGGCCTGGGGAGACGGGGCTGGGCCCATGGGAAAAAGTGAGTCGTGTGGCTGGCACTGGCGGAGTGTAGCCGGGAGCTGACATGGGAACAGGGAGGAGCCCAGGGGCTCTACACCTGGCCGAGCATTACTGTCACCCACAGATGTGAGGGGTTCCTGGCCCTTCGGGACTGCTGAGGTTCACTGGATCTCAGGCATAGTCCAGCAAGATGTGTACGTGACAGGATATAGCCCTGGGGATGAAGACCAGGCCATGGCACAGGGAGAAGAGAGGCTGGTGTTCACGGTGGTTTGTTTACCTGGGCAGAAAGTGAAATAGTGATCGCAGAGAATGTGGGAGGCCCACCCTGTGCCGTCACTGTGCCATCACTGTGCCGTGTGCCCGCCCTGTGCCGTCACTGTGCTGTGTAGTTTCTGGAGTCCTCAGCACCACCTTCCTATGGTGCATTCTTCCTATGGACTGAACATGTCCAACATGTGAGTGCGGCTAGAGGAGGTCGTGAAGATGGGCCCTCCCGATGGGGTGGTGTCCTGACCAGAAGGAGAGACACCAGAGAGCCTGCTGTCCCTCTGCATGCATCACCCAGGAAGGGCCCAATGAGCACACAGTCTGCAGGCCATGAAGAGGTCCTCACCAGAACCCGACAGGCCCCTGGCCTCACACTTCTGGCCTGCAGAGCGTGACAAACTCACAGCTGTCGTTTGAGCCACTGGCCTGCAGCATTGTGTCATGGTACCCGAGCTGGCTAAGATGCCAACCCTACTCTCTGGGCTCCCGTAAGCCTGCCCTTGCCCAGGTTCTTCAGCAGATGGCTCCTCGCCCTGGTCTTCAGAGCCCACACACAGGGCACTTGAACCCTGCTCCTGCTGTGACGAGTTCTGGCAAACCTGACCACTTAAACCAGCATGAGCTTAGGCCTCATCGCTTTGTGGTTCAGAAGCTTGGGCACAGTGGGACTCCTGCTGTTTCTCTACTCCGGGTCTCACATCCCTGAGATCATGGTGTGGACAGGCTGCGTTCCTTTCCGGCGGTCCTGGGGAAGACTCCATGACCAAGCTCATGCAGGTTGTTGGTGGTACTCATTCCCAGGTGCTTGTGGGCTCGTGCTCCTTGCCAGCTCTGGGTCTGGGGTGGTTTGTAGATTCTAAGCAGCCATGTCCCTGCTCAGGGCACCCTCTGTGCCAGCGCGAGCAGGGGTACATCTGTTCTGACTCACACCCAGACTCTCTCCAACTGCCCCTTCTGCCATGTCTCTCTCTGCCCCCAGCCAGAGAAAGTCACTGCTTTTTCCTAGGGCTCATGTATTTAAATTGGGCTGAAGAGATAATCCGAGATCATCTTCCTGTTTTAAAATAGATCACTTCGTCACATATGCAAGGGTCCTTCTCCGCAGTACCCAGAATGCTCTCCTTCCCAAAGACAACATCAGCATAATCGTAAGCCGGCTTGCTGCTAACATCAGAGTGTGAGGCTGATGGTATAAATAAGAGAGATTGACAAGTATATACCGCAGCCAGAGACTTCCACAGCCCTCTGTCGGTAGTTGTGAAAGCTGGGCTGAGCAGCACTATCCACCACCTTAATCTGTGGACTCCCATAGCCTCCTCCACCACCAACAGTCGAATACACATTCTCCTCACACTCTCCTGGAACGTCCGCTCAGAGAGATCACAGTTTGGACCATAAAGCATAGCTCAACACATTCAAAAATCAGAAATCATGCAAAGTATATTCTCAGACAACAAGGGTGTTAAACTAGAAAGCAATAACAGAAAGATAGCTAGAAAATTGTCTAACATGTCTATGGAGAACTAAAAACACCCTTCTTGATAACCCATGAGTCAAAGATGAAGTTCCAAAATAAATTTTAAAATGCTTTGACATAAATGAAAATAAAACAGAGCTCATTGAAATTTGGGGGATGTAACAAAATCGGCACTTAGTGAGACAATTGTCCCCTCAAATGTGTCTATTAGAGAATTAAAAAAGAGACAAACTCAACCACATAAACGTCTACCTAGACAAGGAAGATCACATTAAGTCTAAAGCAAGCAGAAGAAATAAATAATAAAAAAGCAAAAATTAATGAAAAGTGGAGTTAAGAAAACAACAGGAAAAAATAAACTAAACTGAAGTTTGATTCTTTACTTTTTATTAAAAAAGAGCAATAAAATTGATGAGTTCCAGACAAGCTAAAAAATAAATAAACATAAAGAACTAAACTACTAATATCAAGAATGACAAAGATGTCATTACTACTGATTCTATGTACATTAAAAGGATTATGAAAGCATACCATAAACAACTCTATGCCCATCAAGTTCACAACTTTGAAAAAGCAACTTGAAAAGCAAACTATCAAAACTCAAAAAGAGAATTAGATAATCTGAATAGAACTTGAATAAAACTATGTCATCAAAGAAGTTGAGTTAATAATCCTCAAAAAAGAAAAAAAAAATACCCAAATGTTTTCAAAAACGAATTCCACTACATACTTAAAGAATGTGTGATACTATTTCTCTATAGTCTCTTCCGGAAAATAGAAACAGATGAAACACTCCATAAGTCATCCTATGAGGCCAGCATCACCCTGATAACAAAACCAAAGAAAGACATTGGAAAAAGGGAATTATAGACAATCTCTCTAGTGAACCTCCTGAGTGTAGATATAACAATCCCCAACAAATACTAGCAAATCAAATCCAAACAATGTATGCAAAAAATAAAATTATACTTGCAACCTAGTGGTATCTATTTAAATTGTGCAAACCTGGCCTAACACTTTTTAAAATGATCAATTTAATCCACCATTTCAGCAGACTAAAGAAAAAAATCCTAAGATCTCATCAGTTGTAATAAACAAGTCATTTGGTAAAACCCCACACCAACTCATGATAAACAACACCAACAACAAAACTCTCAGCAAAATTGAAATAAAATGGAGTTTTCCTAATCTGATAAATAATTTCTACAAACAACTTACAGCCAACATCATATTTAATGAGAAACTAGATACTTTGCCCATCAGATTGCAAATGAGGCAAGGATGTCTTCTCTTGAGATCCTGTTCAACATCACACTGGAAGTACTAGCTAATGCAAAAAAAAAAAAAAAAAAAGGAAATAAAAGAAAAACGGATTGGAAGAGAAGGTGTAAAACTGCCTTTTTTCAGATCACTTGATTTTATTTTTAGAAAATCTAAAAGAAGTTGCTGTGGCTGATATCGAAGAGGTTACTGCCTATGTTCTCCTCTAGGATTCTGATGGATTCCTGTCTCACGTTGAGGTCTTTTATCCATTTTGAGTTTATCTTTGTGTATGGTGTAAGAGAATGGTCGAGTTTCATTCTTCCACATGTAGCTGCCCAGTTTTCCCAGCACCATTTATTGAAGGCAGCAACTTCTTTCAAGATATGTCTCCAAAGGCAAAGGAAACAAAAGTGAAAATGAATTTTTGGGACTTCATCAAGATCAACAGCTTCTGCACAGCAAAGGAAACAGTCAACAAAACAAAGAGGCAACCCACGGAATGGAAGAAGATGTTTGCAAATGACAGTACAGACATAAGGTTGATATCCAGGATCTATAAAGAGCTTCTCAAACTCAACACACACAAAACAGATAATCATATAAAAAATGGGCAGAAGATATGAACAGACACTTCTCCAATGAAGACATACAAACGGCTATCAGACACATGAAAAAATGTTCATCATCACTAGCCATCAGGGAGATTCAAATTAAAACCACATTGAGATATCACCTTACACCAGTTAGAATAGCCAAAATTAGCAAGACAAGAAACAACAAGTGTTGGAGAGGATGTGGAGAAAGGGGAACCCTCTTACACTGTTGGTGGGAATGCAAGTTGGTGCAGCCTCTTTGGAGAACAGTGTGGAGATTCCTCAAGAAATTAAAAATAGAGCTTCCCTATGACCCTGCAATTGCACTACTGGGTATTTACCCCAAAGATACAGATGTAGTGAAAAGAAGGGCCATCTGTACCCCAATGTTTATAGCAGGAATGGCCACGGTCGCCAAACTGTGGAAAGAACCAGATGCCCTTCAATGGATGAATGGATAAGGAAGATGTGGTCCATAAACACTATGGAGTATGATGCCTCCATCAGAAAGGATGAATACCCAACTTTTGTAGCAACATGGACGGGACTGGAAGAGATGATGCTGAGTGAAATAAGTCAAACAGAGAGAGTCAATTATCATATGGTTTCACTTATTTGTGGAGCATAACAAATAGCATGGAGGACAAGGGGAGATGGAGAGGAGAAGGGAGTTGAGGGAAATTGGAAGGGGAGGTGAACCATGAGAGACTATGGACTCTGAAAAACAATCTGAGGGTTTTGAAGGGGTGGGGGGTGGGAGGTTGGGGGAACCAGGTGATGGGTATTAGAGAGGGCATGGATTGCATGGAGCACTGGGTGTGGTGCAAAAACAATGAATACTGTTACGCTGAAAAGAAATAAAAAATTTAAAAAAAAAGAAAATCTAAAAGAATTGACACAAAAAATTTTCTGGAACAGATAGATGAATATAGATAGCCAGATGGCAAGATACAAGGTTAATATAAAAAACCTGAGTTACTTTCTCATATCATCACAAAAAGCAATTGGAATTTAAAATTAAAAAATACATATCTTCCACAATAGCACCAAACAATAAAACACTCCAGCACAACTATAATAAAATATGTATGGGCTTTATATGTGGAAAATAAAAACTCTCATGAAAGAAATCAAGGATCCCAAGAAATGGGGTGATATTCTGGGATCCTAAATTGGAACACTTAGTAGCATTAACATATGCATTTCTCTCAACTTCAAGTACAGATTCAACACAATTCCAATCAAAATCCAAGCAAGCTGTTTGGTAGTCAAAAACAAAAATTTCCATGAAAGGGGAAGTGGGCTAGAAGACCGGCACAATACAGAAAACAAGAAAGTTGGGGAAGAGCTCAGACTATCTCGTTTAAAATCTTAGCCTAGAGCTATAGTCAACAGGATAATGCGGTAAGGGAAAGGACAGATGGGAACTAGAGACACAGAAAACAGAGTAGAGTGTATACATGTATACAGCGAACTGATTGATATAAAAGAATCACGGGCAACACAACCCAGTACATCTTGACGATGGAGGTCAGGGTGTCCCGGGACGGAACCCGCAAGGTGACCAAGCAATCTAATCCTCTAACAAATTTATGAAACAACCTTCTAAAGGGGATGAGGGAAGAGTTCCACCTAAGCAGTTTTAGATATTAGGGGAACTTATAAGATAAAGACAAAGTGAGCAGGGCATAGCATTGCACTTCAGTTGGGAAGGCTGATTTGGGTGGGAGCACAGGTCAACAATCATGCTACGGCTCTACAAGAATGTGGCCAGGGAGGAACTTGGTGAATGGATGGCGAGAGAGTCTGTTTCTTCACTGTCGGAGTTGGGAGATACAGACGAGCAAGGAGAGGAGACCGGAATGATCCATGAAGCGATGGGATAGAGTCTATAATTTCCATATAAAGTCATCATTAACAAAATATAGAAACAGACAGTGCCATCTGGGAACATGTGCAGGTATTACACACGCAGGGGTGACAGTGCACACAGTAGAGGGTCAAGGACCAAGGACACCGAGGAGCAAGGGACACATCCGGCTCCTGGATCTCTGCTTCTAAGTCCACTTTCTGATAAGGAAGCCAGGGTTCCTCAGATAAAGGGCTGATTCCATGACTGACTGGACATAAAAAAATGAGCTTGGAGCATCTTGTAGGACCAGAAGGTAAGGAATTTCTCAAAAACAAGCAAACTAAAAGCATGATAATGGGATGTGTCCAAGGGACACAGGAGCCAACTAGAAGAGCTCCCTGTGGCCATAGCTAAACACCAAAGGAGTAAAATAAGTAAAGTAGGATTGAATTATAATTCAAAGTACACAATATATACCCATGAGCTCACCCTGACATATATGAATTATTAAATAGCACACAGGGAAGAATAGACAAATCTCCCATGCAGAAGAACTCTAAGTCATTTATGGAGACATGTGCCATAGACTGAGTCATTTTGTGACCCCTCCCATTCATGTGTTGTAACCTAATCTCCAGTGTGCTGGTGTTTGTGGAGGTGGGGACTTTGAGAGGTGATTAGGTCCTAACATTAGAACCCTCATTAATTGGATTAATGCCCTAATAAAAGAGACCCCAGAGAATTCCCATGTCCCATCTACCATGTGAGGGCACAGTGAGAAGACGGCCATCTCTGAATCAGCGAGGGGGCTCCCACCAGACAACAAATCTGCTGGCACCTTGATCTGGGGCTTCCCAGATCCATAACCCTGACAAATAAAGGTATACTGTGCACGGGCCGCTCAGTCTATAATATTTTTCATAGCAACCTGGACAGACAATACTTGACTCATAAAGTATGTACCCCACTACGTAGTGTGTGCTTCACATAATGACTTCCTTCCAAGGAGTACAGTAGGGAAAGGAAGAAAAAAAAGTGATTTTTCCCGTGGAGAAGCTGACAAACATTCCCTCAGCCAGGAAATTAAAGTCAGCATCAACAATGAGAAATCATGTTGATAGGACATTCCCCAGATATGATTAAATGAAAATGGAAACTTGTCTTGAGAGCCTTCCTCCCCAGATCCCATAATTTCAGCTTAATCATGCAAAAAAATCAGACAAATCCCATTTAATGCACATTCTACAAAACACTTGACCAGAACTCCTCAAAACTGTCAAGGTCATCTAAACAAGGAAAGAGGGAGTAACTATCACAGCCAAGAGGGGCTTACGGAGACATGCCTATTAAATATAATATGGTATCTAGGATGAGACCCTGACTAGAGGAAGGACGTGGGGTAAAAATAAGGCAATCTGAACCTGAACTTTAGTTAATAATCAGGAATTATATTGGTGAATTCAGTGTAATCAAAGTGCCCTACTGTTACAAGAAGAGTCCCCCAGACAGGACAGAAAACAATGTTACCTTAAACAGTTAATCCCCTAAGTAAAAGAGGCTCATGGAAAATTTGGGTTTGATTGTTGTAAAATAAATGTTTTATTTTTGTACAAACTGAATCATAGCATGTCATTTTTAACCAAGCTAAGTTTAATTAATAAAACCTTTTCCTTCCAAAATGAGGTAACAAGTGAAAAGATGACATTTTATACTACTTGCAAGGTTTACCCCAACTCTTGAGACACATGCAATCCATTTATTTGTTAAAGGAAGTATTAAATAAAAGTAAAAATAATACATAAATAATAAAAGTGACTTGACATCCATCTCTATCCCTTTGTGTTTGTTCTGGTGGAGCTGTAATCCCTGAATCTCTAATTGCTCAGTTTGCTAACAGTTTCTACCCAACCTAATTACCACCATGGCCACTATCAGCCATCACCACCATCATCACAGCAAGCATCTCTCTAGCGCTTACCATGGATCAGGCTTGGCTCTCAGGGTTTAGGTAATTAACTCTGCTAATCCCGTCAATTCCACGGGGCAGCTGAGACACAGAAAGGCTGGGTCCAGGCAGAGCAACGAGATGGGGCCATAGTCACTGTCCACTGCCCCATTCTAGAGCACACACACCTCCTCCCACCCCCGCTGGGGCAACCTGGCCCACCATAGTGGGGTGCTGACTCTCAGGAGATCAGGGACTCTGCCACTGGCTGGCTACACTGGGGGCCCATCCAGGAAATGCACCTCTCACCTCAGTGCAGAGGTAAATAAGAAGCCTGGATTTCTTGAACTGGATCTGTTGCTGGCACACGCGAGGACCTTTGACACCCGTGGGCAGAGCGAGGGTGTGATCTCATCTGCTGGGCACCATGGCGCCGGGCAAGGCACAGTGGGGAACCCAGCTCTGCTCCTCCCAGAGACTCTTCTGCCCGAGAAACATGTGTTTGGCAGCTGGGAGAACGTGTTAGTTCAAAGGAAATAATAAAAGGCAGGGAAAAGAAGGCAAATGTGCATTTTCCAATTATTTACTTGTAACATGTGTTAAATAATTGCGATGTGTTTGTTTTCATGTTTCGTTACTAGGAACTTTTACCTTATCTCCAAAGAATAGAAGGCCGCCAAGTCACAACATGTCTTGCCTCCTTCTAAACAAGTCATTTATGAGCAGGGAGTGTAATGCTGACTCTGACTATATTAGCAGCAAATCCTGGCTACTTAAAAACTGGGAAATAGCTTCCAGACACTTGGTAACCAGCGGACTGGGTCTGGTTCAAATGGCCTTGTAAGCAGTACCTGTTTTGCTGCTTGCCAGGGCTCCACAGGATGGGCAGACCGTGGTCCCGGCCTGACAGTACCCACCCGCCGCAAGAGGAGAGTGTCCCATCACTCAAGTTCTGCAAAGAACCTTGCCAGTTTGGAAAGAACAGACCAGTACAGTGACCAAGAAGCCTGTCCAAAAACATGGTCGTATGCTCCCCTAAGGTCAGGACAGCACGAAGGAGAGAGTCTGGGATTTGGTGTAAGGATGTGAACATTTGCTACAGAGTGACTAGGAGCTGGTCGCCTTATCTCCAGGAGTCTGAACTCCCTCATGCAAGAATTCAGTATGGTAAACCTCACTGTGCAGAGTGATGTAAGGGTTAACAGAACTGTACTGAAACACTCAGCCCTGATAACAAACATGGGTCTGGCTTTCTTTATTTATATGGCTCTCTGCACCACGCCCCACACCATGGAGACTGCAGTCCATCTAGTCTCCGAGCAGTACGTAGAGCCAACACTTGGGGGAGGACGTCTTGTTGTTATGGGACAGAGAAACAGCTAACTCATTGACCATTTTGAGACCTTCTGTCTTACTTTCAGTAGATGCACAGCTCCCTTCCCTTGGCTGAAGTTTGAAAGGAAGTAGGCAGGTAGGTGCGAATAGCTCCCAAAGGTGGGAATGCAATTTATTCCAGAGCCCAGGCAGTGTCAGAGTTGTCACACTGAATCTTCTGGATGTCTTGATATCTACAGAGCTCTAGGACAGTTCATTCCTGGCATGCTTTCTCATGTGAGATTTCTCCACTACCCTGTGAGAGGCTATCGGATTCTCCAGTTGGCAGATGAGACGGCTGGGCCACATGTTGGACCAACATCCAGTTCATACTTCAGTCAGCATGGTAGCCGGTCCTGCCCAGCACAGGAGGCTGAGATCCTAACCCAGGTGCTCCCCTGTGGCCAGCATTCTGCAGGGTCTGAGCACTGCACGGACAGTGCACATGGCTTATTCAGATCTGCTCGCCGCCCAGGCTGCCAAATCATACATACTTGTTAGATAAATGCTGTCTAGGTTGTAACTATTTGACCCAGGCAAATATGTCTGATGTCATATGTCATGTCATGTCATGATGAAACGGGTGTTTGGGGAGCATTAGTCTGATAGAGTGCAGGTTGGTTGGACCAGAAACATGGGAGTGGAGATGAGAACTAGAAAGCCATCCTCAGGGACCATCCCAATGGACTGGGGTGATAATATCTGGGGCAACAACTCTGCCCCAGCTCAACTCTGCTTCTTTTTTCCATTTCACATGACACAGCATGAGGGGACACAGAGCTTACTGTGCTGGGCCAGTTTGCACTCTCACCATCTGTTTTCCATGTTCCTTGCCTTTTTTCTCTATGGAGTCAGACAACCTTCTACCTCAATAGTGGGTTCCCCGGTGATGGACATCCATCCCATAAGCGCTCCAAAATGGTCTCAGAGAGATGTGATTATTGACTAAAAGAGACAGCTTTCATGCCACATATCCCTCTACTGAACTATGTATCTTAGCGAGGAAGCTGGGTTTCTCATGATTGTGTAAGTGTGTTTATACGGTTCTGCACATCTGATGACTAGTGTCGTCTTCCAGAATCCACAAAACACCTTGTCCATAGTAGTTCTTCTCACTTAAGGCTTGAAAAAATGCATATCCGAAGGTGAGAAGTCAAGATGGCAGAGAAGTAGCAGCTGAGACTACTTCGGGTAGCGGGAGATCAGCTAAATAGCTTATCTAAAGATTGCAAACACCTAGAAATCCAACGGGAGATTGAAGAGAAGAAGAACAGCAATTCTAGAAACAGAAAATCAACCACTATCTGAAAGGTAGGACTGGCGGAGAAGTGAATCCAAAGCGACGGGAAGATAGACGGCGGGGGGAGGGGACGGCTCCCGGCGAGCGGCAGAGCGACAGAGCACAAAATCGGGACTTTTAAAAGTCTGTTCCACTGAGGGACATCGCTCCAGAGGCTTAACTGGGGTGAAGCCCAGGCGGGGTCAGCGGCGGCCTCAGGTCCCACAGGGTCGCAGAAGGATCGGGGGTGTCTGAGTGTCGCAGAGCTTACCGGTATTAGAACGGGGAAGCCGGCTATAGAGACAGAGCCGAGGAGTGACTCTCAGCTCGGGGTTGCCTTGAACAGGTCGCAGGCTCGGTCAGCTCAGAGCGCGGCCGGAGGCCAGGGTGACGGGAGTCATTGGGCGCTGTTCTCTGGGGGTACACTGAGGAGTGGGGCTCTCGGCTCCTCCGGGCCGGACACCGGGAGGCCGCCATCTTCATTCCCGTCCTCCGGAACTCTACGGAAAGCGCTCAGGGAACAAAAGCTCCCGAAAGCAAACCCAGCAAACCCGAGCGGATGACTCAGCCCGGCCCCGGGTAAGGGCGGTGCAACTCCGCCTGGGGCAAAGACGCTTGAGAATCACTACAACAGGCCCCTCCCCCAGAAGATCAACGAGAAACCCAGCCAGGACCAAGTTCACCTGCCGAGGAGTGCAGTTTCAATACCAAGGAGAGCGGCGGAATTCTAGAGGAGAAGAAAGCAAAGCACGGAACTCATGGCTTTCTCCCCATGATTTTTTAGCCTTGCAGTTAATTTAATTTTTTTTCTTTTTCAATTTTTTTTTCTTTTTCTCTTCTTCTGCTAAATTTTTTTTAACTTTTACCGTTTTCTTTTTTAACGTTTTCTAAATAGTTTATCTAATATATATATATTTTTTTCCTCTTTTTATATTTTTTCTTTATTGGCTTTCTTTTTTTAATAGTTTCTCTTTTTTTTTCTTTTTTCTTTCTGAACCCCATTTTATCCCCTTTCTCCCCCCTCACGATTTGGGATCTCTTCTGATTTGGCTAAAGCATATTTTCCTGGGGTTGTTGCCACCCTTTTAGTATTTTACTTGCTCCTTCATATACTCTTATCTGGACAAAATGACAAGGCGGAAAAATTCACAACAAAAAAAAGAACAAGAAGCAGTACCAAAGGCTAGGGACCTAATCAATACAGACATTGGTAATATGTCAGATATAGAGTTCAGAATGATGATTCTCAAGGTTCTAGCCGGGCTTGAAAAAGGCAAGGAAGATATTAAAGCAACCCTCTCGGGAGATATAAAAGCCCTTTCTGGAGAAATAAAAGAACTAAAATCTAACCAAGTTGAAATCAAAAAAACTATTAATGAGGTGCAATCAAAAATGGAGGCTCTCACTGCTAGGATAAATGAGGCAGAAGAAAGAATTAGCGATATAGAAGACCAAATGACAGAGAATAAAGAAGCTGAGCAAAAGAGGGACAAACAGCTACTGGACCACGAGGGGAGAATTCGAGAGATAAGTGACACCATAAGATGAAACAACATTAGAATAATTGGGATTCCAGAAGAAGAGGAAACAGAGAGGGGAGCAGAAGGTATGTTGGAGAGAATTATTGGAGAGAATTTCCCCAATATGGCAAAGGGAACAAGCATCAAAATCCAGGAGGTTCAGAGAACCCCCCTCAAAATCAATAAGAATAGGTCTACACCCCGTCACCTAATAGTAAAATTGACAAGTCTTAGTGACAAAGAAAAGATCCTGAAAGCAGCCCGGGAAAAGAAGTCTGTAACGTACAATGGTAAAAATATTAGATTGGCAGCAGACTTATCCACAGAGACCTGGCAGGCCAGAAAGAGCTGGCATGATATATTCAGAGTACTAAATGAGAAAAACATGCAGCCAAGAATACTATATCCAGCTAGGCTATCATTGAAAATAGACGGAGAGATTAAAAGCTTCCAGGACAAACAAAAACTGAAAGAATTTGCAAATACCAAACCAGCTCTACAGGAAATATTGAAAGGGGTCCTCTAAGCAAAGAGAGACCCTCAAAGTAGTAGATCAGAAAGAAACAGAGACAATATACAATAACAGTCACCTTACAGGCAATACAATGGCACTAAATTCATATCTCTCAATACTTACCCTGAATGTTAATGGGCTAAATGCCCCAATCAAAAGACACAGGGTATCAGAATGGATAAAAAAACAAAACCCATCTATATGTTGCCTACAAGAAACTCATCTTAAACCCGAAGACACCTCCAGGTTTAAAGTGAGGGGGTGGAAAAGAATTTACCATGCTAATGGACATCAGAAGAAAGCAGGAGTGGCAATCCTTATATCAGATCAATTAGATTTTAAGCCAAAGACTATAATAAGAGATGAGGAAGGACACTATATCATACTCAAAGGAACTGTCCAACAAGAAGATCTAACAATTTTAAATATCTATGCCCCTAACGTGGGAGCAGCCAACTATATAAACCAATTAATACAAAATCAAAGAAACACATCGACAATAATACAATAATAGTAGGGGATTTTAACACTAGGGGATTTTAACACTCCCCTCACTGAAATGGACAGATCATCCAAGCAAAAGATCAACAAGGAAATAAAGGCCTTAAATGACACACTGGACCAGATGGACATCACAGATATATTCAGAACATTTCATCCCAAAGCAACAGAATACACATTCTTCTCTAGTGCACATGGAACATGCTCCAGAATAGATCACATTCTTGGTCTTAAATCAAGTCTCGACTGGTATCAAAAGATTGGGATCTTTCCCTGCATATTTTCAGACCACAATGCTCTGAAGCTAGAACTCAATCACAAGAGGAAATTTGGAAAGAACCCAAATACATGGAGACTAAACAGCATCCTTCTAAAGAATGAATGGGTCAACCAGGAAATTAAAGAAAAATTGAAAAAATTCATGGAAACAAATGATAATGAAAACATAACGGTTCAGAATCTGTGGGACACAACAAAGGCGGTCCTGAGAGGAAAATATATAGAGGTACAAGCCTTTCTCAAGAAACAAGAAAGGTCTCAGGTACACAACCTAACCCTACACCTAAAGGAGCTGGAGAAAGAACAAGAAAGAAACCCTAAAACCAGCAGGAGAAGAGAAATCATAAAGATCAGAGCAGAAATCAATGAAATAGAAACGAAAAAAACAGTAGAACAAATCAACGAAACTAGGAGCTGGTTCTTTGAAAGAATTAATAAGATTGATAAACCCCTGGCCAGACTTATCGAAAAGAAAAGAGAAAGGACCCAAATAAATAAAATCATGAATGAAAGAGGAGAGATCACAACGAACACCAAAGAAATACAGATAATTATAAGAACATACTATGAGCAACTCTACGCCAACAAATTTGACAATCTGGAAGAAATGGATGCATTCTTAGAGACATATAAACTACCACAACTGAACCAGGAAGAAATAGAAAGCCTGAACAGACCCATAACCAGTAAGGAGATTGAAACAGTCATCAAAAATCTCCAAACAAACAAAAGCCCAGGGCCAGACAGCTTCCCGGGGGAATTCTACCAAACATTTAAAGAAGAACTAATTCCTTTTCTCCTGAAACTGTTCCAAAAAATAGCAATAGAAGGAAAACTTCCAAACTCATTTTATGAGGCCAGCATCACCTTGATCCCAAAACCAGACAAGGATCCCATCAAAAAAGAGAACTACAGACCAATATCCTTGATGAACACAGATGCAAAAATTCTCGCCAAAATACTAGCCAATAGGATTCAATAGTACATTAAAAGGATTATTCACCACGACCAAGTGGGATTTATTCCAGGGCTGCAAGGTTGGTTCAACATCTGCAAATCAATCAATGTGATACAACACATTAATAAAAGAAAGAACAAGAACCATATGATACTCTCCATAGATGCTGAAAAAGCATTTGACAAAGTACAGCATCCCTTCCTGATCAAAACTCTTCAAAGTGTAGGGATAGACGGCACATACCTCAATATTATCAAAGCCATCTATGGAAAACCCACCGCAAATATCATTCTCAATGGAGAAAAACTGAAAGCTTTTCCGCTAAGGTCAGGAACACGACAGGGATGTCCGTTATCACCACTGCTCTTCAACATAGAACTAGAAGTCCTAGCCTCAGCAATCAGACAACAAAAGGAAATTAAAGGCATCCAAATCGGCAAAGAAGAAGTCAAACTATCACTCTTTGCAGATGATATGATACTGTATGTGGAAAACCCAAAAGACTCCACTCCAAAACTGCTAGAACTTGTACAGGAATTCAGTAAAATGTCAGGATATAAAATCAATGCACAGAAATCAGTTGCATTTCTCTACACCAACAACAAGACAGAAGAAAGAGAAATTAAGGAGTCCATCCCATTTACAATTGCACCCAAAACTATAAGATACCTAGGAATAAACCTAACCAAAGAGACTAAGAATCTATACTCAGAAAACTATAAAGTACTCATGAAAGAAATTGAGGAAGACACAAAGAAATGGAAAAATGTTCCATGCTCCTGGATTGGAAGAATAAATATTGTGAAAATGTCTATGCTACCTAAAGCAATCTACACATTTAATGCAATTCCTATCAAAGTACCATCCATTTTTTTCAAAGAAATGGAACAAATCATCCTAAAATTTATATGGAACCAGAAAAGACCTCGAATAGCCAAAGGAATATTGAAAAAGAAAGCCAAAGTTGGTGGCATCACAATTCCGGACTTCAAGCTCTATTACAAAGCTGTCATCATCAAGACAGCATGGTACTGGCACAAAAACAGACACATAGATCAATGGAACAGAATAGAGAGCCCAGAAATAGACCCTCAACTCTATGGTCAACTCATCTTTGACAAAGCAGGAAAGAATGTCCAATGGAAAAAAGACAGCCTCTTCAATAAATGGTGTTGGGAACATTGGACAGCCACATGCAGAAAAATGAAATTGGATCATTTCCTTACACCACACACGAAAATAGACTTAAAATGGATGAAGGATCTCAATGTGAGAAAGGAATCCATCAAAATCCTTGAGGAGAACACAGGCAGCAACCTCTTCGACCTCAGCCGCAGCAACATCTTCCTAGGAACATCGCCAAAGGCAAGGGAAGCAAGGGCAAAGATGAACTATTGGGATTTTATCAAGATCAAAAGCTTTTGCACAGCAAAGGAAACAGTGAACAAAACCAAAAGTCAACTGACAGAATGGGAGAAGATATTTGCAAATGACATATCAGATAAAGGGCTAGTGTCCAAAATCTATAAAGAACTTAGCAAACTCAACACCCAAAGAACAAATAATCCAATCAAGAATTGGGCAGAGGACATGAACAGACATTTCTGCAAAGAAGACATCCAGATGGCCAACAGACACATGAAAAAGTGCTCCATATCACTCGGCATCAGGGAAATACAAATCAAAACCACCATGAGATATCACCTCACACCAGTCAGAATGGCTAAAATTAACAAGTCAGGAAATGACAGATGCTGGCGAGGATGCGGAGAAAGGGGAACCCTCCTACACTGTTGGTGGGAATGCAAGCTGGTGCAACCACTCTGGAAAACAGCATGGAGGTTCCTCAAAATGTTGAAAATAGAACTACCCTATGACCCAGCAATTGCACTGCTGGGTATTTACCCTAAAGATACAAACGTAGTGATCCGAAGGGGCACGCGCACCCGAATGTTTATAGCAGCAATGTCTACAATAGCCAAACTATGGAAAGAACCTAGATGTCCATCTACAGACGAATGGATAAAGAAGATGTGGTATATATACACAATGGAATACTATGCAGCCATCAAAAGAAATGAAATCTTGCCATTTGTGACGACGTGGATGGAACTAGAGGGTATCATGCTTAGCGAAATAAGTCAATCGGAGGAAGACAACTATCATATGATCTCCCTGATATGAGGGAGAGGAGATGCAACATGGGGGGTTGAGGGGGTAGGAGAAGAATAAATGAAACAAGATGGGATTGGGAGGGAGATAAACCATAAGTGACTCTTAATCTCACAAAACAAACTGAGGGTTGATGGGGGGAGGGGTTATGGATATTGGGGAGGGTATGTGCTATGGTGAGTGCTGTGAAGTGTGTAAACCTGGCGATTCGCAGACCTGTACCCCTGGGGATAAAAATATATGTTTATAAAATAAAAAAATAATAATAATAATAATTTAAAAAATTAGATATAAAAACAACAACAACAACAAAAAGAAAAAATGCATATCCATTCACACGTATCATGTGCCCATTATATACAAGGCGTTCCCCTTGATTCTAGGAGCAAAGCCAGGCGCCCCGACCCTTTAGAAACCTACGTTTTAGAGTGTTGAACAAACAGAAAGGAGTAGTCCACTCATGCCTCACCTGGCCTTGCATCCTGCAGTCATTTGTCCGCAGGCTTTGGACGAAATCTACAATTACTGGGGCCTGCAGGTTCTGTTAGAATCTCAGCCCCAACACTCCCTCTAGCTCTCATTCTACCTCTTTCTCTTGAATCCAGTTCTCAACGTATCCTGAAAGGCATGTGTTCTCTCAAGGGTTCCGTGTCTTCTTCTGACATTTCCTGGGCTTCCGCCTCTTCCAGGACTTGGAGCAAAACCCTCCACCTTTGTTGCTCCCCAGCTGCCCATCTCCTAACTCTCAGCTTCAAGGGTGAATCCACTTTCAGGAAGCCTTCCCTAGAGTCCCATCCCCATGCCAAGTGGGCAGTCCTCCTCTTTTCAACCATGACATTTGTGGCAGTGTTTTATCATCACCACCTTTAAGCATAAGGACTTTGCTGTTTATCTCTGAGATCAATCAATGGAACATAATGATATATGCTCAGTATGTGTCCATGAAGGAGGGAAGAAGGGAAGGAATGAAGGAAGGAAGAAGAAAGGAAGGGAGGAGACGGGATAAATTAGGTCTTATGACTTAAATTAGGTCTTGTGACCTTCCCTTGATGTTATTTTGCTCTATGATTAAGTCTTCTTCCCTGTGGGTTGAAGCTGTCCTTATTTTAATGACAACCAGACACAAAGTAGTGAGTACCTCACTTCTGGTGATGGCAGAGAGAGGGAGAGAGGAAATTGGAATGGAAGAATCAATAGTTGGTGACAGGTCCAACAATGAAATAAAAGGGAGAGTTTTCCTTGTCTTCTGAGCAGAATAGATAGATCTAAAAAGCCATATCTCTTTGCAGACAGTTTGTATTCTCTACTGGGAAGGAGCTGGGTGCTTGAGTTACCCCTTTAAATCAGAGTCGTCATAAGAACATAAAACATGCATTAATGTAGAGCCTTAACCAAAGTCTATACTGCAATCATGACACTAAATTATTTCACGAGTGCAGAGACCATCCTAAATACTCCCTCAAATTTTAATCTAGTAGACAGCAAACACAAATCATACCTTGTCCAACATGGTTAGCTCCTGCCTCCAATGTCCCCTCTTTTCTCAACCAAGACTGCTTGAGTCTCATCTTCAGATTCAAGGATGTCCCCAGCTTGGATCTTAAAGTATTTAGAAGGACTTGAGCAATCCATAAAATCAGGATGCAACTAAAAATGGAACCAAAGGAGACACATAGGCAAGGACCCTATTAAGTCTTTAGCCAATGGATTACCTGTTCTGTGAGAGCATGACTCTGAGAACCAGCACAGAGCTGGAGAAGTCTTGTGGTCAGACACTAAAGGTACAAGATGAAAGCCCCAGGAGACGGGAAACCGGGGAGTTGGCAGGCATGAGGAAAAGCTAGGACCCGGTCAGAAAGCCATTCTCAGGGGGTACTAGCTCCCACATTTCTTTTCATGGAACTGGATACAGAGGCTGTGACTTGCATGAGAAAAGCACACAGTTCACAGGGCACAAGCTGAAAGCCTGGGAGACTCAGAGAAAGACTCTGAGAATTTCTTTTAAATTTGAGTTTGGGTTACTGACAATACTGGGAGATCCCTCATAGACAAAATAATTATAGGATCTCATGAGTAGTCTATTTTGTTTGAAAATTCCTGTTCAAACATGAGGCTCTGGAGCAGGAGCACTCCTGCTGGTTTTCTAAGAAGAGAAAATGGAAGTCTATCCAAAGGTATCTTCTTTATGGGCAATGATTCTTCCTGACTTCCTCCACCCAGGTCTGTAGCCCCCGCCCACCACCACCACTAAGTTGGCACACGCTCCCAAGGCTTACGTTGATTTTAAACTGGTGCCTTAACTAGTAAAGCCCTCAGGAACTCAGAGTTTCCCACCTTTTACCATTTTGTCTGGGCTTTTTACATTTGCCTCTGCTATGTGTAATGATGTGTGTTATTAGAGCACTTGTGAGTTTATAATACATTATCTCATCTGGCCTAAGGATTTGGCACAGTTGTCAGGCATAAGGAACCATCTGAGGGACTCTGATTTACAAGTCTATCATTAAGTCATCAACAAACAGCCCCTGAGTGGCTACCGAAGGCCGCTCACTACGTTGACTACCTGGGGGAAGCTGGAAAAATGAAAAAGCAAAACCGTGCTAACATGAGTTAAAGGAAATTTCTAGTTGGAGGATAAAACAAACATCTGTGAATATTCGAGTCTCAAGAAAAATGCTAGTGTTGTCTAAAACATCATCCTTGAGTGTTGCTATTTTTCTACATACTCCCCTCAGGTAAGTTGGTTTAACTCTGTTCATAGTCCCACCTTCCCCTCAGAGTAACGGCACCAGCAGCAGACAGCCCATACGTCCCTTGGGGGCTAGGATTCCCCTCAGAAGATCCTCCTGAATGTCTTCTTGGTGCTTCAAGCTGTCACGTTGGGCTTCATTATTTCCCCCCAAATCTATCCCTTATTCTGTAACTGCCTCTCTAGTCCCTGGCTCAGTTCCTATATGTTGGCTCTCCATCAATTGCCAGAAACCACAGATCCCCTCACTGTTTTTCTTATTAATCATCAAATATTTTTGGTTTAACTTTTTTTTTTTTTTGAAGTAGACTCCACATCCAGCATGGACCCCAGTGTGGGGCTCAAACTCATAAGCCTGAGATCAAGACCTGGACTGAGGTCAAGAGTCAGACGCTTATACACAAATAATGAATTATGGAACACCACATCAAAAACTAATGATGCACTGTATGATGACTATCTTAGTATAATGAAAGAAATAAAAGAGTTGGACACTTAACCAACTTAGCCACCAAGGCCCCCACAGTTTAACTTTTTAAATGTATCTCATACTATCTCTCCTTCTGTTAAATAGGTATTGAACACTTAACAGTGTATACTTAAGTCAAGGATAGCCATATCATGCCATTCAACTGTGACTTCCTTACATGTCCTTTTCTCCTGCAATATTGTGAACTAAGTTCACAAGAACTCTGCCTCACGGACAGTGTATGGTCAGATGTGGAAGACAGTCAGATGTGCGCTGAAGGAACAATTCAGTGCTCATGTTTTCTTCTTTGGGGTTACCAAAGCTGAGATGGCCCCAGCGTTCCACTCCTTGGTGTCTGGACAGCTTCACCCATGATTCCAGAAAGGCACCCGGTACAGCTGACCCCCTGACTTTAGCCTAGTAGGACCACGAGCAGAGAATCCAGCCACGCACTGTTGATTTCCAACTTGAAAAATTATGAGCTGATAAATAGTAGGTTTTGAAGCTGCTGAATTTCTGGTCATTTGTTATGCAGCAAAAGAAAATTCATACAGTTTTCTTCTAATTGTATAATGCTTGATAAGGGTAATGCTTATCCTTGAAAATGTCGATGTCTGCCTTAGAATTAAATGAAGGCTTTTTTACCCCATCCTCCAGTTTCCTGGGAAGGATGGCCAATATGTTTTCAAAGAACACTTTAAGTTACTAAAAATTCATGTTATAAAAATAACTGAGAGGCTCCTGGATGGCTCAGTCCTTTAAGCATCCAATTCTTGTTTTCAGCTCAGGTCATGATCTTATGGTCACAGGATTGAGCCCTGCATCGAGCTCTGCACTCAGTTCATAGTCTGCCTCAGAGTCCTTCTCTCTCTCCCTCAGCCCCTGCTGCTTGTGCTCTCTCTCTCTCTCTCTCTCTCTCTCGCTCTTCCTCATAAATAAATAATTCTTTAAAAAAAAAAAAAAGGAGTTATGGACCAAAGAGAAATAACATCTCCTTTAGCCTCTTATCTTTGAAACCATCCAAAATTCATGACTCCAAGAGTATTTCAACTATCATATTAAACTACTAGAGTAAGAGTGCTTGACCCATAGATCTCATCAACTGTTGACAAATAACAATAAGCACCACCAGAAGACTCCTGGGGAGGAAGTCAGGTCATCCTGGGAAAATAGCCCAGTAGGCAGAAATGTGACAAAAAGCTGATACTTAATTTCAATCACTCCTAGTAAATGCTTACTTTAAGGGTTAGCTGGAAACATTTATACCACATTTTGAAGTGTAGCTTGTATGCTAATGAGAGAGATTATGTGTATGTACGGGGCTCGGATCATTTGCCTGGGAAAATGTTTCCCTTCCGACACATTAATGGCAGGTTCTTGGTCATCCAAAGTACCCCAGAGAGCTCCTGATTTGTGGGTGATGCCACTGGAATTCAGCTGATGGGTGCAGCCGAGGTGCATATCTGTAGACGCTCTACTTAGAGGAGCTGTGAATGGCGCAGGGATTTCGATCTCTGAGGACGTTTCAGCTGAGCTTCTTAGCTACACCTGTACTTAACCCTGCACCAGTACATACAGATACATCTCCACCTCCGACTCCGCCTGTTGCTACACATGCATGATGACATGAGAGGCAAGTCCATGCACGTGACACCTAACTCCCAGCCATTGCTCCTGAAACACAGATGCTCAGGTGGCTTCTTGGCAGCCTTAGCCCTGATGCGTCCCAGACCCGGGGAGCAGTGGCCATTGGACATTGTGGAGAACAGGACATCCAAGTACAGTGGTTGTTCCATGGTCACAAACCATGCAAGTTCTCAGAAGCTATGCATTTAATTCTGCCTTGAGTTACTTCACTGAACATTTGACCCTGTGATTGAATACCCTTGTTCATGCCCCACTAGACCTCAAGAGGGCACGGCCTCACCCCTGTCAGTGGTGGATCACCTGCAGTGGTCAGGATGAGGAGCGGCATAGGGTCATGTGCCCATGTCTGTCCACCATGGCTGCCGGAAAAGAGCAGCAGGACATCAGCCCGGGTCACCATCTCCAGGAATAGGAGATGATGGGAGAGATTCCTGAACGTGGGAGGCCCTGTAGCCCATTCTACTGTGTGGACAGTGGACACATGACAGAATTGCAAAGTGCTCACACAGCCACAAAAACTATTTGAAAAATCATTATGCACCAGACCTGGAGCTTGATTCTAAAGCTGCAAAGGTCAGCAGATAAGAGTCCAGCTCCCACACATCTCATGAAATGATACAAAGCACCTCTCTAACACCAGCCAGAGGACGGGGCCACACACAGCCTGTCACTCAGTACCCAGAGCAACCGCTTCTGCTTGCATTTGGATAGTAGAGTCGAAGAAAACATCACAGAAGAAGTGGCATTTGAGTTAGGACCTGAAGTGAGGGTGTCTTCCTCCAGGCAGTGGGAAAGTTGTCCCTGGGGGAAGGCACAGTGGAAGCAGAAGCTAAGAGAGGTGAAAGCCATCAATGACAACCAGCAGCGAAAAGAGGGGCACTAGTCCAGGCCCTGGAGCATCCAAGGGACCGAGGGTGCAGACCCCCATGTGACCCCACCAGGTATAGACATCTACCTCCAAATGGTTGCCTTCTCTAAGGGCAATGCATCTCAATTCCATTTCCTACACTCTGGGGCTGACTGATATGGGATTACTCCAACACATACATCCTAGAGAACCTCGCCTTTTTCATTGCTTACCACTGCCATTCCTGATCTGATTGCCTGTTTGGAATTAAGCAAAAGTGCAGGGGAAACAAAACAAAACAAAGCAAATAAACAAACAAACAAAAAACTGCACATAAAATCCTCAAGATTGATGAAACCAAGCAAGTGTTTAATAACTTCTGCTTTGCACTGCAAGTAGGCTCTCCTTCTAAATCACGCTGATTCCACATTGACAGGAGCAATTATTTGCTTTATAAGATGTCTTCTTTCTATGTTCAGACTCTCAGGGACCCCGGCTTTATCTCCATTCCATATCATCTGCATAAATGGGTCTGTTACAACATGCTCAACTCTCTTTTTTCCTATCATTTTCCAATTTAGTTCAAAGGAGGTTTGCATAAAGAGCACATTTCTAATATTGGGGGTTAAATGTTTGTGTCTTTGTAAATGTCCTTGGCGGATGCCCACTCAGCACAATTGCAGTTGGTCTGGGACTTCGTTATGCTCCCCCAGTGCCAATAAACCTTAGTAAAAATATCCACTAATTGGAACCTTCTTCAGGATGTTTTCTTGATATTTTAAGAGTGTGTGGTTTTCATAGCAAATAGTGAACATGCTGTTGAATGGACCACAGCATGTCCCCCCACCCTGAACAGAAGACCCCAGTCTTCCTCCTACCTTTGCTCTAGAAACAGGGGCCTGAGTGTTTACAGCAAGCCCTCGAGAATACACAGCACGCGTTCCTCACCAGGGTTCCTCCAATTCACCCATGGGGCCCCAGCACTGTAGACAAGGCTGCCATCTCGTCATGCTCTACCTGAAGGAACCATCTTGCTGTTCACGTTCTTGGGAAGCTTCATCTCTGAGGCTTAAAGAGCAAGACTCCCGGGATATATGGACTGCCAGCTGCACCACTGAAACTAGCATTGCCAAATTATACCATGTTTAATAAGAGTGTTATCATTACTACTTCATACTTTTCAAAACATTTCATGACTGTTCATTTCACTTTATAAAGGGAGACAGAAAGACAATGAGTTCAGTGTCTCCTTCCATTAGCCTTCAAGATTTCATCTACGACATTTCCCTTCTATGATTTTTTTTTTTTTTAATCCACAAGTAAAAATGCTGTCCCATTCTTGTGGAAGCAACTAAGAAAAAAAAAAAAAAAATCACCCATTGCAACATACAGTTCCTTCATTAATTGAAATGTCCACAGACATTTTCATCAGGTTCTCAGACCCATACTCTCCTAATTCAGAAGCTGGACATGGGACAAGCATTACTTCAGCTTCCCAAAGTGCTGCCATAGGAAACAAAGAAAAGCAAAGAGGGGGGAAGCCATCATGCAACCAAAGTCTAATTGAAACCTGACAGCGAGCGCCTTATACCCAAGTAGGTCTTGTGGCGGCGACAGCAAATGTGAGTGGAAAACACCACAGACGAGATGCCGTGTTGCCAGATGGTCTCTGGAAGGTGTTAGACTTGGGTAAAGAGCTCACAGTCACAGGCTGGGGACTGGACTTGGTTATCTCTCACTTTCTCCAGTTTGAGGTCTTTCTGAGTGGTGTGTGTGTGTGTGTGTGCGTGCCTGACTGCATGTGTGCACCCATGCTGGAGAAAGCCTTGAGCACCTGGCCAGCTGGACCACAGGAGGATGGAATCCTTGAGCTGGAAGGGCCTCCCATCAGCTGGTCCAGCCCTGCTCCCCTGTCCCCATGCAGGACCCAGTCTACATCATTTCCAGCCTTGACCTGAATACATTTTGGGACAAGGGTCTCCGCCACCTCACGGAGGTGTTCTGTAGGTGTGCATTCCTTAGAGCAAAGCCATGATCTGATTCCTGTTGAAATGCCTATCCTGGCTGGTGGAACAATGAGTACCACCTCCCACCGCTCCACTCATATTTAGGTCCTGGCTACTGTGGGACCTGCAGCAAGGGCTGTTCATCAGGCACTGGCCTCACAAACCATGTAAGTTCTCAGGTCCTCCATGGTATGTGTGCTCTGTGGGTGTGCAGAAGACAAAGGCCATCCAGTTCTGAATGGAAGCCGCCAGACCTGCCTGGCCAGACACGGTCCCCACCACCCCCTCAAATCAAAACACTCTCACTTGCATAAATTCACACTCAGGTTTTGTGAGCTTTAATCCGGAAAGAAAATATGGAACTCTGATTGCTGGCCATCTTGGGAACAACCACCCATAAATTCATAGAAACTCCTAACTACATTGCCCATTGTCATTCTTTCTGGTCCCAGTTCCTTCATTCTGAATAATCCCAAAGTTCAATTCTGTCACCTGTTATATCAACAACCACTCCCTTGAGCCTTCAGGATCATGGGCATGTTTTCTGGGGCCTTAGGAGTTAACATGTGATCAAGAACAGGACACAGTCGTATGTGTCTTTGGGTTTCCTCTGACTGACAGCAATTAATTAGCGGCCCTCTTTGAGTAGTTAAGGCAGTTCTGACCTGGTGAGCTGTGGCTTCATCAAGTGTATAAGAATATCAAAAGGACAGCTACTGGACTAGCCAAAATACAAAGCCCCAAATCCAAAATGTTGCCTGATGCAAGGATGGAATGAGCTTTTAAGTTCAAGGATGGTTCTTCATCCATCTTTCTGCAACCAGAACCCAGCCAAGCAAATTGACTAAACACAAAGAGAAAACATGCTGCTTTTGTGAAGCTCATTGGACCAGATCTTGGGGCCGCTGCTCCTTCTTCAGTGTTCACTGGACTGGTAATAATTACCTCTTCATTGTTGTCAGTGGTCACCGTGGAAGTGATTGGCCCATTGTTTCTGGAATTCATTCTTTTTCCAATTTTGAATTTGGAAAAATATTTGCCTCCTCCACTCCTCTGGCTCCTCTCCCACAACTCAGTATTTTCTCATGAAAAAATACTTCCTCCATCCTATCAACACACCTTCCCAGGATCTGAATCATGACTTTTGTGGGGCTGAAGTCTTGAAACTTTCTGGAATAACTGTACCGCCTCTGAAGGGTACAGAACTTCTTTGCTAATACCTCTGTCCCATCTATCCCTAATGTTACCCTCTAGTCAAAGGTGATGGAAACAAAACCACGGTCAAGGGGCTCTGCACTCACTCCGTCCTCTGTTAATACCATAGAGTCTTCCAAGAGTGGACCCGTCCTTTTCTTTCTCTAGTTGTTCTGCAGATATGAAGCTATTCCATCTGATGGTTGATAGTAAAATGGATAGCTTCTCAGAAAATGGAAAGTGGAAAGTACTTTCTAGGGAGTTGCCTTCCTCAGTTTAATTTTCTGGGAAAATAAAAGCAAAGAAACAAGTAAGAAAACTTTGACTGGGATGGGTTTTCCATAATTTGTAAAAAATAGAACCTGGAACTCAGAGATGATGAGTATATAAATGACATCTTCAAAATCAGAATCTATAAAAGCATCTGGAGAAAAGGACATGTCCCAGGTGTGGATGTTCAATATTTACTTTGTTTTCATGGATTGTGTTATTGAGAACCTATAAAGGTGACTAACTAATTCAAATATTAAATACAATCATCATCATTAATTGAAATACAGTTACTTGAAACTTTTCCTGCAATATTTTCAAAGTATAAAAACCTTAAGAGAAACAATATGTGTGTGTTCCCTTTGTGCAGGGATATGCCTCTCTCCGAGGGACCTGAGCTGGAATTGTTGGCTATGCCAGCTATTTTTCCAAGATCCTGACTTGTTTGGAATATTTCTTGGAAACCGGTTCTGATCCTTCTGGCAAGCCACCTGTAAGCCGAGGCAGAAGCTAAGAAGGGGGAGTGAGGTGGGTGGAGTTGATTATGTTGTTAACATGACTTCATTATCCTGCAATGCAAGCCCTGAGCTCCTGAGTCCACACATTTTTGAACAGGGTGTGTGGTTGATTTATTAAAGCCATTCAGGTCAGGGAATCTGAGTGTTTTATTTTTTATTATTATTCTTTTTAATTTCAGAAGAGATTCAAAGAAATTATGAATTTGAGATATTTATTAGTGACTTACACAGTAACATGTCAATCTAAAGTCAAAGGTATCAGTTTGGTTAAGGGAGGTATCTGTGCCCACAAGCAAGTATTAATTTCACTTCTACTCTATCAGTGTAAATGACATAAGCCCAAGACCTTTATTTTATTTTGCTTTGATATTCAAAATTTGAATACAAGAAAAGGAACTTTTTTAATGCTGTGATGCTCCTCCACACCTATGATAGTTTTCCCATTGGGTCTGATGGAGGTGGTCATGTGGCAGCTAGCAGAGTGGACAGGTCCCACTGGACCTGACTGGTAACACAGTCCACCTCAAGTAGGAGATGGTCTAGATCAATGCTTCTCAATATGTGGTCCCCAGATCGCTAGTATCAGCATCACTGAGAGGCAAGAACCCACACCAGGACGACTGAAACCCAAACTCTAGGCTTAAGCCTCCACAGCCACATCTCTTCAGCAGCTTCTGGGTGATTCTGTCTGTGCTGAAGTTTGGGAATGACCTGGGTCATGCCCACTGAGTGGACTGAACTGTTATTTCTGGAAGTAGCTTAGTTAACGTGTATAAAACACCATAAGAACAATAGAAACTGTAAAGTCTGATTTCATACCTATGCCGGGATAAAGATGAACTCGAACACTTTCAATCAATGTTCAAATCCAGACAATTTGTTACTCATCATAGTTCTGGATTGGGAAGAACTAAGCACGATTCTGGAGGTGTGACCATGTCATTACATAATTTGTGGTCTTTTGAGTGACCTCCTTTCCAAGATGTTTCTCAGCAATATCTGCATTACCATTAAAGGTCTGCTAGTTTAATGGTGCTTTGGTTAACATGTAGCTATGGGTGGCATGACCTTCCAAATATTTGGAGTAAATAGGGTGTCTGCAGCAGGGCAGTGCCCTCGGGGAGGGATGAGAGTTCTTCTAGCATGAGGGACAATGAGCTAGTAAGTGAGTTCTCCTCACAGTGTGCTCACTTTTCAGACATCCACATTCAGACTGTCGGTCAGACCACGAAGTCATTCCCTCTTGTAACATCAGAAATAATGGCAGAAATACTCTATTTGCAAAATTAGCTGTTTTACTAGGCATTCAGAGTTGTACATGGCCACTTTGCGTCCACACCCTTCTTCAGGCAGTAGACGCCCTTTGGGTTGGATAGCTCATCTCTATAGGCTTCAGGCCATCATCATTCCCCCACTCTTTTCGGTTTAGTAGGGACAATATGGGGTAGAACCTTAAAGATGACTCAAATGTATTCACACGATCCCTTTCAAATGCTTGCATGTTCAAGAAATGGACTTTAGAGAGCAAATGGGCTTTAATGCTGGAGAAGACCCCAGAAACCTCATGGCCTATCACTAAAGCTGTGCCCAAGACAACCCAGGGGTGACCGGTACCCAGGCCCTTGGATTCTGACAACAGTTCATCCTCCTGTTCCTTTTTGGTCTCTTTCATAAACTGATATTCAGAAGGTAGGAAAAAGGAATATTAACATCACTGCTGTGGTTCCATCTGCAGCAACAACAAC
Organism: Lutra lutra; assembly: GCF_902655055.1. Lineage (NCBI taxonomy): Eukaryota > Metazoa > Chordata > Mammalia > Carnivora > Mustelidae > Lutra > Lutra lutra. The sequence continues at coordinate 3,591,002 of NC_062282.1, forward strand.
TCTCTCCTGAGTTCCGCCAGCTCTGGGACCGTCTATGAACCTGCCCACAATGTCCTGTGCTGCTCCTGCTCAGCATTGTATGAGAATGGTAATGATAAGTATGTGTGTTTTAACATGTCTTTTTCACCAGACTGCAAGGTCCAGGAAGATGAGTATATTTTCATTTGCTCTGCTCTATGGCCCACACCCAACAGTGTATCTATCATATTGTAGGTCCTCTACTAATTTCCCCATGGAAGTAATAACTAATAATTAACGCACATTTTGACACTGTAGCACACACCATGCTATGCTTTTTCCTATCAGTTTTTAAGCTTGAACCTTCCACTAGGCTGAATCAAAGTCATTTCTCACCCCCACATCTAGTGCAGTGCTTGGCTCCTAGGGATCTCAGACTTGTTTTATTACTGAGTGAATAAGTCTTGGGCTCTGGGAATGACTAAATATGGCCTTGATTCTCACTTTTATTGCTGACCAGGGACTTTTAAACGAAACATTCTATGTTCTAGTTTTCTCATCCATTATACAGGCATAATTATATGTGTCTTTGTCTCCCTGGGACATTGCAAAGCCTATGAGAAAAATGGTAATACAACACAATAAGCCTTGAAAACAAAGGTGTTATACAACCCTGTGAGAACAACAGTAAAGTTATTACTTGCATTCTGCTCTTTTCCTTCTGAAAAGATGAAGTTTGACCCCTGAAGGCCCCGTATATTTTGGGATGGAAAACTCGAGAAGCATTAATTTGTACTACGGTGTCACGAGACACTTTATAGTAGACCTTCTCCTAGACAATGAAATAGCTGAACAATAAGCAAGAAGCAGGGTCACGGTCGCCAACTGTGCAAAGAACCAGATGCCCTTCAACGGACGGATGGGCAAGGAAGATGTGGTCCATATACACGACGGAGTATGATGCCTCCATCAGAAAGGATGAATCCCCAACTTTTGTAGCAACATGGACGGGCCTGGAAGAGATGATGCTGAGTGGAATAAGTCAAGCAGAGATAAACCAATTATCATATGGTTTCACTTATTTGTGGAGCATAACAAATAGCATGGAGGACAAGGGGAGATGGAGAGGAGAAGGGAGTTGAGGGAAATTGGAAGGGGAGGTGAACCATGAGAGACTATGGACTCTGAAAAACAATCTAAGGGTTTTGAAGGGGCGGGGGGTGGGAGGTTGGGGGAGCCAGGTGGTGGGTATTGGAGAGGGCACGGACTGCATGGAGCACTGGGTGTGGTACAAAAACAACGAATACTGTTACGCTGAAAATAAATTTAAAAAATAAAAATAAAAAAGAAGCAGGGCCAGAGATCTCTCTCAGAACCCTGGCCTCATGATTGAGACCCTGTCTTATGATCGAGTGTGCACCATTCTGGAGGGTTTTGAGGACCTTGGAAATGATAGATAAAGGGACGGCAGGCTGTACTGTTGCCCTCTGTAATTCAGGCTGCTTTTAGTGGGGGTCCAGGCACGAACATATTTTGGTTAGAAATGATGTTTTTACTCATTTTCATTTACAAATAAGGATAGCAAATTACTTTTACTAAAGGAAATAGCAGTAGGCATCTCGGAAACAGCTTTTCTGCAAAAGCCCTGGAAACCATGGTGGTTCTCTCATCCTTGCAGACACATCCTTTATCCGCAATCCCTATGGGGTCTCATTCAACACTGATTTGAACAGACCTGTGGTGTGTGTGTCTGCCTGCTCTCTTGCAGAACACAGGTTGAGTCTGAGCACTCACAAGCATAGACGGTCCAACAGGATAGGTTGTGCATAGCCTGGCCTGGGCTTGGGAAGCGGCTCATGATGCCTGACTCACTGAGGCAGCATATAACCAAGGAGAGAGTTTGACTGACGGCATGCTCCCTTACCATCCTGCTCTCCTCTTCCTGGCCCCACTAGCTCAAGTGAACAGCGGAGTTTCCATCAGCCAGTGCCACCCTTCAGCTGGGTCCAGGTGAGAAAGTGGCATCAGATGCTGTGACCCCCCTGGAGATCAAAGGCCAGTCCTCTACTGGGGAAAGAGGGGCTTGTGGACAAAAGCCCCAGATCGAAAATCACAGCAGTTCTCACCAAAAAACTAGTTGTTTATAAATATATTTAAGAAAAAATATGGGTACGGCTGGCCTTTCAAATTGTTTTTTCCAGTAGAATGCTTTCAGGACCAGGTCAGGGCTCTCGAACACTGCTCACCTGCACCAAGCCACATACTGGACTTGCCATAAGCCCTGCAGCCAAACTGAAATGCTGCTTCTCTTTGTTCCTCTTTAGTTACAGACATGGCTGTTTTCAAGAATCATTTATGTAAGCGGTGACAGTTTCGTTGTCCTTGTCATCGTTGTTCTGTGTTCGGGGACCCATCCCCTACAAGCCCTTGCGGTAACAATTATTGCACTTGATTGATTGTGCGTTGAACTTCAGTGTTGAATGAGATGCCATAGGGTCATGCAGGCCATGTGGAAGAAACTAGAACCAAAACGGACAGAGGGTGTTGCACATCACACTGCTTATCAGTGTGAGGTAAGGACTGGAAGTGGGCATGGCAAACCAGTGAGCCGCTTAGCTTATCCATCCATGCCATTTCTTCCCGAGTGCACAGTGGCACGATGTTTTACAGGGTTCCTGGGAGCAAGGCGTGGGGCAAGGGGACTGATGGAGTCCAAGCCAATGGACATGGGTAGACATGACGTGCCCAGTAACACGGGAAGGTCCAGCACACAAGACCTCTCCACCCAAGAGTCCCTATGCTCTTTCTTCAGCCGTTGATTTAAAGGAGACTTGTGTGCCAACTTGGAGATCATCTATCCAAGATGGGAGGAGCATGTGTCCCAGGGTCACCGATTGGGGAAGAGCTACCCGTCCACCAGGAACACTGTTTTGGATTTTATGCAACAGAGTAATAAACAAGACATAAGTTTCACACTTTGGAGTCATCCCATCCTCACTTTATCTCCGTGCCAGGCCTTGGCTGTGTGCACCACCAGGGGCCCATGCACAACGCACGCTAAGGCCACCCGCTTAAAAAACAGCTGCCCCATATAAATGCGAAAGATAACTGCTATCACCAACAAGGGGACATCAACAGACTACCTGAAAAAAAAAAAAAAAAAAAAAAGCACAAGTAAGTGGGGACTGGCCATAGCTGTTGGTCACGTTCCAGCGGTCACTGTGGTAATTCTGTGGGGTTTGTGTCCCCTAGCTGTGACTTGGAGGCTGGTATTAAGACTTCTGGCTTCCATAGCTTCTGGTCTGCTAAAATAAAAAGGCCAGCTGGCTGTCACATACTGGTGCAGATTTGTACTTCTCATCCAGTAGTCCATGTTTCAGTTGTGAAGAATGGATCTGGGATATTTGGAAGCAGGGAAGTGTTAGTACAGCCTGCTTTGAAGCAGCATCTGCATCAAACACGCACAGTGGTCGTCCTTGCCAGGGCTGAACGGGACCCTCAGGAGTGTTGGGGCACAGGTGTGTTTGTGGATAACGGAGGTGCATGCAAGGATGAGAGAACCACCGTGGTTTCCAGGGCTTTTGCAGAAAAGCTGTTTCTGAGATGCCCACCGCTATTTCCTTTAGTAAAAGTGATTTGCTATTCTTATTTTTAAATAAAAATGAGTGAAAACATCATCTCAAACCAGAATATGTTTGTGCCTAGACCCCCCCCCATAAAAGCAGCCTAAATTACAGAGAGCAACAGCGCAGCCTGCTGTCCCTTTGCCCGTCATTTCCAAGGTCCTCAAAACCCTCCAGAATTCTGCACACTCAGTCATAAGACATGGTCTCTGTCATGGGGCCAGGGTTCTGAGAGAGATCTCTGGCCCTGCTTCTTGCTGATTGTTCAGCTATTTCATTGTCTAGGAGAAGATCTAGTATAAAGTCTCTCATACCGTAATACAAATCAATGCTTCTCGAGTTTTCCATCCCAAAATATGTGAGGTCTTCAGGGGCCAAACTTCAGCCTCATGTCCTCAGTCTGAGAGGCTTCTGGCCCCTTCTTCACATGGAGCCCACACTGATGACAGCTGGTGGCCACTGTCCAAAAGCTCATGGTGGTTACTGACCCTTGACACTACTCCTATTTGGAGACGTGTTTCTTTGCTGGGGGTATGGGTTGCCTATGCACTACAGGGTGCCTAGCACCCCCCAGGCCCCTGCCCGCTCCGTGCCAGCATCCCCCTCCCCGACCTGACAGCAGCAAATATCTCCAGACACGGCCAGATGTTCCCCAGGAAACAATCTTGTCCCCATTGAGAATCCGTGCTCTACACAGTAGAATAGCAATGAACCGAAAATGTGTAACTTCTTCTATTTGATTGTTGACAAAATGTTAGAACTATAAAATCTCAAATTCTGGTGGTAATTTAGAAATCAGCTAATGTCCTGCTGGCGTCCAGCCCATCTCACATGGACCTGGCTCCACTGGCCTCTGGGATCACTGGTCACGGGGCAGGGGACCGGATCTTCCAGGAGCTGTTTACCTGGAGATGGCAGGGCTTCCCATAGACAAACCCAGTTCCCAGGGCACATTAGCGTCTGAAAAGAGAAATGGCGGAGGTCTTGTAAACACCAGAAACAGCATTCACTGGGGAAATTGCTCATGTCACTTTTACCCAATGCTCGTAAACCACTTTCTTCATTGCAAATGCTCTGAGTTTGCTCGGTTCTTATTAAGGAATCGTGAGAATGTAATCAACACATAATTTAAGAGTGAACCACCTCTCTGGGTGGCATGTATATTGAATTTTAAATAGATGCTTCATTATACAGCATTTGATGTGCTTAATATTTTATAGAGAGAATAGGATGTAATGTTGATTTCTAACTTCACCCACTTAACAACACGCCCAAATCACACCTCCTCACATTCCTGCTCTTTGCCCTCTTGAGCAAAATGAGAGGTTTTATCTCATGTACCCCAGACACCCCTCTTCCAACAAACTTCTGCATATACACACCTGATGAATGCCAAGTGGTTACTTGAAATATTTGAACACAAACATGATTTTCTATGATATGTTCTTTTCTTGTTATCATTAATCCATCGGTATTTTAAGAGAAAACATAAATATTGAAATAGTTCCATTTCCCTTGGCTGTGAATATATGTACAGTCAGCAGGTAGCATCTGCCATGGACTGAATGTGCTCCCCTAAAATTCAGGTCCTATCCCAGCCCCAAGGTGATGTTGTCAGGATGTGGGGCCTGAGATTAGGTCATGAGGGTGGAGTTCTCATAAATGAGTGCCCCTTATGAAGAGATCCCAGAGAGTTCCTCCAGGAGGAGGAAGGCACAGCTAGAAGACAGCCATCTAGGAACCAGGAAGGGGACTCTCACCAGCCACAGAGTGATTTCTCTGGAACAGTGAGAAGTAAATTTCTGTGACTTCTAAGCTACCCTACTTAACGGCGTTTTGTTGTAGCTGAACAATGGGCTAAAATAGCACACAGGTGGGTTATTATCTGAACTCTTATGTTCCTAATCTGCATAAACAACATACCAAAGAACTGGCCTTGACCCTTAGGAGGTATTAATATCCCACAGCAGAGCCCTGGGGTGGTCTTTGGGAGATGTTTGGGACTGTAGCAATCATAGCTTGCCTTAAAAGTCTCAGCATATGGCCCTTCACAACATAGGGTCTGCTTCATCTGAAATGTAAGGGTTGGAATCCTTGAATCAGTAGAAACGTCTACCAGCCAGATTTATCCCAGTAGCAACTGTCCCTGTAGGATACCTCTATAATCAACCATGGGTTTATTTTAGTTCACTGAAAAGATTCAAAACTTTTAAGTAAGCCAGAACATGCACTGAGGCTCAAGGCTCTCACTGAGACATTGAGCCGGTGAGAAGAGTCAGAGCTCATCCATGCTGGCTGCCCTTCTGCCCCTTCCACTCCTCCTGCTGAGTCCCCATGCTGGCTCCTTACTTACGTCTCTGATCCAAGGAGCCCACTCCTGGGACCCCTCTTCTTTCTATCCACGATCACTCCACTGATAAGCTCATCACCTCTCATGGTTTCAACATCGTCTGCTTATAGATTCAGTCCACATTTTAATCCCCAGCCTGTTACTTTCCCCCAAACTCTGGATACGTATACATAGTAGCCACTCAGCAGCACCACTACATGTATCCAAACATCTACAACTGGATGTGATCCAAAATTTAAGTCTTATATAACCCCTAAATCTATTCCTTCTTACTGTTCCCCATCTCTATAAATGAGAACATCATTCTTCCATTTCATCAGCCAAAAGATGTGGATTCCCCCTTGGCCCCTCCCTTGCTGTCATACCCCATGTGGCATGTGACAGCAATTCCTACTGACTCTAGAGTTAAAACACACCCAGACTCTGACGTCTTCCCCCTGGCTGTCACTCTCATCCAAGACACAGACGTCTCTTTTTTTTTTTTTTTCTTTAATTGAGGATAAACTATGCATAGAGTGAAACACATTGATCTTAAGTGTGTGATTCAATGAGTTTTATGAATTTATACACCCATGTCACCAGCACGCAATCAAGAGATAGAACATTTCCTATATTTCCCTGTGCCCCTCACCTCCCCTCTTCCATGACAACTACTGTTCTGATTTTCTACCAGATCTTCTAATAATTTATCATACATTAGTATTGCCCATTCCTTAATATCATTTAAATGGAATCGTCCAGTATTTACTCTTGTATCTGGCTTACTTCACTCACTATAGCTTTAAAGGGTGTATTAGTGTAGTTAATGGTGCATTATTTTTTATTGCTGGGTAGTATTCCATTGTACCAATATACCATACTTTTTTTTAATGGAGGTTCCATGCTCAGTGCAGAGCCTGATTCAGGGCTTGATCTCACAACCCTGAGATCATGACCTGAGCAAAAACCAAGAGTCAGATGCTTAACCAACTAAGCCACCCAGGCCCCCCGCCCAGTTTTCTTACTGTGTTAACATTTTCCAGATAAATAGAACTGATTGTGTGTGTGTGTGTGTGTGTGTGTGTGTGTGTGTGTGTGTGTGTGTGTGTACAGAGACAGGAATTGGCTCACGTGTTCATGCTCATTGGCAAGTCTGAATTCTACAGGGAAGGCTGGCAGGTTAGAGACCTATGGAAAAATTGATGTTCCAGCTCAAGTTTGAAGGCCGTCTGGAAGCAGGATTCCTTCTTCCTTGATGACCTGTCACATTTTATTAAAACCTTCAACTGCTTGGATGAGGACCACCCATCTTATGGAGGGCAGTTTGCTTTATTTAATGTCTACAGATTTAAATGTTCATCTTGTCTAAAAGCAACATCTACATGGGTGATGGTCTAAGCCCAGGAGCGTAGTAGCCTAACCAAGTTGACACAAAAAAGTAACCAACATATTTATCTGTTTGCTAATGGATAGAATCTTTGTTTCCAGTTTTAGACCTCCGTGAATAAACATTTTCTATAATTCTTACTGTGGAAATTTATTTTCATTTCTCTTGGGTAAGGATCTAGAAACAAAATTGCCAGGTCATGGGGTACTTATGTATTTAACTTTTCAAGAATCTGCCAAACCATTTTGAAAAGATTTTCCCTAGAGACCATTTAGCTGGAATGACCATAGGAATGCTTATATGGTTGATCTAATCACAAAAATCTATTTGCATTATTATTTTAGCTAGATTGCAGCCACATATCAAGGTGCTATTCCAGAAAACTCTTAGTACTCTTAGTGGATCTCCTTTTTACAGCACTGGAGCTTGTGGCATTCACTATCTATTGAACATTTTTCATTTTCTTTGTAATAAGCTTAGGAAACAATGGACCACTAGCTAGTTTTACCAACCGAGTCCCATTGAGATCCATATGCACACTTCTTGGAGATGTTCACTTTTTCACCACAAATGGAATATGTTAGACTTGCAAAGTGGTTGTGGGAGGTTTCTAGGCAAAGATGCACCTCCTTGGTGTTTAATATCAATGCTGAATATAGAAAGATCCCTCATTGGACTTTTCTCATGAGGTCACAGAAGGGTGATTAGACATAACCAGTGCCCATCTTTCTCCCTCAAGACAGGTACACGCAGGAAGGCTTGTCCTCACCTGTCTTAGATGAAGGAAGGTCAGGACTACAGCTCAGACATATAAAAGAAAGAGCATACAAGGCTGCTTCCAGTGGAGATTCCAGAATGCCACTTGCTTTCATGTGACTGGAGCAGAAAGGGGCATGAAAACAACACTTTTAGTGATACTTTGCCATGTTTAATTTTTTTTCCTACAATTTATCTAAAAGAATCAAAACCAGGTGTTCTCTACAAAAGAAGCTTGTCAGCTCCAATGTGGAAATGCACAGCTATGGATTGATTCTTCGACATCCGTGTGTAATACAGGAGGTAGAAGAGTGGTTATTGACTACATCATACTGTACCCTTGCAAGTACTCAAGTACACTGACTTTTATCACAGGTCTCTTGGGTTGATTGCCCTGACTTTCTAATAGCATTCTTTTAAAACATAGGAAACGATTCATCAATATTATTTCCTATAATGTATAAAGTAACATATAATTATGTGTCAGACATCAGGGGTATAGTAGGTGGGGAAGTAATAAACTTACCCAAAAAACAAGCTGAAAATCCTATAATTGAAGTTTTCAAAAAAGAAACGGATCAGATTGTGGTTTTTCTCTTGGAAGAACATGTGGAGAGGTGCGGAATGGGGGTCTGAGGGGAGGCTCCCTAAGAAGTGTGAATAACCCTTGCCTCCACAAGCTTGGAAAGTCAGGAGCACTTTTGATCCAGGAGCTGTGATTTGTGATTGAAATCTTCATCATTTAGAATGACCATTATTCCTTCACCCCAACATAAGTGTGTCTGCAGGATATAACACACAAAGAGTGGTATTTTTTTACATTTAAGAGAGATATGGGAAAGGTAGATTGAATTTTGTGTAAAAAAAATCAGAGAAAACAGTTAGTACAGAGTCAAAGACCCAGACGTGCTTTCTTTATACTCAGAGAAAAGGTGAGTTTAGTTTGAAATTATCTATTCAAGTCTGAATAAATATATGTGATGAGGTCTCCGTTCCTTATCCCATTGGTAAAGTATATTAAATTATTTTCCTGATGTTAGACCAGCATTTCATTCCTGGACTAAATCCTGTTTGTTCACGTTATATAATGTTTATGATGCTACCATTTTCATGAGGATTTTAAAAATCTATATTTATACTGGTCTGGTCTGGAGTCTCCTTTCTCTGCCATGCCTTTATCGGGTTTTATTATCATGATATAATATAATTATATTATCATGATAATCCTGGCTTCATAAAATGAGTTGAGATGTATTCCTTCCTCTTCTGTTTTTGGAAGAGTTTGTAAAGAACCAGTATTAATCCCTTTAACGTTGAATTTACCAGTGAGGCTCCCTGGGCCTGCACTTTTCCTTGTGGGATTGTAGTTACTAAGTCAAAGTCTTTGTTACAGGTCTATTCAAATTGGCTATTTCCCCTTATGTCAGTTTTGTTGATTTACATCATTCGATAAAAGTGTGCCCTCGATCTGAGTTAACTAATCTGTTGGCATGTAGGTGTTCAGAGTATCCCCTTATAGTCCTTGTCATTAATGTCTCCTCTTCATTCTTGATTTTGCGGTTACACTCATAGTGTTCTCTTGGTCATTTTAACGGAGGGTTTATCAATTTTCTTGATCTATTCCAAGAACTAATTTTTTTTTTTCCTCTCCATTGTTGTCCATGCTCTAGTTCATTAAGAACCTATCTTCTTTTTCCAGTTTCTCAAGGTGGAAGGGAAATCAACTGACTTGAGAACTTTCCTCCTCTTCAGTAGAGGTGTTTACACGTACATTTCTAACAAGTGCTTTACTGCTTCCTGTGAATTCCGGAGGGCTACTGTCTTCATTTTCATTCACCTCCAAGTAGTCCTTATCCCCCCTTCTGATTTCTTCTTTGGATCATTGGTTATTTCAAGTCAGTAGTTTAATTTCAACGTGTTTGTGGAGATCTGAAATACCTTCCGGTTATTGATTTTGAATTGTATTCCACTGTGACCAGAGCAAATACTTTGTGTAATTTCAATCTTCTTAAATGGACAGAGGTCTGTGTTATGGCCTAGCCTTCAGTCCTTCTTGGAGGATGTTCCCTGTGTGTGCTGTGTTTGGGTAGAATATGTGCAGATGTCAGTTGGTCTGACTGGCTGAAGGTCCCATTCAAGTCCCCCAAGCTCATGTTGGCCCTCTGACTAGTCGTAGCAGCCATTACTGAAGAGGGTTGTTAATGTCTCCAGCCACGAATGTTAAACTACCTTCTTCTCCTTCTATTCTCTGCGATTCTGCCTCATGTACTTTTGCAATTTGGAGATTGTTTGTAGGTTTGCAATTGTCGTGTTGTTTTATTTTCCTAATGGGTTGACTCTTTTGTCTTCCAAATATCTTTCTTTGTCTCTAGTAATAATTTTGTCTTAAAGTATTTAGTCTAATGTTAATACAGGCTATGTTTGCATGATATGCATGCTTCCATCTTTTTTCCTTTCTACCTATTTGTGTCTTTGGATCTAAAATATGTCTCTGAAGAGAGGAGACATTTCTATCATTGCTTAATCCAGTCTGCCAATCTCTGCCTTTTGGTGTTCCTTATCTGATAAGTTTGCTCATATTTTTTGTTTTATTCAATTTCTGATTTTGTTATATATATATATATCTTTTCCAAGAGTTTGTATCAGATACACATATCCCAAAAATGTTCTCTCAAACTGGGGCTTGTATAAACTTCTTTTTTTTTTAAATTTTTTATTTCTTTTCAGTGTAACAGTATTCATTGTTTTTGCACCACACCCAGTGCTCCATGCAATCTGTGCCCTCCCTAATACCCACCACCTGGTTCCCCCAACCTCCCACCCCCACCCCTTCAAAACCCTCAGGTTGTTTTTCAGAGTCCATAGTCTCTCATGGTTCACCTCTCCTTCCAATTTCCCTCAACTCCCTTCTCCACTCCATCTCCCCTTGTCCTCCATGCTATTTGTTATGCTCCACAAGTAAGTGAAACCATATGATAATTGACTCTCTCTGCTTGACTTATTTCACTCAGCATCATCTCTTCCAGTCCCGTCCATGTTGCTACAAAAGTTGGGGATTCATCCTTTCCGATGGAGGCATCATACTCCATAGTGTATATGGACCACATCTTCCTTATCCATTCGTCCGTTGAAGGGCATCTTGGTTCTTTCCACAGTTTGGCGACCGTGGCCATTGCTGCTATGAACATTGGGGTACAGATGGCCCTTCTTTTCACTACATCTGTATCTTTGGGGTAAATACCCAGTAGTGCAATGGCAGGGTCATAGGGAAGCTCTATTTTTAATTTCCTGAGGAATCTCCACACTGTTCTCCAAAGTGGCTGTACCAACTTGCATTCCCACCAACAGTGTAAGAGGGTTCTCCTTCTCCACATGCCCTCCAACACATGTTGTTTCATAAACTTCTAATGGATTCTTAATGGTGTCTTTTAGGAGTGGAATTTTTAATTTTCACAAAATTCAATTAATACGTAACATTTTACTTATGCTTAGTGCTTTCCTCTCATCTCTTCAAGAAATTTTTGCCTGCCCTAAAATTGGAATTATATCCTCCTATGTTTTGTATCCAGAGTATTCGCTTATAGTCCTAATTTAATTTTATATTTAGAGTTTTATATTTATATTTTGAGTTTTTAAAGTTTCAGTGAATGATTCATTTCAAGTAAAAATTTTATGTGGTGTGAGCTAAGGATCAAGGTTCATTTTTTTCCATATGGATATTCAGTTGTTCCAGCACTTGTTAAAAAAAAAAAAAAAAAAAAAAAAAAAAAAAAAAAAAAAAAAAAAACTTCGTTAAAAAGTCTTTCCTGTCTCCATTGAAATAACTTGGTACCTTTTCAAAAATTATGCTATCATGTATGTATGGGTCTACTGGGGCGGGTTGGCTTTCTTCTTTCTTTGCAGCATTTTAAAGGTGCTGATTCACTGTTTTCTGAACTTTATCGCTTCTTAGAGAGGTTCAGTGCCATTTATATTATCGTTACCCTCTATGTATTGGGTCTCTTTCCTCCATCTGTTTAGGGTTTATGTTACTATTTTAGTTTCAACAGCTTTACTCTGATATGCATACACATAGTTATTTTCTTTTTCTTTTTGAATTTCTTTTTTTATATTTATTTATGTATTTTACAGAAAGAGAGACAGAAATCTTGACAGGAGGCAGGGTGGGTAGGGGAAGATACAGACAGAATCCTCCAGCAGATTTGGGGATGAGCACAGAGCCCCACTTGTGGCTTGATCCCAGAGCCCTGAGATCATGACCCAAGCCAAAGCCAAGGGACAGCTGCCAGACGGACCAACCCACCCAGGCACCCTAGTTGGTTTTCTTTTTAAATGGATTCTGCATGAGATTTTCTGGCCTCTTAGATCTCCTAGTGGATTTTTTTTTGCAAGTTTTATGGCATTTTTGGCATTTTTTTCAAAAATATTTTTCTGCCTAGTTCTGCATCTACTTTTATTTTGAGACTCATGCTAATCTTCGTTAGTCCTCTTGCTATTGTTCCACGGGTCAGTGGGCTCTGGTCAGTTCTTAATTCCTTTACTTCCTCTGTTTCTCAGACACAATAACTTCCTTTGATCTCTTCTTAGGTTCACTGGTTCTTTCTCCTGCTATTCCTCATCCACTGCTACGTCCCTCCACTGATTTTATTTGTTTCAAATATAATCATTTTCAGTTCTGCCATTTCATTTAACAGTTTATCATAAATTTCCTGTCATTGCAGAGGTTTCCCATTAGAAACTCCTTTATTAGAGTTCCTCATTAGAATCACCTTTTCCTTAAGGTTCTTGGATATATTTCTAAGGTTGCTTCCAATTTATTCTCTAATAATTCTAGAATCTGGTTATCTTGAAAACCCTTTCTCTTGATTGCTTTTTCTCTCTTGGTAATGGGTCATATTTTCCTGCTTCTTTGCTTATCCAGTAAATGTGTACTGTATGTCAAATATCATGAGCGATACAAAGTATTACCTTATCCCCTTTTTAAGGATGAGAAATTTTGTTAAGAGAGACAGCTAGATTCCTGGTGGACCCCATCAGGCTAGTTTTCTTCCATTAAGAGGTTTCTTCCATTTTCCAATTTTGTCCTAGTATGCCACCTTTCTTTCACACTGGGGGACCAGGTCTCAACAAAGGGGTCTGGAGCTGGAGGTGGAGGGTTGGGGGACACAAATATTTAGTCCATAACAAGAATCATCACCCTTTAGACACTAAAAAAGTTTGTGGAAAAAATTATCCTCTGTATTTTTTCCAGTCAAATAAAACATATCACACCCATGTGATTTTATTCAATGTCCAGTGAAATTGAGATAATATTTTACTGCATTTCACTGTGATATCATGACACTCTCAAAATCTCTAGGGCTTCACATTGTTTACACTGGTCTCAAGATTTAACTTAAACTGCTCTGCTTTTTATATTTTTACCTGTTTTCTAAGTTATTGGAACTTTCCACTTTAGATCCATTGAAGTAAAATAGCCGTGATTATGGAAATATTTCTAAAGTATTATAGGCTTCCCTGATCTAAATAGGATAAAAAAAATGTTCTTTTTGATCCTGACTTCTGGGCATTTTGGCCCTCCTGTACCTTCTTCTCTCTCTCTCTCTCTCTTTGCTCCGCTTTGAGCTTCAGAACTGATGACTGTAAACTGGTGTCCCTGGTTACACTTTCATTAATACTCTCACTGCTAAGAGTGTGTCTCACCCTTAAAAAGTCCCAGAAGATCCCTTCTTAGATTTAAGGAAGAGGCTTCATGTTGGTGGTTGAGGATTGCCAAACTGTGCCATTTTCATGATGTGAATTTTGGCTTCCCAGAATAAATCAGATATATAAGGAAAAGATCAAATTTAATAGAAAAATAGGCATTATCTTTTCATGGGAGGCTCTTCTTTTAGATTAATTTGTACTTCTGGTCTCCCTTTCTGCCCACTCACTCCTTCCAAATAGGGATCGCACAAATGATCTGATTGGCAAACCTAGGAGAAGAAAGAGCTTATCCCGCTTGCCCTTGGCTCTGCTCTGCTTGGAAGCCTCCGTCTTCCGACCCTCTGCCACATGAGTGAAGGGAGGCTAAAATTTTCAATCAATAACTGGCAGGGTTTAATTCCGAGCTGCTGAGCAGGAAGCCCACTTTGCCAGAGATGGAAGCTGTCCCATCCCAACAGCCTTGTTACTAGAAAAGGCAACTCTTCCCCCCATCGCGTTGACTTCTCACTCTACCACTTCATCACTGCCAAATGTGGAGGCAGGAAAGACATTTATTAACTCTTTCAAAGCTCCAGCAACAGTTCACAGAACCAGCATATCACGCAACCTTGTCACTGGCCCAGGTTTCTGCGTCCCAGGACAATACCTGCCTCTGTTACTGAGAATAGAATCTCCAAGGGAGAGGCAATGGACTCCTTTCCAGTTATGTACCTTTAAAATATTCCTCAGTAATGTGAATTTCGAAAGAACCACGCAGATGAAAGAAGGTACGGAGTATTGCTTGTTTGGTATTTGCAGGGACCCAGATCTTCGCCGCGTCCCTGAGGAAGCACAGTGTCAAGTATTCTCAGCACTGAAGCTGTCAGGGGAAAGGCAGTGTGAGCTTCTGAATCTGCTCTCTGTGCCTGAAAATGTGGAACTGCTCATCACAGACTCAAAGCAGTCCAAAACATTGTCAGCAGTTTTAACTTTCTTCCCAGATGTTTTTATTTACTTATTTATTTTGTCTTCAAGAGGGAACAGCTGGACAGGCATTGCCCCAACTCTCACAGCATCGCCGTGAGCTGGTGAGTGCTCACCGGGGAGGAAGCGGCTGGCTTGGAAAGGCCAAGTGGTTGGCCTGTGGCTCCTGGAGAGGGCCAACCCGGAACTTTGAATCTTACTCTAAATTTTTAGCTACCTGATCCCAAGGCTTCATACTTGAAAGAAAAAAAAAAAAAAAAAAAAAAACACAAAACGTAGTAAAATGCATGGTGAGTGACAGGGTTTTCTGATTTAATTCTGTATAAGAAAACTTGTTGTTAGCTCTGCCCTGGTAAATCATAGAATCTTCTGGTGGTGTCCAGCAGCTGTATCTAGAAAAAACAACCAGATGCTGACATTCCTGATGAGACCAGATATTCCTGTGCAAGTTTCAAAGATAAACGTGATACTAACAGTTATTTCTTAGATTCTGAAAAAGAATATTTACATTCTTTGATTTGCTACAAAGAAAACCATGAAATGGTGGTAGTCTTGAAAATGTCCCTCCCACCCAAAGACAGCTACCACTGAATCCTGAGAACCTGTACCGTTAGCTTCGATGGCAGAAAGGGAGTCTGCAGAGGTGACTAACTTAAGGATCTTTCAATGGGGAGATGACCCTGGATTATCTGGGTGAATCTGCAGTGCGATCCCATGCATCTTTGCAGAGAGATATTCCATGCACTCAGAAGGAAAGGAGACACGACCACAGAAGTGGAGATGGGAGTGCTGTGGCCCCAGGCTGGGGGACATAGCAACCACCAAATGCTGGGAGAGGTGGGACCAAATCCTCCCCCAAGCCACAGAGAGCATGTGGGCCCTGTCGACACAGACACCTTGACTTTGGCCCAGTGAAACAGGTTGCAGACTTGTTCTGAGCCTCCAGAATGGAGAGAGAAAACACCTCAGATTCTTGTAAGCTACCAGGTTTATGGCCATTTATTACAACAGCAAAAGGAAGCTAATACAAAACCACTGACCTCTCTTCAAATCGTCCCCCTGCACTCTGGACTTGCAGGGCCCGCTGCTGTGCCCATGCTGTTAGCCTGTCCATGGCCCACAGCCCACACCCACTGTATAGGGGACCTTGGCTGAACCCATGGGCTCCACTTGTCTAAAGCAGGTGCTAAAAACAAACCAAACTGAGTTTTGATAAAGTCTGAAATGCACTGAATCAGTTAAAGCAATGATAGTAAAAATACATGATTTTTAAAGAATTCCTTGTTTCAGAAAGCCCAATATTTGTAGGTCATAATACATTTTTCACTTGTGTTTGTGGGTACATATACATCCGTATGCACATATATGAGCTTGCAAATGACACCTTAACAACACCGAAATTAGAAATGCTGTAACTTCTCGGTTACTGGAAATTCTATTAATCACTTTGATTTCCTCCTTGCAACTGCCCTCATTCAAACCACCTGCGCCACAAAAATGTAGCGAGCACTAGACATGGAGAGCGGCGTCTCTTCATGCGGTTCCTAGCTCTGCATATGCTGTCCGTATTCCTAGCTTCCAAAATACATCTTACAGTAGGAAATCCCGGATGGGGCTTTTTTCAAATTTCATGCAAGAGACCACTCCTCTGGTCTTATTTATTCATTGTACTTTGTGAGCTGAATAACAAAGCATCAAACCGTATAAAGTAAAACTGCTAGAAAAGTAAGAACAGCGACAGTCCCAAAGCAGAGAAACCGAAATCGATCAGAAATCACAGGTGACGATGAAGTAACCGTGTGCTTGGAGAAAACCAAGTCCATCCACTGAATCAAAGGATCGAAGAGAACCCTCAGAGAAGTGCATCCAGCAACGCCAGTTTCTAAAAGATCAGTATGTCTTTTGTTATGTCGATTACAACCAATGAGGAGATGAAATTAAAAATCCTAAATCAGGGTGCCTGGGTGGCTCAGTCAGTGAAGTGTCTGCCTTCGGCTCAGGTCATGACCCCAGGGTCCTGGGATCGAGCCCCACATGGGACTCCCTGCTCAGTGGGGAGCCTGCTTCTCCCTCTGCCTCTGCTGCTCCCCACTGCTTGTGCTCTCTCTCTCTCTCTCTCTCTCAAATAAATAATAAAATCTTTAAAAAATAAATAAAAACCATAAATCATAAAATCCACCAATATGTAACTTAACTGAATTAGTGTGCTGGTACCTCTATAAAGCGTTGCTGGGGCACTTAGGAAAAGAAGAATGTGAATTCCCTCCGAAACGTTTGCAGGGGTAACGTTTTTAAGCTATAATCTACTCTAATCCATGTAATTGTCAAATAGAAAACAGACAAATGTTTGCTTTCTCAAATAGCCTCAGAACATTCACTGAAACAAAATGTCACTAATTCATGCAAATCACTGGCTGCCATGCTTGAAATTCCCCTTAACTGAGGACATGTTTCAACATAAAGGTTTCTAACCTTCAAAATGGAAAGGAAGGCTTCTCCTTGTATGCTTTCCTTCCTGGACAATTCCGTGCTGTATACAGTATTGACATCTCTGTGCTAATCATGACCTGAATCCCTGTCTGTCCCTCCGGCAGTCAGCACACGCCTGTCACTCAGACGCAGGAAGCTTCCAGAGTAGCCGCACTCCTCGTTGGGCTGCGTGTAATTTGGCCTCCTGGTTCCCATAAATGCCATGGCCATGTTTTATGGGATTTTGGAAAGGTTTAGGAAAGCATCTTGGATGGAGGTCAGCCTAGCGAATGAGAACAAAGTGGCTGAGTCCAAAAGAAATTCAGAAGTGGTCAGCACTGCGTTCACACTGCACGGGGCTGGCACGTCAGGGAGACCGCTCTCTGCGAGTGGACTGGAATGAACTTCTTAGCATTCCTCAGCTGCCAGAAAATGCCATCATGGAGTTTCCCAGAGGAGCCAGGACTCAGATGTCAGTATCTCTGGGCTGAAAGTAGTTTTTGTCAGACCCTGGGAAGTCTCCTTAGGTACATTTTTCTAGTTGTGACCCCTTTCTCTTTCCCTGACAAAGAAGTGTCCTGAGCAAGCAGTTTGGGGCAAGCAGAAGTCCAAGGAGGCAGCTCCACGCCGTGCATATGGAGACCTGCTCTGCCAGCCAGGTTGGGGTGCGTCTGTCCTGCATCCTCATGGAGGTGCCACTCCTGCTCTAGTCCTTGCCATCTGCTCTCTGCTTCTCTCCTGGGGACAAAAATCCCTGCTGTTGTAGGGACCTCAGTCCCTGACCTCCACTGGTGACCATGTAGCCATGGACACCACTGTCCCTAGACCCTGGGTCTTCCCTGTCCTATGAGTGTATTTTCAAGCTACACATTCACTGCTTTGTAACACACACTTCAGATGTCCCTTTTAGCCTAAACAGAGGTGGTTGAGGGATTAATATCTCAATTCCACTGCATTAACCTCAGATTTGCCTATGCCATTAAGGGGGAAAAATAACTAAGTTCTGACATGTAAATGGCATTCAAATCTAATGGAAATCAACTTCAATACTACCTTCAAAGCCAAGGGGAAGTAACACGATTAGCCTGAAATCATGGGTAATTCCAGAACTTTCTCTAATTGTCACATACAAAATTTCCAGTGTCTTTATTTCTGTTTTATCTTTTTGTCTTTCAGTAGCAGACCAACACCACCAGATATCAGCCTAACATGTTTTCTCCAGGGTAATTTTAAATATAATTGATTATCCCTGAACACGCATCAGCTGAGAAGTGGAAAAAGCCTAGAATTGTTCAAAGACGTTATAAAAAGGTCTTTGGTAACCAAAACATTTTTGAGCATTTCTGGCACATGAACAAAAAAATGGGCGTACAACAACTCGGGTCGAATGTGCTTTTGACTTGAAGACCATCTGCCGTGTGACAAGGGGTTTCTGGGAGAGTCACGTTCCACGAGTCCTCTTTCTCTCGATCCCCCGGCGTGGGCTCTGTGCTTGGGGGGGGGTCTACTTGGGATTCCTCTCTCTCCCTCTCCCTTTCCCCCTCCCTGCAGTCTCTCTCTCTCTCTTCCTCTCTCTCTGAAACAAATGACTACCTCTCTTTTTTTAATCGTGTTACCTTACAGTACATCATTAGTTTTTGATGTAGTGTTCCAAGATTCACTGTTTGCGTATAACACCCAGTGCTCCATGCAATCCGTACCCTCCTTAATACCCATTGCCGGGCTCACCCATCCCCCAACCCCGTCTCCTCTAAAACCCTCGGTTTGTTTCCAGGAGTCCATAGTCTCTCGTGGTGCATCTCCCCCCCTACCGCGGTTTCTCCCTCTTCATTTTCCCTTCCTTCTCCTAATGTCCTTCCTGTTATTCCTTATGCTCCACAAATAAGGGAAACCACATGATAATTGACTTTGTCTGTTTGACTTATTTCATTCAGCATAATCTCCTCCAAACAGCTAATCAACACAAAAGCTAGGATGATAGAGTGACTCAGGTAGGGGGCTTTGGGTCAAGGTGGCGTGGCCTGTGTGAGGTAACTGGGGACCATTGCAGAATGGGTTCCTGCCCCTATGGATCAGAACACCCACAACAGAAGAAAGGGTGGGAAGTGACCAGAAGGGAAGACCAGGAGGGTGGGAGAGAGGAGGATGACGGAAGGTCATACATGCGATGTGGGAGGTTGCACTGGACTGGGCTCGTGCCCCACAAATTGAAAGCTGGTGGCACAGGAAGAAACAGCCAAGCCCAGGGGAAGGAGGTGTGTTCTGCCAGAGTCAACTCCAAGTGCGCAGGTCTCAGAAGGGAGGGAGGATCTTGGTGTGTCAAAAGCCTGAGAGAAGCCAGTGAGTTTGGTGACTGGGGAGTGGGTGGAGGGTGGCCTGGGATGAGGTGAAGGGCTGGGTCTGAGATCATCCCGTAGTCCCAGGGCCAGGGGAGACGCTCAGGTTGATCCTCAAGCCAATGGGAAGAGAAGGAAGTGGTTTAGTCTGGGATGGTGGGATCTCATTTGTATCAGTGTCACTTTTCCGCCTGGAGCCTGGACGGGAGGCAGGGAAGATAGGTCAGGGCAATGGTTACGACACTGACACTGTTTGCAGAGTGCTGTGACGGTGGCCTGAGCCACGGGGCTGGGAGAGGAAAGGAGTGCTTCATGTATGTGTGGCTACTCAGACATGGAATCGAAAGGACTGGCTGGCATGAGTGTGTGGGACACTCCAGAAACAGCGTGGGGCTCAGAGTTGTCTGTGTGGTGGCAGGGCCTTTTGAAGAGATTGGAAAGATTTCTGAGGAGAGATGGGCAATATGTGCCCTGGAATCTTAAGTAAGGGATATCACAGAAGCAAGTCCTCATCTGATGGAGTTCGGATAGGCAACATTAAGATTCGCTCCCACATCAGCCCTGCCAGGTGGTCACACAGCTACATGGAAGCCATCAGCAATAGCGCTCAGCACTGTGGCTTCCCCAGCTTCTGCAGCCCCAGGTCCTCTCACCCTGTGGCATCCTGCCACAGGGCTTGAACCCCATGGACCCAGGGCTGCTTCCCTCACGAGCCCCCAGGGGATCCCTGGGCGGCTTCCCTTGTGAGCCCTCCAAATGTGTGAGACCACAGATCTCCCTTGTTGTTTCTCTGAACAGCTGAGCACTGTCACTGCCTCCATCTACTGTCTACCAGGCTTTCCTCTGGCCACTCACTCTGGCCCTGGTTTTCAGACTTTGTTTAGTACCATCCACAGGAGGCATCCAGAACTAACGTGGGGCCTGTAGCGAGGCCAGAAGGTCCCTGTAGAAAGCCCTGCACCCTCAGTCTGGATGCTCGGTTCTGCACATGCAGCCAGGCCCCCACACTCTGGCACCCACGCCACACTGAGGGTCCGCTGGGCTCTTACTCAGCTAAGCTGACTTTCTCCACACTTGCCTCTGTAAGCCCAGGCTCCTCAGTTCTGCTCTGGAGCAGTTGGATTTGTACCCAAAAACATCTCCCCCACATGGGGATGCTATCTGACAGCGGACACGAGACTGTATGCCCTGCTCTGTTTGGCTGATGTCAAGATCGGGGTAGAAACTCAGCGATTAGACCAGGACCCGTGATCCAGCTGCACTCAGGGTGGACCAGCCTACCGAGCCAGCAGACCCAGACCCAGTGTTCATGTGTACAAGCCTTGGGAAAGGGGCCCAGGAACATGTACTTGGGGTACGTCAGGCAGGAGACGTGAGCCCCTCCAAGTCTTGTCCTGAGAGAAGCAGGACCCCACTTGTCAGTCCCCTTATCTAAGACCAGATGTGGAGAGCCTCAAAAGTCAGGGCTTTATTCTGTAAGAACTGGGAGATCATTGTAACAAATGATGAAAGAAGAATTTGGGAATTCTTTTCTATAAACCCCAGGGAGAAGTCAGATTTGGGTAAACATTGAGTTCTGTCGCAAGGTCGAAGGGAATCCTAGCTGTGACAGGCTGTAGAGAGAAGGAGAGCCCGGTCATCTGGGACCACAGAGGCCCTGTGTTCCCCTACGGAAAGAATCAGGTTCGAGGAGCGGGAGAAGGGGGGTTACACAAGTATCAGCCTCTCTCAACCTGATTCTAGGAAGTGACCAGACTCAATAGGGCGGCTAGACACTAACCCAGACCCAGGAAACCACTGCTGGCATCTTGGCTGGGAAATGGGTCCTTCAGGACCACAGGGAGGTCCATGGGGGTCAGCAACATTGACCACACCCCATGGTACCCCCAGCTCGCACTGTGTACCTACTAGTCTGTCCCCTGCTAAGCAACATGGTTGTGTGTTGGCCTATGGACTGCATTCAGTTCTTCTCTAATAACCCTGTTGTACAAAGCCCCAAGAGAAAAGCACCTATGTAGGAAGAATTGCAAGACACACTCAGTACAAATATGCCAGACTCTTCTAGAAACCACCTCCTGTCTTGCGCAGCAAGGGAAACAGCAACATGGTGGGGGCTTGGGTCCATGGCCTGGACATCACTCATGTTGACGCTTCATGGAGGACACTGAGGCTCAGGGGTCTTACCAGGCTTATTGTGCAGGTTTGTGATCTTCTGGCCTTATAATGCCAATGCCAGGATGTTAAAGGAGATTTAGAAAATAAAGACTTTAATGTCCATAGGTCTGCCAACTTCAGATGAAGGAGCTATTATTTTAAAGATTTTATTTATTTACTTCTATGTTTATTTGAGAGAGAGCACAAGTGGGCTCATGCAGAAGCATGCAGGGGCAGAAGGGGACGGAGAAGCACAAGCAGATTCCCTGCTGAGCTCTGAGCCTGATGTGAGGCTTGACCTCACAACCGTGAAATTATGACGCAAGCCTAAATCAAGAGTCTGATGCTTAACAGACTGGGCCACCCAGACGTCCCCAGGCAGAGGAGCTGTTCTTCAAGAGTTATATCTTATTTACAGAATTAAATAAAGGCATAATTATAGCTAAGAGCTCAACTTACACATGAAAACACCAGACTCATGGAGCAGCAAGAGCCTCGAATGGCAAAGTGATGACCAACCTGGAACAGGGTCAGAAGAACGAGGCCACCAGAAGAGAAAGTATCCGAGGGAAGAGCCGAGGCCAGCCCACCCAAGGTGCCAGTTACCTCCCTGTGAGGTGGACCGCAGGCCCTGGAGGGGTGGGGGGGGACAGAGGGGCCATGGCTGGGGACTCATTGCCCACTCACACTTGTTCCGAAACCGAAGGGCTTCCTCCGGCCCCTCCTCCAGGGGTACACTGGGCACAGTTGAACCAAAGGGTCACGGAGATGCATTGTTTAGAACTCTATCACTTAAGGATCTTCTCAATTTTTGGTACAGCTGCTTAGATTTGCTGTAGGAGGAAAAGAGAAGAGAGCATCACCGCTGCCCAGTGCATGAGAGAGGGCTCAGGACACGGGGCAGACAGTGCCCCCACTGCAGCTTGAGGCTCAGAGATGATGACACGGGAGCTCCAGAAGGTGCCGGCTGGGCCTGTCAGCCGCAGGTGTGCATGTGTTCACTATCCCCTGCCCAAGAACCCCTGTGGCAGAAAATAGGCAGGAGGCAAACAGCCAATGCATCAGACTGCTGCGTTTGCTAATGTTGGGTCTAAATGAGCTTTCGGCTGTGATGTTCTTTAGTTCTCATGTGTCCTGTGTTTATTGTAGTGAACAAAAATACAGTCTGAAATTTTATATGCCTCCTTTACAAAAGTAATTAATCTATTAATTTGATGTTTTTGTTTTTCATTAAGTCATAAAGAAATGAAAAGTCACGTGTATGAAAGCTACCCCCCCACCACCGCCTTTTGCTCAGATCACACCATCTCTTGTACTTGGGACTAGGGGTGTAGCCCATTATAGGAGAACCATGTGGTTCATCTAATATTGTTTTTTTCCAATTTGATAGGTGGTAATGGATTCCCATCTGCATTCTGATGGATATCCCCATTGATGGCACTGAGATAGACTAGACAGCATCACGTAAGGACACAGAGCATGACATGGTCATTGATTCAGCGCCTACACTGTATTTCAGAGGACACCATGTCCTTACTGGTACCACCCTTGAGTTCATGCTTCTGATACACCTTCATGTACTAGCCCATCCCTCCATCCGGTAGAAGCTTCCAGTGGTGTATTATGTGATGGAAACAGGGCCATGGTCATGTGCCCATGTCACCACTCCTTTTCCAAAGACAGGACACCTGAAATACTGCCCACACAGTTAATTATTACTGTATTAGCGGAGATCTCAAATATAAGCTGACATTTTTTCAAAATATATCACATGTTCTATTTGGTCTTCATAGCCCTAATTGTCTAAATAAATATTCCATTAAATCAATAAATGAAATTGTTCCTTCATTGGGCCATCTTTTCTAAAATTTACAGTCTTATTCTCATTTAGAAATCGAGAATGGAGCCTGTTGGGATTCTGGGAGAGAATGTGCCCAAAGAATTGGTCTCAGAAGGTCAAATTCATGAGATGTCCTAGGAGAAACCCACCATTCAGGCACCACTTAGAGTGACTCCTTGGGAAATTCAGATCTAGTTAGACAATCAGCTACTGTATATTCAGCTACGTGATTTTAACTCGTGTGGCACTCAGACCTTCTGTTGAGTGCCGGTGGTTTTTTCTGATGGCTGCTTCCTGGGATGAAGCTACGAGGTCTATTACTAGACTTTCAGTTAAAATGTGCTGCAAAAATGTTTTAGAGAGCCTCAGTTGTTACATGGCTCATGTCCTCCAGAATGGATTATAAACTCTTAAAGCTTTGTGTTTTCCTGCGGTCTCAACCTCCCCACTAACAGACTGGGAGTACCCCTCCCATCTGACCAGGTACACCCATGTGAGGCTGGCCTCTGTCACAAGCTCCCTTTCTTGTCCTCACCATCAGTGAGCTGGTGACATCACCCACACCGTTGCTTGCCTGCCCCACCCTGACCCCCAGAGAGGCACGTGCCCGTGGGTCCTTGCTCGTGGTGCCCCGCCTGTCCCACCTCCATGTGGCCCCCCCCACGGGCTGCCATGCCCCCTGTCTTGGACCTGTGGGGGCAAGAAATTTTCTTGAGATCCACACACATCTCCGTGCTGTTATTCTGTGTCCGCTCCTATCTGATCATCAAAAGATTCCATTTACAGTAACATAATTATTCCTTATAATACAATTATCCCTTATACCATAATGCCGAACTTCCAGAGGAGAGAGTTCTTTTGGAATTTAGGACTCAGAACTCTTAGTGTCACTGAGAGCTTGACACTTTTTCTCCTTTCTCATAATCGGGATGCTGTACATATTTCTAATTTCCCTCCTACCTAGGATGTTATCAGGCTCTGAAGCCTTGCCTGAAATCAATTCACAGAAGTCAAGCTGCACTTTGTTGGTATACA
The DNA here is from genome assembly GCF_902655055.1 of Lutra lutra. NCBI lineage: Eukaryota > Metazoa > Chordata > Mammalia > Carnivora > Mustelidae > Lutra > Lutra lutra. Next base: position 3,615,558 of record NC_062282.1, read on the forward strand.
TATGTCTTCTTTCCTGTCTCTTATTTTATAATCGTAGACACATTTTACTGTTGTGAAAGATATTTATTTTGTTATAAGAAGTCTCAAATATCCAGTGGAAAGAGATGTGATATAAATAATTATATGTAAATCAACCAACTCAGTTAAGTATCTCTCTTTTCTCTAACATTAGTTGTTTAAGATATTTAAAATTGTTTGGCATCCTTGGGAACTCTGCTGGGAGGGTTGGTTCATCTCATCTAGGTAAATAGTTCCTCTGTATAAATTCTTAAGAGATTTTTCAAACGGCTCAAAGTTTTGGGCTATCTTTAGACCTTCCCAGGATGCTGGCAGGCTGACTCCCAAGCACTAAGGGTTCATTAGGACGCCTGCAATAAAGAGCTAACTTTGTTTCATCACGTATCAGTGCCCAGATATTTTTATTACAACAGATACCAAACACATTTCATAAGTGGCATGCTGATTTTTTTTATCATAACTCCAACACGATTGTATATACTATCCACCATCTTTCTCTATCCAGACTTCACCCAGAGACGAATGTTTCCAAGCTACTCTCGTTCCTCTCATTTTATTTCTCTTGTTGAGAGTCTCTTTTATCCTGAATCTTAGGGAGCTACCATTACTCCTGACAGCTGTCCCTATTCTTTTTTATTCAATGTTTTTCTAGAATATGATTTTAATTGTTTTTTTTTAATTCTTCAAGCTTTTTCATGTGTGCTTGATTATATCTTAAGATAACCATATTGTACAACAGACCATTTTTCAATACTTTCCTTTAATTAGCTACTCTAATAAATTTATAATTCTCGTTTTTAGCTGAGTCCTTCAGACTGGCTGCTATCTAATCGGCAAATCTGAAAATAATTATAGCTCTAGTTTCCTCATCCCAATGTGACTAGAAATATACAACACATTTCATATTCACTAAAAAAAAAGGAAACTTGGCTATAGATTCATCTTATAATCACAGTCACCAGTAACCTAATTAGGTAACAAGGTATTACACTTATAGATCATTAAAAATAAGAGTATATCAAAAACTATATTTAAAGAAACCCCTTATTTGACAATTCTTTTTTCAATTTAATTTAATTTTTTTCCCGGTGTTCGAAGATTCATTGTCTTTGCAGCGCACCAATTCTTAACTATTCTTTGATTGGGTCATACACTTCCGAGAAGTGTCAGAGGTGGCAGAAAATCCTCATAGAGGTAAGGGAGTGAAACTGGGGCTTCCTGGAGGAAGACACTTGATTGAAACCTTGAACAGAGAAATGAAAACAGTTTCCAAATTGTGACAACCTAGTTCCTCTTTGCTTATGGGGGGGTCAAGCAGGCCTTCCTCAGCAGCACCATGGGAGGGACGGTGGGCACGGCAGTGGGGTTGGTGCTAAGGATGGGAGTGGCGGTACTAAGGCTCAGTGTACGGAGCCATCACCGCGCTGCTCTGTAGCCTCCATAACTGAGGGGATTTCCAGCTGCATCTGTGTCACCCTGATCAAATGTCAACAATTTCATGGGACTGAGGAGAAAAACATATCCTCGAGATATAAAGTTCGTCTTGGTGAATCATGAGCAAGAATACCCAGTGTGTATATAGAAAGAAAGGACACTGATTCTTTTTTTTTTTTTTTATGTTCAGTTAACCACTGTGTGGTACATTAGTTTTTGATGTAGTGTTCCATGATTCATTAGTTGCAGAGAACACCCAGTGCTCCATGCAATCCATGCCCTTCTTAATACCCATCACCCCGTTACCCCATCCTTCCATCCCTCTCCCCTCTGAAACCCTCAGTTGTTTGTTTGTTTGTTTTGTTTTGTTTTGTTCTGTTTTGTTCTGTTTTTTCCCCTGGAGTCCAGAGTTTCTTATGGTTCGTCTCTGTGTCTGATTTTCCCCCTTCAGTTTTCTCTCCCTTCTTGTATGGTCCTCTGTGCTACTCCTTATGTCCCACATATGAGTGATACCATATGATAATTGTCTTTCTCTGCTTGATTTACTTCACTCAGCATCATCTCCTCCAGTCCCATCCATGTCAATGCAAAAGTTGGGTGTTCATCCTTTCTGATGGCTGAGTGATGTTCCATTGTATGTATGGACCACATCTGCTGTATCCATTTGTCTGCTGAAGCGTGTCTCAGCTCTTCCCACAGTTTGGCAATTGTGGTCATTGCTGCTGTGAACACTGGGGTGCAAGTGCTCCTTCTTTTCACTACAGCTGTATCTTTGGGGTAAATACCCAGTAGTGCAATTGCTAGGTTGTAGGGTAGCTCTATTTTTAACTTTTTGCGGAACCTTTGTACTGTTTTCCAGAGTGGCTTCACCAGCTTGCATTCCCACCAACAGTATAAGAGGGTTGCCCTTTTGTCACATCTTACCAGCATTTGTTGTTTCCTGTTTTGTTAATTTTGGCCATTCTGACTGGTGTGAGGTGGGATATCACTGTGGTTTTGATTTGTATTTCCCTGATGCCCAGTGATGCTGAGCATTTTTTCATGTCTATTAACCATTTGTATATCTTCTTTGGAGATGTGTCTGTTCATGTCTTCTGCTAATTTTTTGGCTAGGTTGTTTGTTTTTGGGTGTTGAGTTTGAGAAGTTCTTTATAGATCTTGGATATCAGCCCTTTGTCTGTAATGTCATTCTTTACAACAGCCTCATCTGGGCATCATGAGGTGCTTTGGCTTCTACATTTGAGAGTGTTTGGTTCTCCACTTGCCCTGCTGCTGAACCACCACATGGTCCTAGAACATGGCTACTTTGTCTTTGCTGAACCTTCCACTCAGTCCTGAACTCTGCTTCCAGAGCTATCTTCCAAAAATGCAACTCAGCTTATATCTGACTCCCGTTCAAGAATGTTCTTCTGTCTCTCCTTTAGGATCAAGTCCTAATTCTTTATCATTTTGTTTAAAGAGATGACAAATTTGTCACAATAAGGATTTTTAGCCTTGCCCCCCCCCCCACCCAATGCAACCCATGTCCTAGTTGGATGGAGAAAGTACATTTAGCAGACAGGAGATGAGCCTAAATTCCATTGTAGGGAGTGATGCATCCTAACTCAATAGTATAGCTGAAATTTTATTTATTTTTTTGCCTAGAAATGAAAATTTGGGATTAATCACAAGTGAGAAACCGAAAAAAAAAAAAAGATTCCTTATAAAATGACAGATGTGGAGAAGGAAAATAACAATTCCTGGAGCTCTTCTTCAGCCATGGTTTGGAAAGAACATCCCTATAATGTGTCCCCATGGTCATCATAAATTTATTAACAATTTTAATGTTCCTCCCTTAAGTGAATTTGTGTCCTTGTGGAAATAATGAAAGAAAAAACATAGGCCAAATTCAAATATAAAACTCTATCTGTGTTCATTAAACTCTGCTCAGAAATTAATAAAACTGAATCCTGATGTTATAAATCTAATAAAATGGGACTTTTTTGGAATTTAGAACAGTAACACCCATCCTGTCCTCTACCTTCACCCCAACATCTATCTGACATGTTTTTCCTTGCTTTCTCATTTCTCCAACTTTGACTCCAAGTATTTCTTCCAAGACCCAAGAATTCACCCATTTTCTGAGGGGTCATGTTGTTAGTCTTCAGCCTCATTCACTGGGGCCACTAGGAATCTGTTCTCTATTCCTGCTGCCGCTGTAACTGAAGTACGGCTCAAGCGGCCCATGAGCACCTTGACTCAACAGTTGGGTAGCACACATTCTCCACACCATCTAACACACACGTGTGACTCTTCCCTTTGCATCCATGCCAGAATGTAATGGGGACCAAGGGCTTTTTTCACTCATCTGTGTATACTTTGAGACATCAAGATGTATCTGTGCCTCCCAAAGCAAGCATTGGATAAATTGTCTTTAACTGAGTTGTAATAATTTTGAAGAAGACTTAGGTTAATGCAAAAGTATTTTTTGTTCCATTATCTTAAATTCTGTTTTGAATTATGTGTGTGTGTTAGACGGTTTTAAGACTCCAGTGCATTACTGTAATCCATAAGCAAAGAACTTAAAGATAGTCTTGAAAATGATATGGTTTAAATATATTGGAGCTAATATTATAGCTGGATAAGTAAACTCAGCTTAACAGGCTAGTGAGTAGCTTATGAGAATTCCTCGCGAAGAAAAACTGCCCAATACAAAGCATTGCTGATTCTTGTCTTCTTTCTGGGCTCAGGATGTGTCTGCATGACACTGGAAGATGTGATGTCCCATGGACACAGTTGGCAAGTCTAGGTGACATCCTAGTGACCCTCAATGACGCTGCTGATGAGCAATGTCCTGACTCTAAGAGGTCGGACACCTGCTGGGACAGTGTATTCGGGGTCCTTCGCTGAGGGTCAGCCCCTCAGTGGCCCCCACCAGTAGGGTTCTCAGCCCCAAAGTAGCATGTGTGGGCGTAAAGTCTGTCGTATTTTCAGTAAAGGAGCGAGGATGGAGCCAGTGATGAAAAGAATGAATTTTATGCTCAGATACAGAGAAAGATTCTTTCACTGCCTTTTGACTTCTTTGTGTCAAAAATAACAGCTCATCTGATGGTGAAGACCATTGCCATGATATGGATGTCCTAAATATAGTTGTATTCTTCCCAGTGTACATTTGAAAAGTCTGAAGGAAAGTGGGACATTCAGAAGACTGAAGACAAGAGCAGAGGAGAGGTGAGCTGACCACCCCGGTGGTCCGGCCTCGGTTGCTGGGCTGGGCCAGGTCACGCTGTGTTCACCACACATACACTCGGGGGCGGCTTGTCAGAAAGATCTGCTCCAAGGCACCAGGCCCTGGCTTGGCCCTGCAAATGGGGGCTACAGCTCGGAGGCAGAGAAAGTGATGGTCATCCTTAAGATATCACCTTCCACCTCTGCATTCCCTTCAAGTTTCACCGGTAACCATTATGGTCTACTTACTCAAATACAAATGTTCAAACTGGAAATAATATTCCATGGGACTCTAGAACATCATGTTAGGTACTCCCAGTGAAGCCCCCAGTGGGCTGTGGCTAGTCTTGATGCTGGCACAGTCTTGTCCAATTGCCTTCAGTTAGTCCCATGATAAAAGACGGGAGACTTCCTGCATGCCCTCATCCTTCCTTACTCCCCTCCGCCCTGACCCATGTGGGTTTTCCTGATTTGAAAGACTTAGATCCATCTTGTTCTTAGTCCCTTTGCAAGTGTGAAGACGTGAGCATCATTAATCTCCTCTTGAGCTCAGCAATGTTATGCATTTGTGCAGAATAGATCCTTGTTTAACACCCACACAAGAAAATTCACATGGCTGAAAACTATAGCCTGGCCCGATATAGAAAATCAAACTGTAGACGGAGGGGATTAAAAGTACCTATGGCTTGCTTGATTATAAGAATACCCACAACAGGGGAATGTAGGCAGGTCAGTCATTAAGCCTCTGACCCTTGGTTTCAGCTGGCTCATGATCTCAGTGTCCTGAGATCGAGCTCTGCTCAGTGGGAAATCTGAGATTTTCCTTCTCCCTCTGCCTCCTCCCGGGCTCACACTTTCTCTCCTTCACCAATCTCCTCTCAAATAAATAAAGAATTCCTATTAAAAAAAAATACACACAACAAAAATGAAATAACACCTTCCTTAAACCAAATGCCAATAAATGAATGTTTCACACGATTTAATTCCACTTCCAAAGTTTGGAGTATCTCTTTGAGAAATGAACAACTCTCTCTTTTGGGCACTGAAGGGTCATTAAAGCTTTTGATGTGAGGACATACGACACATTTGGATCTTAGACTTGACAGCGTCGGAATATGTCTCTGTGATTGGAGAGGCCGGAAAGCGCAGGCTCAGGGCTTGAAAAGGTGGAGCTTCTATCGGCCCAGGAGATCACTGATCTGGGCTTTGGGGGTCAGAATAGAAAGGAATCCTAACACATGAAATGGCCTGGAGGATAAATCACGCCCCCCCCCCCCCCAGTTAATCACCTGTCCCCCTATCTAACATTGTTCGGCCTGAAGCCTTAGGGACAATTTTAGTTTCCTGGCCAACAGCAACTTTATCGTATAGCCATATGTTGTGAGCAGAAGAACGTCCCCAAAGATGAACACATCCTAACTCCCAGAACCCGTGAATATGTTACCTTGCATACCAAAGGGACTTTGCAGATGTCGTTAAAAATACGGATGCTGAGAAAGGGAGATTATCTTGGATTATCCCAGTGAGCCTAATCTGATTACTTGGATTATGAAAAGCAAAACACTTTTCTCAGGGAAAGCTGGAGAAACAGGTGTGACAAGGGAGGCAGAGTCAGCAAAACACGGCTTGGCTGACTTTGAACATGGGGAAAGGGGCCATGTGCCAAGGATTGTGAGCCACTCGTCAAAATAGAAAAAGCAAGGAAACTGATTCTCCTCTGGAGCCAGGACAAAGGAATCAGGCCTGCTGACACCTTGCTTTTAACCCAGCAAAACATGTGTCTGATTAAAAGAATTATGTTACAATAACCTCGTGCTATTTTAAGCCACTGAATTTGTTGCAATGTGCTATGGCTATAAGAGAATACGAACGAATCACACTTCAATTTGGGGTTTTATCTTCTTAGTTGCTTGTAAATTGTTGCTGCTCTGATCTTTTTTTCTAAGATCTGCACCGAACCTGTGGCTACCCTAACTGACAAGAGTTTGAAGGGATTGATGAAAACACACACGGAGATATCCCTGCAGTGAGGACACAAACCAGGAGAGAGGACACTTCCACCAGAGAGGGAGTTCAAGGAGAGCTGATCGTAGAGATCTCAACATAGACATGCCTGTGGGGTTTTTCATATCTGCCTCTCATGCTGGACTGTGAACCGGTGAGGCAGAAGGCTTGTCGGTCACAGTCCCCTGGACACTCAGTTTTTGAAGAAGCATGAGCATCACGCCAACGTGCTTAAGAGCAGGCGTCTGGACATCCGAAACCCTGGGTTCAGATCCAACACGGCAGCATCCTGGCCCTGTGACTCTGGGAACGGAAGTCAAAATGCTTCTCGTGCCTCCATTTTCTCATCTGTAAAATGAGGCCAGCAGCAGTACATTCACAAAGGACAGTTGGAGGATTAAATCGTTAACATAACTGCAGCTCATTCAACCAACCTGTACCTAGCATGTGCTAGGAACTAGCTTGTGACCAGAAACCACAGGGAACAGAAGCCAGAAACCCTTACTGGCCTGTGCTTTACATTGTAGCATGAGGTGACAAGCAACAGAAGTAATAATGACCAAGGGAGAGGCAAGAGCACCATTGTAGAGGCAGTGTTGAGGAAGCTGGAGGACGTGGCAGGTGCTCAGGGAGGGCCAGAGAGACATGGCGGCTCCCAGCCTCGGGCCGGTGGCAGCAGGTGCTCGGAGCTGCCTGGCCTGTCCCCAGCCAGATACACTGCTGATATTTGCTTAAGGGAGAACCAAAACAGTAGTTTTTTTTTTTTCATACTTGTCTGGACTTTGGCCAAATGTTTAGTTAAATCCAGTTACAAAAATTTGTTATGCTTTTACGCCCAGCGTTTATTGTAAAGAATTCCTATAACTCACCATTTTAGCAGAAATTTTAAGTGGCAAATATTCTCATATAATTGGCCCTTGGACAACACAGGTTTGAACTATGGGGGTCCACTTACATGTGGATTTTTTTCAATAAATACAATATAGGGCTGTACATGTACTTTCTCTCTCTTATTATTCTCTTAATAATATTTTTCTCCCACTTTATTGTAAGAACAGGGCATATATTTAATATATGAAATATGTGTTAACTGACTGTTTATATTATCTGCAAGGCTTCTGGCTAAAAGTTAGCTACTAGTAGTTTAGTTTTGCGATTGTCAAAACTAACATGCAGATTTCTGACTATGTAAAGGTTGAGGTTCAGCACACTGACCCCCATGTTATTCAAGGGTCCACGGTAGTCTCAAGAAAAGAACTCACCAGCCTTTCTCTGACTTGTCTTATAATGAAGATGAACTATAGGAACTTCAGTCCGATGACCAAAATAAGGGCAAGTATGGTATCCATGCTGAAATTCAGGCACCTGTCACCTCAAATTATTTTTTGAGAATAGATGAGCTATAAAAAGAAATAAAATTGGGGCGCCTGGGTGGCTCAGTGGGTTAAGCCGCTGCCTTCGGCTCAGGTCATGATCTCAGGGTCCTGGGATCGAGCCCCGAGTCGGGCTCTCTGCTCAGCAGGGAGCCTGCTTCCTCCTCTCTCTCTGCCTGCCTCTCTGCCTACTTGTGATCTCTCTCTGTCAAATAAATAAATAAAATCTTTAAAAAAAAGAAATAAAATTAATAGAACAAAAATGAATGTAATTTTACTTTTTAATTGTATGTAATCATTACAATGAAGCAACTTGAAACTTGAATTAAGTGGGTTAGAATAAAAAGAAGTGTTGCTTCACAGACCTCATAGTCCCAAGATCCTACACCAGTGAGAAAGACAACCTGCTGAAAGGAAAAAGATATTTGCAAATGACGTATCTGATGAAGGGTTAGTATCCAAAATACATAAAGAACATATACAACTCAACACCAATAAAACAAATAATCCAATAAAAAATGGGCAAAATACATGAGTAGATACTCCTCTGAAGAAAACATCCAGATGGCCTAAAGACACACGAAAAGTTGTTCAACGTCACTAAGCAACAGAGAATTTTAAATCAAAAGCATGATGAGATTTCACCTCACACCTGCCAGAATGGTTGAAACAAGACGGGAAACAGCACATGTTGGTAAGGACGTGGAGAAAGGGGAACCTCTTGCACTGTTGGTGGGAATGCAAGCTGGTGCAGCCACTCTGGAAAACAGCATGGAGTTTCCTCAAAAAATTAAAAATAGAACTACCATATGACCCAGTAATCACATTACTGGGCATTTGCCCAAAGAATAGAAACACACTAATTCAAAAGGGTACATCTACCCCTATGTTTATTGCAGTATTATATACAAGAGCTAAATTACGGAAGGAACCCGAGTGTCCATTGACTGATGAATAGAGAAAGAAGATAGGGTGCACACACAGGAATATTACTCAGCCATAAAAAGGAATGAAATCTTGCCATTTGCAATAACATGGATGGGCCCAGAGGATATAATGTTTAGCAAAATAAGGCAGACAAAAAACATTACCATATGATTTCATTTGTATGTGGAATTTAAGAAAGAAAATAAAGGAATAAAAGGGGAAAAGAGAGAAAACAAAAACAAAACCAAACAAACAAAAAACCAGACTCTTAACTACAGAGAACAAACTGATGACTGTCAGAGGACGGGTGGATGGGGGATGGGTGAAATAGGAGAAGGGGATTAAGGGCACCCTTATCATGACGAGCTCTGAGTAATGTACAGAATTCCTGAGTCGCTATCTTGTATACCTGAAACTACTTTAACACTCAATGATAACGATATTGGAATTAAATTTTTTAAAGAAGTGCAAAAAAGTAAACATGGTTTGGGGAAATAATGAAGAACAGCTTCATAAGTGAACCTTGAACATCAGCACCAGGTCAAATAGAAGTGCCATTTCTTAGAGCATCCTTGGATTTACTTGCCAGCATTAGAACTGGGGCTTTTGTGAACCAGGTTCTCACCCAGAATAGCATGTGCTCCCTCCTTACTTTAAGGTGAACAGCTCCCTCTAGACTATAGAATGAGTGTAGGTAAAATGTGACAACATGTGGGATTGGGGTGTATGGTTCTTTCCCCATGTTAATGATAAATAGACAGGTAGGATTGATTTTTTTCAATAAAAATATGAAATTAGTCTTCCCACCTCACTTTAAAACTCTGGAAATTACACTCAGACCTTGGTTGAATGGACAAACAGAAGCTGGGGGTATAGAAGACTAAGGAATTATTATAGAATCCCACATGTGGATGGAAAATTGGATAATCTAGGATTCTCAGCTTGAACTTCAAACACTCTGGAGAAAAGTGACCAGTCTATAAAAGAATCTAATTATAAATTCCCATACTTCAATGAAAATATGCCCACTGGGAAAGTTCAGTGAGGACCAATGTATTTCCTACAATGAATTTAAGTTTACAAATGCATTCTAAATTTGTCTATCACCCAGGGATTCTTGTAACCCAAGACAGCAAAACAGCAGGATGCATTCTGCTTCTGAGATAACCAGAATCCCTTTGCTTTATTGGGATCCTGCCAAGCAGGGTTCCAGAACTGCATTAATGCTAAAGAAAATGTCTCTGCCTCCATCATCCCAGCTTGGATTGGTACTGTTTCTATACATTCAAAGTGACCGTTACCTTATACAAACTCTAAAGCTGTGATAAAGATACAGCTTTAGATACATGTATATGTGTGTATAAAATTCAAAGGAAACAATTTAAACTTTAAATAGTCCAAATATTTAGTGAAGATTAGCTAGGAATTTGAAATATGGTGAATAACTATTTTCGAACCTGCTAAAAATATACTTATGTTCAAACAGCAATATTTTATTTCACTGTACCCTTATCTAGCATATCCTCTGTGGTTCATTTGTAGCTGGTCACATGCTGGTAGAAATTGTGAGCAATCAGAGTCCTTTACAAGAATAGTTTTGATATCTATCAATAGGTCACGATCCTTTCCTGAACACAGTTCAGCAGTCCTGTGCTCAGTTTCGTTCTCTCAGGAGATTTAGAATTTAGAGTCCCAGATCTGGGACCTCTCCTGGACGCAACAGAAGCTCTGCTTGTCTCTGCTCTGTCCTTGTTTCCAACATGAGAATGTGAGCTTCTTGAAGCTGGAGGCCGCATGTTGATAGATACAGCAGTTTGGGTTCAGTCCTACAGAAAAGCCAGCTAATTCAACAGGGACCTTTCTCCTTAGTTTTATGCTTGGGTCACTGTGCAGTCTGGCCTCCATTATAACCTTTGGTCTTGGCTTTATTGCTGCTCTCTGTGGGCACCTTCACATCCCACACAGGAACATCTGGTTGATGACAGATGCTTCTCAGTCAACGGGACCCCTTCTAAGTCTTGGGCCCAAAGGAGAAGTTTTGATTGAAAACTGACCTCTCGTGCTTCAAGCTGCAAAAGCTTTCCCAGAAACAGCTCTTAGATGAGTTTGAGAAGCCGCGTCGAGTCCTGCTACAAACCAACTACTCCCGCTCTTCATACAAGAAGTCAGCTTCCCTGGACAACGGGCCTCAGGAACCCGACGTTGCTGGGCTCCTGCAGTCGCTGTCAGCTCTTTTCCCCCTTCTTCTTGTCAGGTTAAAAAAAAAGAAAAGAATTACCATGAATTTAAAAAGAACTGCCCAAATTGTATTTCTTTTCAGTCCTGACTAAGACATAACCAGGTTATTTTCTGATGTTTTGCATGAAAACACTAACACTGGAGGCTAATCTCTTTGGGTCCCGGGATGGAGAAGCCCTGAGAACCTGAGAACCACTAACGTGGGGATATGTTCTTGGTATTACTGTATCTTGCTCTATTTCTTTGAAATTCACTGTTGTTTTCCCCTGTAAACCTATCTTTTCCATCCCTTTGTTTTGTGTCTGCAAATTGCAGTGACCTGAAAACATAAAGGGAGTTGATTCAAAGGTTTTGAGAAACTTTGCAAAGAGCCCATGAACCCCCACTCCTGCCACCCGGGGCTCCGTTGTCAGGTCTGAATCTGATCCCTGTGTGGAAGGGGCCGACGCATGCCTCCCCCAGCTCCTTTTCAGACCTGTCTGGAGCTGGTTGCTGTGAGAACAATCCCGACCACACTCAAATCCATAATTGCTTCAGAGCTATTTTTTTCCCCCTAAAGTTTCTCACATGTTCTTTGTAGGTCAACCTCCCTCACCAGCCTAGGAACCGTCCAACTTCCACAAGGTGAAATGATTACAGAAACATCTTCAAGCTTTGGGCAGATATATCCCTCTAGAAGGAGTTTAATGTTCATCCAGTTGAAAGGACACTTTTAAATTACAAAATGCCAAAAGAAAAAAAAATTATGTTCCTCATTCCAAGCTTAAACAAACAATCTGGATATACCTAGTAACTCCGAAAAAAAAAAAAAAAAAGCCTCTTAAATCAGATTAATATATTCCCGGACTTCAACTCATCTAAATGGGAAAAAAAAAAAATGTACAAAATGATATTGGTGGTTTAGAAGATAGATGGTGTTTGTAAATGAAAACCCTTAAAAAAAACATCATTGGAGGGGCGCCTGGGTGGCTCAGTGGGTTAAAGCCGCTGCCTTCGGCTCAGGTCATGATCCCAGGGTCCTGGGATCGAGCCCCGCATCGGGCTCTCTGCTTGGCGGGGAGCCTGCTTCCTCCTCTCTCTCTCTCTGCCTGCCTCTCTGCCTACTTGTGATCTCTGTCTGTCAAATGAAATGAATAAAATCTTTAAAAAAAAAAAAATCATTGGACCCCCTGTTTATTAGTCTGGGTGGGAAAACTCAGGCTGTGGAAACCGTGTGGTCACATACATGCCTAATCAATGGACTCTTCTTACAGGAGATGGAAGGATTGTAAGGGCTTATGGACGAACAAAGCCAGGAGCACCCCGCTGGTGGGGGGCTCCCTCCCGCACACAGGAGCAGCGCCCTAGATGTGAGCTTCACGTGAGGAGGGCACGACAGCCAAGCTATCTGCATGCCTGTGAGGCTGGGTCTGATGCCATTGTCTCTCCCAGTGGAAAGTGGCCACTTAAGGGAAATCACGATGGATAATGGGCATTCACAGTGGTTTCGAGGAAGCACCTAGGCAGAGAGTGGGAATAAAAGGAAAGGTCCGTGGCGTCTGTTGTGAGTACGAGTTTAATGTGCACTGAACCTAGGCCGCCGCCCCCCCCCACATGCTGAGGCTGTCTTGGCTCTGAACACGCACTGCAGGCCACCCTAGAGAACCCTGACGGACACAAACCCAGTGTGTCCACTTTGTGAGCCACCTTCCCACAAGCGTCCCACGCAAGAGGTCAACTATGCCCCGTCCAAATCCAGGCACTCTGTCCCAGGAGCTGCTCCTTCAGACGTCCCACGCCTCAGCTATCACCTCATCCCCAGCACTGCTTGGGCTGGAAGAGCTAAGTCACCCCTGCACTGATCACCTAATTAGTATATTCTTCCCCAAAGGGCTGCCCCATTTCCTCCTCCTCGGCCGAGTCCATGAAAATGTGAGTAATGGCCGTACTTGGTGCTACTCCTGAACTTCATGCAACATGTAGTGTAATGTGTGGTTCACATCCTGTATAAGCCACCCCCGGTCTGTTCTTCTCATACCTCCTATTCTCTCGAGGAGACTGAACCAGGTGCCCCGACGGCTCTGCCAGATGACTGGCCCCTGCGGGATGGGCATTATTAGATCGGGTTGGTAAATCACAGCTCTGACCCACACCATACGTATGTTCAGCCAGCGGCTCAAACTCCTCAGCATATCAAAACAATCTATGCGATATGTATGTCGCATACATATGAAGAATCCTTCCCAGTCGAAGAAAAGAATGCCGTTCCAATACCACAGCTCCTGTTCCCCATAGGTCCACTCCTGGGGTCCCGGCACCTCACCGGAAAACTCCACCCAGGTAGCCATCCAGCTCTATCCTGTTCTCCTGTCCCCTCTCATCCGGGCTCCCTCATTGCCTAGAGCAACACCAACCACAATAAATGTCAAGTTCGGTGAGACATTTTACGTTCCCTTTTTGTACCAAATTACTGAAGTCCAGTATTTATTTTTCACTTCTAGCGCATCTCAGTTTGGATTAGACCAGGTTCAGGTGCTTGGTGGGTACACACAGCCCATGTGCGGACACTGGCAGGAGCCAGGCTAGACGATGAGCTCACTGCCCACAGCCACACAGCCACGCTGCTGGCCTCGCAACTCTGTGTTCAGATGCGGGCCCCACAGTACCTCTTACCACTTCTCAGTGTCCGCCACACACTGCTAAACAACTCACACAAGTACTTGCTGGGTGCATTTGTCTGCTCGGGGTGCCATGACAAATACTGGGCTGGGGGCTAAGACAACAGAGATGTATTTTCTCCCAGCTCTGGAGCCTGGAAATCCAGGTAAAGCCTGGCCTCTGGGAAAGCCCCTCTCCTTGGCTTGCAGATGGCATCCTTCTGAACCCTCCCAAAGTCATCCCTCCCTATGTGTCTGTGTCCTAACCCCTCTTCTTACATGGACACCAGTTACGTTAGATAAAGGTCCCCCCATATGCAGTCATTTTACTTTGATCATTTTTTGAAGACCCTGTCCCCAAAGACTGTCATATCCTGACATGCCAGTGCTGAGGGATTTGATAGGAACTGTAGGGAGACACAGTTCAGCCCACAACCCTCGACCATCCTAGAAGGTCCTTAGTGACAATAGAAGTCATACATCCCCCTCCTCCGGCGTTTCCTAATCTCTAAGCAGATTTTAATGCCCGATTCACCTTCAGACGTCCTGCTGTCCACCCAGCTCTCATGCCCTGCTAGTCCCCAGATGGGGAAGCCGGCTCTGCCTCGGAGACCGGTGAACTTCTCTAGCTAAAGGTAGAAAACTGTGGCTTCATTAAATCTCTGGTTGCTTCTCAGTTGCCCAAACAACTAAACCTTTTGAAACTCATGTCATCACTGAAAACCCTAACTCCTGTTCTGAATCCCCATTGAGTTTCCAGTGAACCTGATGATGTTTGATACATTTATGATTTCCTCTTTACTAAGGAAAGTCCAGGTGAGAAGGATCGACACAATGAGTGGCCCAGGAGCATCTCATGGACACACACACCAGGAAGCACCGGGTCCCTACTTCCTGTCCCCTCATGTCTGGTCTGGCTCCATGGTCCCTGGAGAGGTGGAGGGGGGTGGGTCACTGCCGTCCTGCAGCCAGCGGCTGCCTCCAGTCCAGGCTGCATCCTCAGTCCCTGGCTCTCTGCTATCCGCTTCTTCTGCTCCAAAGTCTAGGACAGAAACACCCCCTAGAAATCCCGGCCTGTGTGATCACCCCGTCTGCTGCCTCAGAACTAACAGCCATCTTCTCCTTCTGTCCCCTTATGACGTGGACAAGGAGCGGTGAGACCTGGATCTTTTTCTTTCTTCCGACCTTGATAATTGTTTCCAACCTTCATTCACTTCACTGTGAACAGACAGAGGCCCTTATCCTGTGTGGATGGCAACGGCTTCTTTTTTTTTAACAAAAAGAAAAACGCTATTTTGTTCCTACTTCTGCCATATGTGAACACTTCACTTTGTTGAGAAAAGGGAATCTTAGGCTAGAAATATTTTTTTATTGTTCATTTTTTTTTTTTTTACTGTTTAAGTTTTGTTATTCTTCTCCCAGAGTTTAATGATGCCACCTTTCCCAACATGCCCTTCAGAGAGCAGTGGCCAGACGGTGGGTGGGCTCCAGCTGGTCCAGGTGACTAACAAGCAAACATGCCTTAATTATTAGCAGTCAGTAGAAAAAGGATGGATTGAGTGTTTGTGCCTTTTTTTCTTTTCAAGTTGACTCCACACCAGGCACAGAGCCTAGTGCGGGGCTCGAACTCACAACCCTGCAATCAAGACCTGAGCTGCAATCTAGAGTCACGAGCTTAACCGACAGAGCCACCAAGACGACCCATGAGTGTCTGCTCTTTAAGAATACATCCCCAGAAAAATAGTTTTCTGAAGGAAAGATGATCACTGGCAGGACAATCCTTAGCCTCCCTAGTTTCTGCTTGGGGCCAGGGAAATGGGATGTGGTTGGGGCTCAGAGGACATGGGTCCCTGGGGGCAGCCTCCCAAAGAGGAGCAGTTCCTCAGGGAGTTGACATTGATGGTTTGCGCCCACCTGGCACATCCCTGGGAGGCTCCATCTGGAGGAGCTTCTCTTCCCTCCTGCTATAGTCTCAGAATGAAGAAAAGGGAGTCTAGATAAGGACAGACCATGCCCATCTCACACTAAATCAGAAATCCAGGAAAATAAGGTCAATGTTCTCCAGCCTCGGGGGCGGAGCCATGATCCAGTGTCCAGACTGCACGAAGCACTTGGTTTCCGCCTGTTCTAAGTCATTCAGTCTCCTCTGAATGGAATGCCAAAGCCAAGTTCCATTCAATGGACAGATGGATGGATGGATGGTGAGCAATTGTGACCACAGGCTGGCTCCTGTCACTGAGAAAACCTGTGGAAGGTGGAGGGGCAGTGTGGACATTCAGAGGCACCGTGAGTTCCTGGCACATGTGCGGGCTCAGCAGGGCTGCTCTGGTTCGGATCGGTGCAGAGTTGAGCTGCATGGAGCAGGGCTGACCTTGGGTTTTGTACGCTCCCTCCCACAAGGAGCGCTGGCCCTGGACGCCGCAGGGTCAGACCCGCAGGGCCTGTGCTCCTGCCCCCGGGGGGTGTCATCTGACGGGGGATTCCTGCACGCTCGGTCTACTGCTTCATTGGTCCCAGGAGGGAGCTGAGCAGAAGCACCTGGCCTGGGGAAGCCCATGATGGCTGCTGGCAGGCAAGCCCACAGCTTCACAACAGAGCTCTGAAGGCGAGGAGGCGGGGGCCTGCCATTACCCCAGTGAACGCACAACCTCAGCAAGGTAAGCACAGTCGGTCGTGTGTTGGCTTGATGGACAGAAGGAAGGAGGCCCGTGGCTGGCCACCCCCAGCTCACAGCTGTCGTGGAGCCCAGGCCTGGAGCAGGGCCCTCTCACCCAGGCACCTTGCCAAGGTCTTCCAGGGCCCTCTCTGCTTCACTGCTCTCAGCAGCTCTACTGAGGCAGGTGTTGTTAGCCCGTGCTGCGAACGAGGGAACAGAGCTTCTGGTGGTTACGTGACTTAGGCAGTATTTGCCGGTCAAGAGAAGGACAGGCTTTAAAGCTCTGAAACCGTGTTTCTGCTCCCTGACAGCCGCTCGTGTTAGGACTTTGCCACCACACACTTTCCCTTATGCCCCGCATTGTGCCCCTCAAATCTTCCATTCAAACTGCACCTCCTCTGAGGGTTCCCTGGACACAGCAAGAGGTCTTAATGGTCTCCTCAAATACAGCAGCTGCCCCAATGACACAAAGCATTCTGCTCTGGTGACAATCTTCCCTCAAATGTGCTACTCTGGGGGTCTGAAAGCCTAGAAATAGGGACCATATAGCTGGACCCTATAACAGCCAGCACAGGACAGACAGCATGCACTCATCACCACCAGGAAAGAAAAGGAAGGAGGAGGAGAGAAGAGAATAAGGAAGGAAGGGAGGGAGGGAGGGAGGATGGAGAGAAGGAGGGAGGGACGAAGGAAGGAAAGAAGGAAGAGAGAAAAATAAAGAAAAGAGAGAAAGAAAGAAAGAAAAGAAGGAAGGAAAAAAAGAAAGAAAGAAAGAAAGAAAGAGAAAGAAAATAAAGTATATGGCTGTTAAAGTTAATAATTACAAACTTGCAAACATTCCTTTCCAATGGTTGGTGACTCCCTCACACTGCAAGTTGGGGTCTGCCCCCGCACGAAGGAAACCAGAACTCACTTCCCAGACCCACCCTCAGCGAGGAGGCAAGCACTATCTCCACCAGTCAGCGTATTTGAATAGGCATGATTAGGCTTCTCTTTAGGAACTAGAGAATCTGGAAAGTAGTTAGATGCCTTGTGGATTCCAATCCAGTGAAGGGGAGAGCAGAGCCCCAGGTCTAGCCATGGTGTCCGTGCTGAGCCCCAGCAGGGCTGTGTCTGCGGTGGGCAGTGGGCCTTCCGCTGGAAACTCACGCAGTGTCCGTGGGCAGTTCTCCTCTCTGCAACACCTCAAAGGAGGCTTCTCTGGCCCTGTGCAACACTGAGTATCTCTACCCTGTTTCAGTATTTTTTTCCCCCTGTTTAAACTATCTAGAAGTGATTGGTTACATGTCACCAACAGCCCCAATGGCATTACGCATGATAAAGAAAATGCAATGCCATTAAAGCTGTAATAGATTCAAGCAGGCTTCTTCAGTGGATGCAAAACTGATGAGCAGAGGTTTAATAAATAATAACTATGTACATACACTCAAAATTATTTGTTAATTACAAACAGAATAATAGCTTTACAACGGGTTACCCTAGCACAGACTTAACCAAATAATCTCAGTTAACATCTCCAATAATGGGACAAACAGACAACATAGGCCTACAGACATGGTGCTCTGAGAAGGAAGCATTACTTCTGTAGTACTCTTATGAAAACAAAAAAACAACAAGAACGTAACCTGAATCCAGTCGTGAGGAAGTATGCAACAAACCCAACTTCTACAAAAAAACTAAGCTGAATTTTTCATGTCAAGATCACAGAGGACAAAGGGAGAATGAGTGTATTTTCTGGATTAAAGAGGACTAAATATCCATTTCCACAGCCCAATGGAATGCAGTGTTCTTAGTTGGTTCCTACAGTAGAAAAAAGAAAGGTAATTATGGTGAACATCATTGGGAAAATTAGTACAATTTTAATATGAACTGTGAATTCAGGGATACATGGACAGTGTTATATCCCCGTTACTTTTCTAGATTTGGATTCACCTTCTGTGGTCTGTAAAGCCCTTCAGCCGAGAAGATGCACTGTGTTGAGACCTTTATTTAGTGGAAATGTTGGAGATGAGAATTCTACATCTCAACCCTGAAAATTCTAGCGTGCCCATATTTCCTCTAAATTCTGCTCATAAAATGCCCTGTTCTAGCTTTGTCTCATTACAGAGCTAATAGAAGCCAGCTGAATGCTCAGAATTTTGCCTCAAAATACAATTGTTCAAATCCAAATATTTATTCAGTACATTTGCTGGCTTGACTTTCCACACACGATGGTTTTACAAATTGGCCCACCACTCCATGACATGGGCCACCATGATTTCAGCCTCCTAAGAAACTCGATCTAATTTTTCCAGTCTTGTCCTCCTCTCAGTCCTGGGAGCAGGAGGCTCTCCAGATTTGTGTTATGAAAGTCCTTCTTCTACCCAGCAATTTCTGCAGTAGTTACCTACTGTCCTGAACAGGAGGTTTTGCAAACAATCCTAACATCCAATGCTGGAAAGCAGTTTATTATTTGCTCACATGTCGATGGTCAGCTGGAGAGATGTAGTGATCCCAGAGGAGCTCCTGGTCAGTGCCTTGGAGCCCAGGCCATCTCACATGCTGGGGGTCAGCTGGCTGTTGTCAGTCTATGACTGCTTCAGCGAGGATCGTCAGCGTGACTGGGATCTGAGCCATGGGTCCCTCAGCTCCCTAGAGCTCTCCATGTTACCACAGTGAATTCAGAGATAGAAAGGAGAGCCTTTGTAATCACGCAGGAGTGCACTTGGAAATTTGCATGTACTGTGCAGCTCAGTACTCACCCAAAATTGGTCAAAATAAGTCACACGGCTATGTCCAAAGCAAAACAGGACAGAAATGAAGTTATAGGGAGTGGCTACAGGGAGACCCCTAGTTGGGATCTTTGTTCAATCAATCTACCGTAGAGAGTGACCTAATTAGCAATGAAGAAACAATTGCAAATCAAGGGGAAATGCAACATTTGCATAGGGAGCACCTGGTAAATGCTGTATCTATACAGAATACAACATTTGTGGGGTGCCTGGGTGGCTCAGTGGGTCAAAGCCTCTGCCTTCTGCTCAGGTCATGATCCTCAGGTCCTGGGATCGAGCCCCACATGGGGCTCTCTGCTCAGCGGGGAGCCTGCTTCCTCCTCTCTATCTCTCTCTCTCTCTGTCTACCTCTCTGCCTACTTGTAATCTCTGTCTGTCAAATAAATAAATAAAATCTTTAAAAAAAAAGAATAGAACATTTGCACAGGGAGCACCTGGTAAATCCAGTATCTACACAGAAAAAAAAAAATGGATCTTGGCCTCTACCTCCCAACAAAGACATAAATTAAGTTGAATTGGACCATAGACTTGAATGTGGAAGATAAAACAAGGAAGCTTCCAGATACATTCCCTTTGATTTATGTTCAAACTTCTGGGAGTTGCCTTTGAAAACACAGATCAGTTCATCAAAGCTCCCTCCTCTGAAATGTGAAATGTCCCTACTGTCTTCAAAATAAATTTCAATACTTTAGCTTAAATCCCTTGGAAACCTGACCTCCAGCCCCATCCCGAAGGTGAGCCCCTCCCCACGACCTCATGTGATCATGGCACTGGAAAGAAAGCCTGTTTCCTCCTTTGCCTGGTTGCTCTGTCCTCTCCACAGTCTTTAATAGGTGGGATATTAATTACAAAGTTCAGAAGATATTAAGCCATTGAAACATGCCAGTGTCCCCAAATCAGGGGCAAAATTAATTTCCTTGTCCTCTGTGCCCTCCTTAATTTTATTCAGAGTCACGTTGTTCCCTCCTGGCCTCTGTGAGCACACACTGTGACTCATACTGCCTCCCAGGGCTAGGCACCTCCTATTTCCTGCCTGACTGACAGACAGTGCCTGTTGGGGGAGGGAACCGGTGGAAAACCATGAGGGTAGGGAGCTTGGAATCCGACAAGGTCTCAGGGCCAGAAAATGTGTAAGTTAATTTTTACTGCAAAATAAAGGAGCAGTTACAAAGGGGCATTACTGGGCCAAATGCCAATCAATGATATGCCAGTGTGAGCGAGTTTCATTCTTGGTCATCCTAAACTGTCGCTTTTTCGTGGCCTTCCACTTTACAAGGCTTGCGCAAGTTTACTTATCTCTTGTAGAAAATTATATCTCTGTCTTTCTATCTATTTATCTATCTATTTTTAATTGCTGGTTACGTGCCCATAGAAGCCTCTTCTGTTGGCAACAACTTACACCTCTGCTAGTCCCAGCCATCTGAAATATATGTATATTCATTAAAATACACAATCGTAGAGGTAATATAGAGCATTGAACTCTGTCCATTGCTAGGGACAGGAGACAAGGAAGGACATTAGATTCTTCATTGACCAAGTAATTAAAGTCTGATAATTGCTTAACCAGATTTTCCACTGAGTCTCTCATTTTCATTTTCATTGAGGGGATCAGTCCTATAAAAGCAGTGGAGAGTGTCCTTCTAGACCTTTCTAGACTTCATGGCTGAGCATGGCTGGGTGACCCAGAGAGGACGCTTTAAACCAATACAGAACGTTTTGCCGAGTACATGCCCACAGTTGCCTCTTCTGTTTACAGCTATGTACACCCTCACCAGCCCACGTAGCTGAAACAAGGAACTGGGCTACGTTTGTGGCTTAGAATGAGCGAGATGTTGATTTCCCGCAGTGTTAATAGTCTTAAAATGATTTTTCAGACAACCCCTGCCAAGGATTATTTATTTTTAGAGAAGTCTATATAGTATTGATTTTACCTTTGTTTTATTTTCTCCTCTATATATGATTTAAACATAGGGAAAACACAATATTTTAGAATCTGAGATAATTTATGTAGGATTTAGATTGAGGTCTACCTTGCTACACTCACTGGTTATGATTCAAATAGCAGTGCTTTTGTGGTCAAAGATTCAGATTGTTTTTCTCTCTAATTACTCATTTTGATTCATGGCCAGAAACTAGCCAGGGGTGAGTATATGCAAAATAGAATTTGATGCTCGTGGACCCTGGGAGCATGATCCACAGAAAGTGTGGACCCTGGGAGTGGGACCCACCAAGGGACGGTGCCAAACCAGGCTCTCCTTTACTTTTAGGTACACTTCAAAGTCAATGCAAAGAAGCTTGACAGCCCCAATAAAGCTGTTAGTTGGCTAAGCTGTTAGTGGAAGAGCCAGTACATGTCACTCATCTGTGGACCCAACAGCAGAGGCTGAGTTCCTGAAAACCGTAGAGGAATTGCTTTGGAAACCCCAGGAACTGTTGCCTAAAAACATAGTGCTGTGCTTAGAGGCGTTCTCCCTCTTCCAAAATGAATTTTGAAGTTTTAGGGCTGCTGTTTCAGAGGCCTTTCCTCCCCAGGGATTGGAAATCTACCTAGGTCTTCACATACAGTGAAATGGGAAAGAGTGTAACCACTTGCTATGCTGCAGAGACGCTGTCTGTATGCACAAAGCCCAAGAGGCCACAACTGGATCTGGAGGCTGGGTGGTAAGGGGGAAGTCAGCACAGGTGGGCAGACAGCAGCTCCATCGGAGGTTCGGATATGGCACCACATGGTCAGGGCAGAGCAGCCACCATCACTCTGGTGTCCACCTCACAAGTAAGGCTAGCATTAACAATCGCTGCTCCATGTTCAACTCTTGTTGGTTTGATAAAGAACAATTCTATCAAGGAAACACATCTGCTTGGGGTTCTTAGATGTAAACTAACCACAGATTACTCTGAGTTTAAAAAGCCCAAAGTAAATACAGATAGATTTCATGCTTTATGTGACCGTGCGGAGCGTCAAATGACTTGAAGTGATGTTTCCATCACCATATGTAAGCCATCTGGACATTATCACATACATGGCAATTCTAAAGCACCAGTAGTTCTTGAACAGCTTTAAGGGATAATTTAAAATACCCTAGGAGATATATAAGGCCATGGATACGAATCCTTGCTCCTTCCAATTTATTGCTGAAAACCAAAACTGATGTAACAAGGAAAATAACCTTTACAATATAAAGAAGTCCTGGCCACATGGATATGGGCAGAAATCGACAAGATCACACTGCATGAGCTATCCATGCATTCTGAAACTGGTTTTAAAAGAAACAAACTTTCAAATCAATGAGTTGATACGCACATTAAGAGCACCAGAATCAATAACCCATGTCAACAGGAACTGCGGGGAGGGACTGGAGGGGCTTAAGCTCTGTTCACATAAATAACAGTATAATCAAGTTGCCCAAAGAGCTGGTACAGAGGTGCTGGGAGGGTTCAGGCTTTGCGGGGGAGAGGGCTAGAGTGTGACTGACAGGAAACCGGAGTTAGCAGAGAAGCCGTGGGTCCTGCAGAGTCAGCCACTCAGGACAGTGCAACAGTGGTTTGGGATGGTTACCGTGGGAGAAGCCTTAACACCCACCTTAGGGAGGGGATCACTGTACCCATGTAAATCTCAGAGTCCGTGCTGGACATGGAATGAACAGGTATGTGACCACATTTGGTAAAGTATTAAACACTACCTTAGTCAAAGTTGTTGACTCATGGAATATCCTCAGATTCTGAGGGGTAGTGCTGAAGTGATGTGCCACCAGCAGGCTTGCTCCCTCCAGGGTCCTATGCATATGGCACCATAGCGATGAATGTGTCAGGGAACTTAAGTCTCTTTCACTCCAGAAGGATTTCAGGCATCAGCAGGCAGCGGGCTTTGTCCTTAGTTGGTCCAGGTGGGACTTTACAATTTACAAACTTGCCCTGAATTCTTCTAGGTTGTGATTCCATTTTGCACTTGGAATTTTCTTGGGTAAAAGAGAAGAAGTGATGTTATGGTATACAGTTTGAGGTCTATCAGCCAAATTTCTGATGGATACTTTTTTTTTGCACACGTTTTCTCATGCAATTCTTGGTTAGCCTCTTAGCAAAAGAAGAAAATGCCAGGGTCGCTGACAGGTCTCCAGCCTGCAATGAGACTAAGTCAATTTCCTATCAGTTTCAGAAGCTGTGTTCTTACATCTAGTCTACATTTGAAGAGTTCACTTTAAAATTGTTTATTACTATGAACAAATTAGATAAGCATGGTTGTAAATTACAAGTAAATTGAAATATTTAATTTGAATTAACTTTAATATAGAATTTTGTACCACTCAATAATAACCACACTGGTTACATTTACATAACTCTGTTGGAACCATACTAGTTGTAAATGTCAGGTAGGGTGCCTAAGGAATGTCCCAGAGTCTGACAAAGGCCTGAGCAGCAGACACACAGTGGCTGGCAATCTTCCCAGAGACAAACTATTATTTGATATCTAAAAACCAAGAAGTGGGGTTTTGGGAAAAGAAGTTTCCAGCCTCTGGCTCCCCTGGGACCCTCCTAAGCCCTGCAGTGTGACCAGACAGAAAAAGCAAAGAGCCATGTGCCCTGGGATGTTTAAATTAAAATAAATTAAAAATAGAAGCTCCAGGGAGCTACAAATTGGAAGAAAAACTATTCCCAGATAATAAATATTTCAAAAATCTTAACAGAGGAAGCAAATTGCCCTGCAAACAGAATTGGTAAAATCCCCTTTTTAATTTTAATATCAACCAAGGGAATTTGCAAAATCTGAGAAAACGTGTCTGGCCAAGTGTACAAGTGCTTGTGCACATGCACGAACACACACACGTGTGCACTGGAAACTGGTGCCCCTGGCGGCTAGAGTGGAAGGGGGGATGCTGGGGAGCGAGTGGATGCTAGTTCTGGATGTAGGCAGTTTGTGGGGAGATGCAGCGGCTGAGTGGAACGAAGACTGGACCTCCTCAGTTCTGCAGTGGGTTAGCTTTGATCTGTGTTGAACTTGTTTCTCTGTGGTGCTGTTTCTCTGTGGTGTAGCAAATACACTTTTTGCTTCAACTGAGGAGCCAGATGTTAAATAACACTTTCTTTTGGTCTCAGCTGAGCCCACAAAGCTAAGAAAGATCTCAGGTATGCTACATCCTGAAGATGGATGGTGAACCGTGCATGCTGTATATGTGATAGCCCAAAACCATTCTGAGACCCTGAACTCACTCACCTCCAAAGTATAAAGGAGAATGTTAACAATTTACAGGAAAACAGATAGACTGAGGATTTACTGAGCAAAATTAGTGAAGTGTTGTACATTCCTTTGCACCTTAAAACCAAGAGAGTCTTGGAGGGAACAAGCAGACTTCTGCTGGAGTGGAGACTCAGAGCTAGCTCCCCATCCTTGCCTGGCTGGGTCTTTGTGAGCTCCAGAAACTCCCCGGCCAGGTGACTCCGTGGGAGAGAGAACTAAGCGTGTGTCTCCTGGGGACCAACACTGGGCTCTCATGTGGGCAGGTGTAAAGATGGAAGCTGGTGGGAGCACTCGGCTGGAGAGACTAGTACCAACAGCAGGTGGGACATGATGCTGACCTGCCCTACAGGCTGAGATAGCCCGGCTTGTGCTGGGGTGTCCCTAATACTGGCCCCCTTGTGCCGAGCTATCAGTTCTCATTCTAACAGGACACGGGCATCCCTTACTTAATCACCTGCCGCCCCAGGCTGTGTTTGCCACACATCTGACAGGCATGGACTGACAAGGAAATCTACGAGACCGAGGGCATAAGGACTGGAGAAACAAGGGGACCACAGAGAATAAGCAGGAAGAATCAACGTGGTGAAGCAAATGATAGATATGGGGTGAAGAGAAGAGTGAAAAGATCTCCAAGAATTCAAGTTGGGTTCGTGAAAGTAGGACTATCATTACCAAAATTCGATAAATTGAGAGGGACGTGTTTGGAGAGGTTGTGGTAAGGTACAGAGGTGTGCAGCAGACGGACAAGCAGGTGGCTAAGGACGTGAGAGGAAATCTAACTGGAAAAACAGAAATTACCCGATTCTTAATCCATCTGTGATGCTCTGGTGACGAGAGAGCGGGGGCAGGGGGATTTTCTGAGTGTATCTTCTGTTTGTTGTAAAAAGTAGAACACGTATTACTATGTCAATTGTTACAAATGCTGCAAAGAAAATGCTAAGCATTAAAAAGGGCAAAAAGAGTGCCAGTGCTTGTAGGTGGGAAACAAAGTTTAGCTGAGCCTGAAGGACGGCAGGTGGAGGGGAGGGGAGAGGGGAGGGGAGAGGGGAGGGGAGAGGGGACGGGAGGGGAGGGGGCCTAACACAGGTGCTCTCCGGCCTCAGCTCACATCGGCCTCACCTGGGTGGTGGATGACAGCACAGATTGCTGGGTCCACACCCTGAGAGTCCCTGAGCCAGCAGAGCTGGGACAGGGCCCAGGAACTGACATTTCCTTCCCAGACAACATTGTTGCCGCTTGTCAGACCACCACACTTTGAGAAATACCTTAGACAGTAAATTAGAAGAGCAGGAGCTGTGGGGGAAGACCCGAGATGCCTCGAGAAAGCATGATTACATGAGCAGCAGTCCCCAAGCTGAGCTCCCCATAAGAACCCCAGTGGGGCTCGCAAATACGAAAACCAGGAACAGCCACTCCCTACCCAGGAGACGAAAGGCTCAGCCCCCTCCCCCTGAGACTCTGGCTGAGTTGGCCTGGTCCCAAATAGTGTTGTTGGTATTTTCAAAGCTCTCCGTCTAGTACTAACATGCACTCAGTGTCGAGACATGCTGATTAAGGAGCTGAGAAGAGAAAGAATAATTTGTTCTGGTTTTTTTTTTTGTTTTTTTTTTTTTTTTGATGTAGTGTTCCATAATTCATTGTTTGTGTATAACACCCAGTGCTCATTGCAAAACGTGACCTCCTTAGTACTTATCACTGGGCTAACCCATCCCCCCCACCACTGAAACCCTCAATATGTTTCCCAGAGTCCATGGTCTCTCATGGTTCGTCTCCTCCTCTGATTTTCCCTGCTTTGTTTTTCTCTTCCTTCTCCTAATGTCCTCCATGCTATTCCTTATGTTCCACGGATAAGTGAAAACATGAAAATTGTCTTTCTCTGCTTGATTTATTTCACATAACATCATCCCTTCCAGTTCCATCCATGTCGATGAAAATGGTGGGTATCCATTCTTTCTGAGGACTGAGAAATACTCCATTGTATATGGGAATCACATCTTCTTTATCCATTCGTCTGTCGAAGGGCATCTCAGCATCTTCCACAGTTTGGCGATTGTGGCCATTGCTGCTATGAACACTGGGGTGCATGTGGCCCTTCTTCTCACTACCTCTGCATCTTTGGGGTAAATACCCAGGAGTGCAATTGCTGGGTCATAGGGTAGCTCTGTTTTCAACTTTTTGAGGAACCTCCACCCTGTTTTCCAGAGTGGTTGCACCAGCTTGCATTCCCACCAACAGTGTAAGAGGTTCCCCCTTTCCCACATCCTCTCCAGCATTTAAAAACAGAGGCAGTTAAGGAGCCCAGGGCACATATCTAATTCTCTTTTTTATTCCTCAAGGAAAAGGCAGAAAAGAAATTAGCTTATAGATTCCCCAATTGGGAGGTTGGCAACTGAGATAAGAAATTGCTCACTGTCATGGCATCTTCAAAGATGAACAGTAGTCAATATGCCAAGAGCATCCGTGCCCATGTCCTGGCCCCAGAAGGACGGTGCTCGAGTCCCCTGAAAATTATGCAGGAGGGTTGCCTGCTGAGGCAACCAGGAAGGATTTGGTATTAAGGAAGATGCAATGATTTTCTGAACAGACAGATGGATTTAACATTGAAGTAAATTCAATGAACATTGAGCTGATTTTAATTCGTTACCAGAAAAATGCATTTCTTGTACGCTGGGAACTATTGCTCTGCGTGCAGAATTGTTATTGTTCGAGATGGAGAAGTGCTTGCAGATGATTTAGACTCCCACCCGCTAACTGCAGAATGAGAACGTGCGCAGCCGGAGCGGATGGACTTTGGTCAAGGTGTCCAGGCTGAGAGGGCGGGGCTGAGAGGGCACCACCAGGGCTGGTCCACTCCACCTCCCACATCCCCCAGGGCTCACATGTCTGCTTTCCCTCCCTGGCAAGGAATTCTTCTTCCCCCCATCCTCACAGATGGCCCAGGAAGTTGTCACTTACACACATGCACTGAAATTGAACCCAAGGAAATTAAAATCAAAGCAAACGATTGGCAAACCAGTGAGGTGTCCTCTGTGCTGAGGTGTTCTCCAGCCATCCCTGCCTCTGTGAGAAAGGTGCTCAGATGAAGAAAAACGTGTTTTGGGGAATCTGAGGTCGTGGGACCTACAAGATTGTGAGTATCCAGCAATTCTGTGGAGTGGAACGGACCCCATTTCAAGCTACTGTTTTTGTAAAAACAAGACCCCCCTAAATACATTCATGAAATTATTTGTCTTCTTTCCCGCTAACCTACAGCTGCCTCCACAGTGCAGGGTTCCCAGTTCCATAAAACGCCTGTTGCAGGGGACAGGGGTTAGTAAAAAGGAAGCCTCCCCTTACAGCTCAGAGCTAGGAGTGATTCTACATGGGGGATGAGCCCGATGAGCTTTGACTTAGAATAAGGGTTCGTCCGTCTGAGGAAAGCCACGTGAGCAAGGTGGGCTGTGGGCTGCCCAGACACAGGAAGGGCTGGTGGGCCCGGCTCCGGTCCCTGGTCAGATTCCCCGCCAAGAACTCTCTGGGCCCCAGCCAGTGCCTTTATCAAAATTAGATCAGCAGCGTTGGTTCATCAACTGTAGCAAATGGTCCACACTCACACAAGTTGTGGTAGGGAACAGGGACCACGTGGGAGGGAAGGGGGTGATGGGAAGTCTCCATGCCTCCTGCGTAACTCCTCTGGGAACCTCCAACTGTTCTAAAAACAATCTACTCATTACAAGACAAACAAAAGTAAATCCTCCATTCTGAGTAAATATTACATAAAATTCATCTACTCATCACCTACCTCATTATGCTGACCTCCACTGAAGTCTCTTCTTTTTTTGAACTTCCATTCACTCCCTTAAGACCCAGTCATCTTATCCTCGATGTTCCTATAATTCTGCTTTGTGCCAAATATCCAGTGCTTTCCACAGGGACAGAAGCTTTAGTGGGGGGCCCAGGCAGCCAAACCCCTGCTACACAGTATGGTGCGTGTGCATATATGCATGCGCACGCGCGCACACACACACACACACACACACACACACACTACCACTGGCCATATCAAAGCCAGCTGAGTGGGAAATATCAAAATATGATACCAAGTGGAGTTGTGGGAGATGTACTACAAAACAATATTGTGAATTGTGTGGGTAATAATTAAAAAA
The DNA here is from genome assembly GCF_902655055.1 of Lutra lutra. Taxonomy (NCBI): domain Eukaryota; kingdom Metazoa; phylum Chordata; class Mammalia; order Carnivora; family Mustelidae; genus Lutra; species Lutra lutra. Next base: position 3,644,200 of record NC_062282.1, read on the forward strand.
AAAAAAAAAAGCCCCACAGAGAGTACAAAAAAGCATAGGGATTGAACGTATTTTCAGCTTACTCAACTGCCATCACGAAGAGGAACTTTGAAAGGCTACTGACACATGTCATTTATTTTTTTATTTGCATTTTTTTAATTTCTTTTCAGCATAACAGTATTCATTGTTTTTGCACCACACCCAGTGCTCCATGCAATGCGTGCCCTCTCTAATACCCATCACCTGGTTCCCCCAACCTCCCCCCCCACTTCAAAACCCTCAGGTTGTTTTTCAGAGTCCATAGTCTCTCATGGTTCACCTCCCTTCCAATTTCCCTCAACTCCCTTCTCCTCTCCATCTCCTCATGTCCTCCATGTTATTTGTTATGCTCCACAAATAAGTGAGACCATATGATAATTGACTCTCTCTGCTTGACTTATTTCACTCAGCATCATCTCTTCCAGTCCCATCCATGTTGCTGCAAAAGTTGGGTATTCATCCTTTCTGATGGAGGCATCATACTCCATCGTGTATATGGACCACATCTTCCTTATCCATTCATCCGTTGAAGGGCATCTTGGTTCTTTCCACAGTTTGGTGACTGTGGCCATTCCTGCTATAAACATTGGGGTACAGATGGCCCTTCTTTTCACTACATCTGTATCTTTGGGGTAAATACCCAGTAGTGCAATGGCAGGGCCTTAGGGAAGCTCTATTTTTAATTTCCTGAGGAATCTCCACACTGTTCTCCAAAGTGGCTGCACCAACTTGCATTCCCATCAACAGTGTAAGAGGGTTCCCCTTTCTCCACATCCTCTCCAACACACGTTGTTTCCTGTCTTGCTAATTTTGGCCATTCTAACTGGTGTAAGGTGGTATCTCAATGTGGTTTTAATTTGAATCTCCCTGATGGCTAGTGATGATGAACATTTTTTCATGTGTCTGATAGCCATTTGTATGTCTTCATTGGAGAAGTGTCTGTTCATATCTTCTGCCCATTTTTTGATATGATTATCTGTTTTGTGTGTGTTGAGTTTGAGGAGTTCTTTATAGATCCTGGATATCAGCCTATTGTCTTTACTGTCATTTGCAAATATCTTCTCCCATTCTGTGGGTTGTCTCTTTGTTTTGTTGACTGTTTCCTTTGCTGTGCAGAAGGTTTTGATCTTGATGAAGTCCCAAAAGTTCATTTTGGCTTTTGTTTCCTTTGCCTTTGGAGACATATCTTGAAAGAAGTTGCTGTGGCTGATATCAAAGAGGTTACTGCCTATGTTCTCCTCTAGGATTCTGATGGATTCCTGTCTCATGTTGAGGTCTTTTATCCATTTCGAGTTTATCTTTGTGTATGGTGTAATAGAATGGTCGAGTTTCATTCTTCTTCATATAGCTGTCCAATTTTCCCAGCACCATTTATTGAAGAGACTGTCTTTTTTCCACTGTATATTTTTTTCCTGCTTTGTCAAAGATTATTTGACCATAGAGTTGAAGGTCCATATCTGGGCTCTCTACTCTGTTCCACTGGTCTATGTGTCTGTTTTTATGCCAGTACCATGCTGTCTTGGTCCTCTCCATTGATACAGAAAAAGCATTTGACAAGATACAGCATCCGTTCCTGATTAAAACCCTTCAAAGTATAGGGATAGAGGGAACATTCCTGAACTTCATAAAATCTACCTATGAAAAACACACAGCAAATATCATCCTCAATGGGAAAAAGCTCACAGCCTTCCCGTTGAGATCAGGAACACGACAAGGATGCCCACTCTCACCACTCTTGTTCAACAGAGTAGTAGAAGTCCTAGCAACAGCAATCAGACAACAAAGAGAAATAAAAGGTATCCAAATTGGCAATGAAGAAGTCAAACTCTCTCTCTTCGCAGATGACATGATTCTTTATATGGAAAACCCAAAAGACTCCACCCCCAAACTACTAGAACTCATACAGCAATTCAGTAACGTGGCAGGATACAAAGTCAATGTACAGAAATCAGTGGCTTTCTTATACACTAACAATGAAAATACAGAAAGGGAAATTAGAGAATCGATTCCATTTACTTTAGCACCAAGAACCATAAGATACCTGGGAATAAACCTAACCAAAGAGGTAAAGGATCTGTACTCGAGGAACTACAGAACACTCATGAAAGAAATTGAAGAAGACACAAAAAGATGGAAGACCATTCCATGCTCTCGGATCGGAAGAATAAACATTGTTAAAATGTCTATACTGCTTGGAGCAATCTATGCTTTTAATGCCATTCCGATCAAAATTCCACCAGTATTTTTCAAAGAGCTGGAGCAAATAATCCTAAAATTTGTATGGGATCAGAAGAGACCTCAAATCGCTAAGGAAATGTTGAAACACAAAAATAAAACTGGTGGCATCATGTTACCTGATTTCAAGCTTTACTACAAATCTGTGATCACCAAGACACGTCATTTAAAACAATATTTCTCTAACATAATGGAGATGTGATTTAAATTTCTAGAAGATTCCATATTTCCACTTGACTGGAAACTCTCTGTGGGCCCTGCTCCTTTTCCCCAGACGGCATGTCTCTGTCAGCATGTTGTTGTATTCAAATGGTTCGTGGAGTGGGGGGACATCTCTGGAGCCTGGGGCCCTTGTCCTGCAGACTCCCAGGCAACCCAAGGACTCAGTCCCAGCACCCAGACTGAACCAGAGAGTGTACTCCAGGCCCAAAAGGCATGGACAGGAGGTTTGGAGAAGCGGATTCTGTGAGCTGACTCTGTTATGGAGAGCAGACAGAAATCTCCAGAACACCAGCTAAACCGTAATCCAAAATAATAGACTCCACAGCTTCGGTCCTGTGGCAGTGAGTGCGAAGCTGGATATGAAGGAAAGTTGGGGGGAGCAGCCGGGAGGCACCTGGTTATCTTGTGCTCCAATCACTGCCCTGTTGGGGGACACAGTAACTACCGGCTTACTGTAAGCTGTCTTTGGCACTGCCCAGTCCACGCAGCCAAAATCCAGCTGGCAGGGAAGGAAACTGTCCTTGAGAACAATAGCACATCAGAGGGAAAGGGATCGGGCCAGAGGCAGGGAGCCCCGCTAAGGACAGCCCAAGCCCAGAGTCCGCCGTGTCTTCTGTGAAAGGCCCCTGCCCCGGATGGCTCTCCATGCTCACTCAGAGGCCAGAACAACAATCCCCTGTTTGCAGACAAATTTTCTGGAAAGTGTGATCTCTGCTGGCTAGGACTGTGTAAACCCAGAGGGATTTGTCTCCCAAGACCTCAAAACTGAACATTCCTCCTTTCCCTTAGAAGAGCTGACCTCCTGGTATGGATCCTAAGTGTGCAAGTGTGCGGAGTGTGAGTTCCCTTCATGGCCTGGGAGCCGTCCCCCATCCGTCCGCTCTCAGGCTCGGTGGACCCTCTTCTCTGGCTTCCTCGTTCTCTCCTCGTTCCACGGAGTGCCCTGGCTTCTCGCTGCCACCTTGCCTGGTGGACACTGCTGTTCCAATGGTGACAATTAGTCTGGAAGAGAAGCCTGGATAACGGGAAGTGAGTGGCTGTTCCCTACCTGGGGGCCCTTCTCTCCTGGGGTCTGCTGTCTTAGGGACTCACTATTGACAAAACCATGAACACTTCACCTTAAAGCAAGGGCCCCAGGGAAACGAATAATGCCACCTGAGAGAAATAAGAAACAGAGGCATTGTGAAGCAGAAGCTACACTCCCAGACTCAGTGACGGACAGTGAGGCCCTCAGATGTCTCGCCTTAATGTTCCCACAGTCACAGCCCTTTAACTTCATGCGCTGAGGGCTGGCGCCAGGGAAGAGGTAGGTTTCCAGCTCCGAGTCGCCTGTGTAGCTGTGAACCGTGATGTTCCGCCATGTGGTCTCCTGACTGGGTCTCACTTTCCCTCGCTGTCCCCCACCCCCTCACTGCCCACCTCTGTCCACCACTCTCTCACTAACATGCTATTTTTCTTCCTGGAGCTCCCGAAAATCCAATCAGATTCTCTCCAGTGGAGCTCATCAGTCTCCAGGAATTATTCATGGCCTCAGGCCTTTTATCCAGAACAAGGGGCTGGAATGTGTTTTAGGTGTCTGGATATCCCGACAGAGCCCTGACCATCCATGTCATGCCTGGCTGGCCAGTCTCTGAAATGGCGAGTTGATGTGGCCATCTGAGACACCAGCCCTGAGGCTCCCCGCCACCCCGCTTCCCTGCCATCCGAGACCACCCTCACTTCCCTTTTTCTCTGTCTTGTCTGGGCCAGGTCCCTTCTGACTCAGGTGCCATTCCTCAGGGATGGTGTGGACTGAACAGGGGAATGAACACTCTGGTGGGTAGCAGGTGTCTTAGGACAGCCCGCTGTCACTGGACATTCATAATCCAAACAGGACTGCTGTTTTCCTGGCTTTCTTCGGGGATGTATGGTGGGCTCTGAGGGTCTCTAGTTGACCGAGTGATTCTTCACCTGCCTGGAACACCCACTCAGGGAGCAGAACACTTCCGTGCCATCTCTGACCCCAGCCACCCATCCCCCGGCTCCCTGTGACCCCAGGAGCTTGCCCAGTGCCATGGAGGGCCAGCCTTGCTTCTGATGTTTCCACTGATGACTCTGCTCACCGCATCACATTCCATGGAATATTTCCCCAAATATGCCAAACATCGGAAATGGATATCCAGGGCATCTATAATCAGAAACCCTAATGAAGCCAAGTTTTAGACACTGAAGCCTCTGGTGTCTAAAGACCTCGAAGTTGCTGGTGGTAGAGCCTGTGAACGAGGCAGAGCTGCTGGAGGGCAGGCAGGGGCCCGGGAACAACATCTGTGCCCAGGCCACATGCAGAAGACACCATGCCTCCCCAAACAGGGCCGATCGGGCAGCGCCAGGACCCCGTGCATCCCGCCTGCCGTGTGGCACTGTGTCTTACGAACAGGGCTTTGGACAAGACGCTTCAGTATTTTCACCTTGCAAGAGCTCTTGCGTTTGAAAATTTGGCTCACAAGCCAGGGGGCCAGGGCATCCCCTGTGGAGATGGGGAATGTTTCCCTCCCTCCCTGCACGGTGTATGTGTCTGGGCTGGACCCGAGGGCAGGCCCGTAGGGAGTCTCTGTGGGACCGACGGTCTCCTGTCACTTTCACACCAGGATGAGCGGGTTTGCCCCAAAGCCTGAGCCACACTCAGACAGGGCTCCACTGCCCTCTCTGGGGTCGAGGAGTGCACTTAGATCAAACATTAATCTTTCTGCTAAAAGGAGATGGAATTCACAGCATGATCTATGGCCTGGAGAGCCAAGAAAGAAGCACTTTGTGGGGCCACAGAGCTGTGTTTTGTGTTAAACCCAGTTACTCAGTGATGAGGGCAGTCACTGGAACGCCCAGAAATACCTCTGGGGTCAGAAATCTGCTCTAGGAAGAGTGAGCTATTAACTGGAGAGCAGAGGTGGTCTGGCCAACACGGGGCTCCTCACGCTCTTTCACAGGAGCCAGCCCTGGGTGGGGCAGAAGTTAGCTCATGCCATCTACAGCCAGCTTGTCAGACCCAAGGGACCCTCACATCCTCAGTGCCCCTCCCGGGGACCCCACACCTGACGGAAGACACTGTATGAGAAATGAGAGCGAGCAGGGGCTCTGGACACTCCATCTGCCAGCTGAGCACGCACGTGCCAGGGGTCCGGCCCCACGCCCAGGAGAACAGCCCTGAGACGTCCTGATGCCAGCGAAGAGCCGGTGCTCCAACCAGCTCTCTGCGCAGAGCGACAGACAGTGAGAACCACAGCCACTAATAAAGCTGGAGTGATTTACAGTGAGTACTGACATGAAGGAAGAGAGAGACGGCCCTGCTGTTTCCGCAGAGAACGCAAGCTCAGAGGGTGAATGTTGATTCCTTCTTGTATCGTCTCACAGTATTGTGGATCCCTCTGCTTCCTAAAATGCCTCCTCTTCCCTCATTGTCGCCCGTTTGTAGGTAACTACAGGTCCTTCTGGAACGGAGTTAGCCTTGCAACCTGGGAGTGGCCCCTGGAGCAGCTGATCTTTCCCTTGTCCCCGGAAGACCTAGATTTGGGTTAAACAAGATCCACGTGGCTGTGTCCCTCACAGAAGGGAGGTCCAGGCTGGTAGTGGAGGGCCGGGGTGGGCCTTGCAGGATGTGAGAGGCTCCTGCCTTCCCAGAGCGGGGGCCGTTCTCAGCCTTCCTGCAAGGATGCGACCTGGAAGATGGACATACAACATCTTCGGACATTCTAGAACGGCTCTCCCGATCTCTCCAAGCCTCAGAGAAACGTGAAATCCATTCAAGCTGTATGCTTGAATGACAACAAAATTGGGTGTTCTCTTCCTGAGGAAGGAGGAAGAACAGCTACGAGGACATCATTGCCTGGCACAGTCCTACCCATTCTTCTTCTGACATAAGGAGATTGTTCATGTGATCAGAGGTGATATTTATCAAGCAATACAAGTCCCTTTTATGCTTGGGGTTACATGGGGCCAGGGCTGGACACTTACTTCCTAATTTTCTGACCCCTAAACTGTCCATGGGGATACTTCACCTTAGCATGCACTGGGATCTGCCCTCCCACAACTAAGAATTCATCCAAGTACATTTTCAAAGTCAAACTAAGACGTTCATCTTAACAAGCATTGCCATCCCATGTCTTTGTCTGAGAATGGACTAACCTGTCCAGACACCTGTTAGGAATCCTATTTTGGGAATAGGCTTCTCAACCAGCCCACGGGAAGCACCAGGATCCAAATCCCACACCTTTACTCCCCAGGCCTTCCTCCTACTCGGAGGAGAGCCCCAGAAGCTGGTGGAGTGCACGGACTGCTGCATTATCCAGCCAGCCACATGACCCACCATCCGACAGGCAGACCCCTGTTGGTGAAGCTACCGTTTCAGATCCACACCACTGTGACAGCTGTGTGTTAAGGACTTGCCATCTTACAATTTACAGTTTTTCTTAAAACTCTAAAACGTAGTAGAATTATTACCCTACCATCTCTTTACAGGTGAGGAAGTCGAGAGTGGCATGCCCTGGTCCACAGAGGCCGTGAGCGAGCGGGCGGTCCGAGCCCAGGCTGCTCTCCTGCAGCCCAGGGAGGCAGGCAGGACCCCACTCCACACCGTGGAAACTCGGTTAAACAGAAATGTATGTTTAGATGAGGCAAAAGCAACTTGTGCCAAAGTCCCTGTAAGCAGAGTCAAGCCGTCTATCGTGGCTGCTACATTTCTTTTCACGGGTGTTGTTTCGAAGTCAATGGTCAATTTGTTTGGAGGACTTCTGTATGCCTAGCTTCTTGTTGGCTTTCTCCCCGAAGATGGATTTTTATGTCCACGGTGTCAGCACATACATGCTTCTTTTATTATTAGTGGTATTAACTGATACCTCTTGATTTCCTGCCTATGGCTTCTGGGACTCTGGTCGGGGAGCTGTCCCTGAATCAGTGTGACCTCACTGCTGTGATTCATCTGGTTGGGGGTCAAAATTGCCATAACCCACTGCTTTCTAAAAGAGCAACCAAGCCCTTGGCCGAAGACAGCACAGCTCGAAGGTGGCTCCCCGACAAGTGCGACGCTCCCTCCCTCCTGCTCCCATCCTAATTTCCCTGCCACCTTTTAATTTTTTTTTTCTTTTTCCTGTTACTGGTAAGTCCCACCCACACTGCCAGAGACAGGGCGACATGAGTCCATGGTAGGTCTACTGGTCCCCACGGCCATGGTGTCAGAGCCTGGAGAGCCAGGAAGGGGAGTCCCTTAAGCAACTAGGAATTTTAGGGTCTAAAAACACTCCTTTCCGTGGAATTTGGCAGTATAAAGCTCATGAGGATCTGCGGTGCCTGGCCTTGGACACGTTCTGGTCACTAACGGGATGAGAAGATCATGCGGCATTGGAGTAGGAGGATTGGAGTAGGAGGATGTCATCTTGGAGACGTCCCGGTGCGGGGTCCTCTGTCGGTGTCAGGAGGCAAAGCTAAGCACCCAGGGAGGAATTAAACATGAGATTTTATATGATCCGGAAAGGAAACAAACCAACAGCAACAGTGGCAGCAGACCAGAGTCTGGAGCCCAGTGAACCCAAGCGCCGCTCGCAGGGGTCATGGAACAAAGCCGAGACCACTGTACTGACGGCCGTATGCACAGGTTTCCAGGCACGTGAACAAGGTACATGGGAGTTGTGAAACAGAATTCATGGTAGGCTCTCGACCTTGCCTTGCACTGGATTACTGAATAGTTTGTGTCGAATGGTTTGACCTGTATTATCTTGTGATTTCACAGTTGACAGCGTAAAATGAGGAAAGTGGGGATCATTCTTAGGTAGAGATTAGGAAATTGACTCAAAGCAATTACACGATTCATGATTCAGGCAAGTTCATATGGCTGGAAATTCAGAACTTCAAAGTCAGGCCCAAGTCTTACTTCCATCTACCTCGCTGCCCTCTCCACGTAGAGCACAGCACGTTAGCTCATGACCTTGACCTTCCCAGTACCACCTATCTTCCCCAGCGTGTCCGTTACTCAGCTCTTTCTCCAAAGCCTGCTGACAGCATCTCTTTGCATGAGTGCAACTATTAAATCCTCGGCGTGTTAATGGCTAGAGAGGTAAATGTTAACTGAAATTGTAAACTATATCTGTAAAGAACAAATATATACCCCAAAGAAAACACCGCCTGCCTGTGGTTCCTACCAGACTGTGCTTTTGGGAAGCAAACGCTGAGGTTTGTGAGCCCCAGACACCAGGTGGATAATTCCTGACAACGCAGGTACTGTTCCCCACCACAGTCCTAGGAAAGGTGTTACCACCCTGTAAATGGGTAAACCAGACACACAAGTGTGAATGCCGATTACATCAATCATAAAATGTCAAAAGAGGTTAAGGGGAAAATGGTGAGCCTTCAAGCCATTGACAGAACAAATGAATGGCCCAACATCTTTATTTTGTCAATCAGGACATCTCAGGGGGTTGAATGGCTAATCCAGATGTGAAATGCCATGCCCACAAACAGATATCAAAGGCCCACTGACAACATACAGGCCACTGTGGGCAGATTAACAATGTTCTGTAATGCCCCGTAGAGCAGATACGACAAATCCAAGGATTTACAAGAATCCCTGATAAGGAAGAGAGATGTATCCTTTGTTACCAATGACCCTTGTTCTCAACTGATCTAGTAAGTCGTGTGCCCATCACAGACGGCTGGGTGACCAGGACCAAGTTTGGGCTGAAGCATCATAAATCTGAGGTGGGGAAAGTCCCGTCCCAGTGTCTGAGTAAGACAGCTTGTGGGGCTTAATGAAAGCCCACGTAGTTCATGCAGGGTCCCTGAGCTGGCCCCTCGAAGCTGCGTCTGAGGACACCAGGCGCTCACGTCCTCCAAGGCCTGACTCGTGAAGCTTTGCACCCCCTCTACTCCATGGAGAGGACCGTCACCATGACTCCGTGAGTGAGAACACAGCATACTGGTTCTGTACTTTCCAATGTGAATTTCTTTACGAAGGATCCAATGCAAATAGGCTTCCAGCTCTGGTTTCCCTCAGTGTTGGGCTGACGTACACGTAGTTTTGTATACGTTCTTCTTCCTGCCCCTCTTTCCAAGAATTCCCCATGAAGCTAGTTATGTACATCAAGAATTCCTAACAGATGTTCTTTAAGCCAAACTTTATTATTATGCTTTCATTATTTTGTACTGTGTGTGTTTTATATAGTTTTCCTTATAAAACAAAAACAAACAAACAAACAAAAAATCCTTGCTAAATGATATAGAATTCAACTGTCAAAGAGGGCAGAAAACATGGACCTGACTGTTGAGTAGCATGTCCTGAAGTGAACCAAAAGCTTCATTTCCCAGGAGCGAACGAGGCGTGGTACTGGCCGAGCCCAGCAGATCCGTCCCACCAGCCCTCTGCTCACTGTCCTCTCACATGGGATCCTGCCCAGGGCAACAGCTCCTGATCTCTGCAGAGACTAAAGACATGACATCTGGTGACAACGGTCGACCAAGGATGTTCATCCCTATGCAAGGTGTTGAGAAGACCCACAGGCCACATTCCTGCAGAAAGCCTATGTCCAAGGTCAAAAGCCCGACGTCAGTTTTCAGCCAGAGGGACATGGGGGCTAGACCAGAAATGAAGTAGAAGGAGTAGCAACACAGAACAAAGATCTCGTGCATTCCAGAAACTGTTTGAAAACACTTCCCGCGGGGCGCCTGGGTGGCTCAGTGGGTTAAGCCGCTGCCTTCGGCTCAGGTCATGATCTCAGGGTCCTGGGATCGAGCCCCGCATCGGGCTCTCTGCTCAGCAGGGAGCCTGTTTCCTCCTCTCTCTCTGCCTGCCTCTCTGCCTACTTGTGATCTCTCTGTCAGATAAATAAATAAAATCTTAAAAAAAAAAAAAAAGAAAAAAAAAGAAAACACTTCCCGTATGTGAGCACGTCCAGTCACTTAGCAAGCCTCAGTAGGTACTATTATTAGGCTCACTTAGAGACAGATGAGGGGCGGGCCACTCGGCCAGGCCTCACAGACAGGGGTGTGGTGTCTGTGTCCCCTCTGCTCCCTCCCCTGCCCCTCTGTGCTCGGGGACAGACTGTGGGGCTACTCCAGTCTGGATTCAGCCCCATCTGCTAAGAAGGGGAGAAGGTGCGTGGCAGGACCTGCCCTTCGAAGAGAAGCGCGTGCAGAGAAGCAGCCTGGTCAGGGGCCGCTTGGAGGATGCCAGGTGGGGAAGGGAGACGGCTCAGGCTCCCGGCAGCAAAGAAGGGCACTGCGACGGGAGCGTATGCATCTGATGGACTTGGAAGATCCTATCGGGAGGAGGTCAGATCTGAGGGAGCTGTCAGGAGGAAGAGTGGAGAACTGGGGCGCTCGGCAAAGGGAGGATTTGGCAGAATCTGGGGGGCCCAGGCCGGGAGGAACACGCGCCGTCGGAGACCGGGAGCACTCGGGAGAGCTGAGAGCTGATGACACGACCCCGTCACCGGCACGGTGAATGAGCCCTGCGGCGTCTCTGTGGCCGGACTCTCCCAAAGTTCATCACCCTCTCCGGTAAGCGGGAGGACCAGCCCGGCCACCGTGGGGCTGTGTGGGAACATGCATTGTGACCTCCTTAGCCCTACAGTCTGGACAGTTCCACAGAAAGCTTGCGCCGGACTTTCTCCTGCAGTCTCGTGCCCCATAAGGAAAGTTGAGAGCTATCTCTCCAGATTCTGTCCCAGTCAGAACAGAGAGAACCAGTTTCTAAAAGCAGTGTGTTGTCAAACCCGGTGCCTAAATCGCCCGGCCAGCGTTATGCCTCACTTGTGAGCATTAGTGTGTGTCTTGTGTTTGTGATGCTTTGAAGCAGTTAAATGGAGATGAATCATTAGATTAACACATACTGGACAAACGTTCCATCGCCCTTCAAATCCCCCACTGAGTAGAAGAGGCATCCGTACATCTGATTTGGAAGATTGGTTTGAAGGAAAGCTGTGGCAACCCTCCCGGTGCCCCGCGGTTTTCTGGCTCCTTGCCTCTGCATTTGTCTCCTGAAATCATCTGGGCAGTGTGAGCCCTGCCACCAAGCCCAGCCATTCCAGGAACAGTAAGAGGAAGGAACCTGCAGGGGCACTGGTGCTCAGGGTCCACTGAACATCTTGCTGATCAGGTGTGGTTTCTTACTCTGGCTTCTATTCTGGTGCCGTTTCTCTGGGCACAGCACCCTTCCCTCCCCGCCTTTCAAGCACCTTCCAGTGTTCTACAGACTGAATCAGGGTTAAGTCCTACTCACTAACTCCCTTGTCTCTCCCTCTGCCTTAAAATACAGCGACACCTGCACTCTTGCACTCTTGCCCATGCTTGTAACTGAACATGCGTCTTATACGCAACCTCTCTAATCAGAAAAGTCTCCCGTGTTATCATCAGGTAGTCGAGTGAATGCTGGGTTTCCAGGAGGTGCTAAAACTGAGGACAGGACAATAAATACCTGGTGCAGGAAGGTAGGGGTTACCCTTGGGCTCTTACCAATCACTAGCACTCGGCATTCCACGAGGCTGCTTTGCTTTTGCTTGTTTTGGAGTTTCAATACAACAGCCTGTTGCTAGCAGACAATGCATTTGGAGGTCAGAAGGTGAGTCCTGCAGACAAAGCATGCACGTTCTGTTTACTTTCATTTATTGGCTGCCTATGCCTGTGGCCCTTATAACGTCCCTCCTCATCTCTGCGGCCCTCTCTTCTCTTTGCCACTTTCCAAGTGACACGTTTGTTGTGCTGCCCTTCGATGAATGAATATCTGTTGAGTATCGGCTATAAGCAATGGACACGAGTAGTTATTACAAAACCATAAGCTTGAATGAGGAAGCAGCCCTTTGCTGAGGAGGTTACTGGGGAAGCTGGACGAGTTCACCAACCATTGGAATGGTTTGTCGAATGGAAACGCCAAGAGAAAAGACGACTTCTGAGTCAGGCCTTTTTGTTTTCTGTATTTTTGGTGCTTTGACATTAGGGCCTTGTCAGCCCTGGAGAGACTGCCCCTCGCAGGGCCAGCCAGTTCCAGAACGCAGTGGAAGACACACCTGCAAGGGTGCCTGTTCGTGAGGGCCAACCAGTGCAGAGCTCATGCCTGCCACTCCCTCTATTGGGGTGCTTACGCTCCCAGCCGCTATTTCCCTAAGCTAGCCAGCCCCAGTACTAGACAGCTAAGCACAGGCCCTACCCTCCAAAATTATTCAAATTAGCCAATTCTAAACTTGCCTACACGGTAGAGCCCGTTTCTTCCTGGGGAGGCCTCAGTAAAGGATATTGTCCACCTTTACCCTTCCACCCCCACTGCCTCTGCCTCCTGGTGACACTGACTCTCCCCAGAGGGCCCCCCATCCTTGCGGGGCACCCCTCCTCTTGGCACCTGTGAGTAACAAACTGCATTTACCATCACAGTCATCTCCCGGACCATTGGCCTCAGCTTGGCTGAGTAATAATAAGAAAAGTTGTATTTTAAGGCAGAGGGAGAGACAAGGGAAGTAGCGATGCAGTTAGCAAGTAGGACTTAGCCCTGATTCAGTCTGTAGAACACTGGAAGGTGCTTGAAAGGTGGGGAGGGAAGGGTGCTGTGCCCAGAGAAACAGCACCAGAGTCGAAGCTGGAGTAAGAAACGGTGCTTAATCAGCAAGATGTTCAGTGGACCCGAGTGACAGCAATGCAGCTTCCTGTGGGTGCATGGGATGGGTGGTGCAGATTCACGGCACAGCGTGGACTGCAGGAAACCTCGGGGTATAGTCTGAAAGTCACCATGGCCCCTGCAACGTACCAACCCTGCACAAGGGTGGGCAGGAAGGTAGACGGACGGAAGAATTCCTAAGTGCCGTGTGCCTTTACATAAACCATCATTCTCTCCTTGTTTTCCCCTATGGATGTGTGAGTGCCCCAGGTATGAATGGGGAATGGAAGAGTATGATGATTAGAAGAAGTCCAAAGGGTCAAACATGACGGAGAGGGTTCTTTTAGCACCCAGGCCTGACTTCAATGTTTGGAAACTGTGGATTTCTAGGATCTCCTTAGCAATCATCTCTGGACCCATCAAGACTCCATCCTTATTTCTGAAACTCCTCTTGGCCTCCCCGTGGAACCAGAACCCCACCCATCCATAGTCTCTTACTGTTTCCAACTTGTATTCCTTTATTGCACAGACCAAGAGAGCCCTCAGTTTGGTACTGTTGCAGGGTTCTTGTCTCACAATCTTGGGACACAAAAGGGTGAAGTGAAGTGAAAGTTTATTAAGTGAAGGTGAGAACAGAAAAGAGAGATAAGGAGGGCTCTAGAGTGAGAATGGTCGTCAGTGGGTTGCCACTGAAGGCTTTTATTGTTGTAAGACAAACACGGTGGGTTTGTAAATACCATAAGCACAGGCAAGGTGTCCCCTAGGCTCTGGTCAATACCTCCTCTATTTCTTCACATCTGAGATGTTTTGTGAGCCTGCAACCCTCCCCTCTACCTGCCTCTCTTACCTGGCCTCACCTGTCCCTTACTCAATATCCGTTCACTAATTAATGCTCTGTTGTCATGAGTTGCTTGCTTTCATTTTTTCGTTTTTTGAGTAATCATTTTTTGTTTGTATTTTCTTCACCTTGTTTCATATGCACTTATTTTATTTTTTGACGTGCCTTTCTTATTTTATAATTTCTTCTTTTTGGTGCACTACTATTATCTCACTATTATCTTTCACTCTAATGCCACTTTCAAATAAATTGTAATTATCTGTTTGTATGGTTATTTTAGCTTTCTTTATTCTAGAACAGGATCATCTAATTTTTAAATTTATTTTTAATTAATTGTTTTTTAATTAACATAAGTTTTATCAGTTTGCTTTGTTATTTATTTTCTCAGATATTACTCTGCCTGACGTTATTTGTGGCTCTTGGATCTGAGCTCATCTCCTCTGGAAAATTTCTCTGATTCAAAAGAACTCATCTTCTTCTAGGAATCCCAAAATGCCTCCATGCTTCGGCACCTGGGAGACCTTCCTTACAGATGAGGAAGATGAGAAATGCCCCCATATACCACCTTCCATCTAAATCCTCTAATCTAATTCAAAATGAGAGCGCACAGGCAGAGACCTGTTCTGCCTGGCTCACTCTGGTACACCTGCCTCCCACAGCAGGACTGGTTCACAGTAGGGATGTAATAAATATGTGTTGGGTGGGTAGGTAAGTGCATGCCCCAAGTATAGGCTCCATTCCCCATGCTTGAAGACAGAAACTGTTGTAACTTGCAATGATGGCAACTTATCCAAATTGAAAAATAATAATAGTATTTTGATTTCATACAGTCAGACCATGGCCCCTGCATCTTTTCTTTCGACCCTCCTAAACCACGTCACATGTCCAGCACCATAGCAGGCATGTGGCTTGGTGACCCACACATTGTTTCTGGGGGAAGTTGAGAATCACAGCGAGGAAAGGCATATGGAAAGAACCATGGTCACCATTCACCTTCCATGGTGCTACTTCTGCTGGGGAAAAGCACCTGAGAGCCAGAGACCTGTTTGTCCTTGTTTTCAGGGGAGGTATTTTCCTCTAGCTCAAAATGAACGCACTGGGGTTTAACTACATGTGGCTTCAGGGGACTAAGTACCTGCACACTTGTACTTAAGAAGAACATGTGTGACACTCAGTCTTTTAAAAGACATTGTATAAGGGGCTATCACCTTGCTAAGCCCTCTATGCTGAGGTTATGCTCACTAATACCAACCCTGGAGAGATTTTTTGCCCCAAACCAGCAGTCCACTAAGGTAGGGAAAAGAGCCCACACTTCTTAGCCAAAGTTTTTTGTTTTCTTTTTGTTTTTTGTCTTTTGAGTTGATATAAAAAATAATAAAATAAAATAAAATAAACAACGTGCTTACCGGGTGGAACAAGTTATAGCTCAGACTTCCAGACAATTCAGAAAGAATTCTATGAAATCTGTCTTTGGACTCTATCTGGTGTCTGATTTTGCAATTAGAGAAATGAATCAGTTGTCACTCTGGCTCTCAGGTGGGCAGGGCAGAACAGAATACGGGGAGTTTTGTTTCCTGAAGGTTCTGCCGGGGCGATGCTGCGACTCCCCTGAGACAAAGTGGTGCGGTTGGGCCCCACACCCTCCATCAGAGAGAGCGCGCGCGTTGGCGTTGCAGTCTGTCCAGTGCGTGGTCCAAGCAGTGACGGGTGTTCGAAGCAAGGGCTCTGGGAGATGTTGCCCACGTCGCTGGCCCTGGGTTTCTGCGTCCGCTTGGGGCCTTCATGCTGCCCCCTTCCCTCAGTCATGACTGACACTTGGGTTCCTCTTCCAAAACCACCTAGTGCAGCCCTCCAGGGGTTGGGGCTCCAGCTGGCTGTCTTGCTAAGCTTGCAAGGATTAATTCTTTCCTCAAATCAGATCCTTTTTTTTTTTTTTTGACTCAATGAAATCCACAAAGTGTCACAAGATTGACACCCTGAATTCAGGAAATGCTTAGAAGCTTCTGCCAAACTATCGGTTTCTTCTTCTTTTTTTTTTTCATTATGTATGTATGTATGTATGTCTACATGTATGTATGTATTTGAGTAGAGTCGATGCACAAAGGCACATTAGCACCAGTATATAAATTAATGATTTGACAAGTTTATATATTATGCTATGATCACCACAAATATAGCTCCCATCTGGCCTACTATGTTGCTATTACAGTATCATTGACTGTATTCCTGTTCTTTATTCCCGTGACTTATTCTGTAACTGGAGACATTTATCTCCCATGGTCCTTCAACCATTTTGCCCAACTTTCCCCCTACCCCCCTCCGGCAACCATCCCTTTGTTCTCTGTTTTTATAGTTCTGATTCTGCCTTTTTTGTTGTTGTTCATTCATTTTTAGACTCCATCTATAAGTGGAATATCATATGGTATTGGTCTTTCTCAGTCTAAATCATTCCACTTAGCATGATACCCTCTAGATCTATCCATGTTGCCTCAAACGGCATGGTCTCCTTTTTTTTTTTTTTTTTTAAGATTTTTTTATTTATTTTTATTTATTTGACAGAGAGAGATCACAAGCAGGCAGAGAGGCAGGCAGAGAGAGAGGAAGGGAAACAGGCTCCCTGCTGAGCAGAGAGCCCGATGCGGGACTCGATCCCAGGACCCCGGGATCATGACCTGAGCCGAAGGCAGAGGCTTAAACCACTGAGCCACCCAGGTGCCCCGGTCTCCTCCTTTTTTGTAGCCGTGTAATACTTCCCAAAGCAATCTACAGATTCAAGGTAATCCCTTTCCAAAATTCCAACAGCACTTTTCACAAAACTATAACAAACAATAATAAAATTTATATGGAACCACAGAAGCTCTCGGATTGCCAAAGTCATTCTGAGAAAAAAGAACAAAGCCAGAGGTATCATAATTCCAGATTTACTACCAAACTACAGTCTTCAAAACAATACAGTACTGGCACCAAAATAAACACATAGATCAATGGAGCTGGATAATAATCCCAAAGGCAAACCCACATTTATATGGTCAATTAATTATGACAAAGGAGGCAAGACTATACAATGGGGAAAAGATAGTCTTTTCAATAAATGTGCTGGGAAAACTAGACAGCCACATGCAAAAGAATGAAACTGGACCACTTTCTTACACCACACACCAAAATAAACTCCAAATGGATTAAAGACCTAAATGTGAGACCTGAAATCATAATAATCTTAGAAGAAAGCACAGGCAGTAATTTCTCTGACATCAGACACAGCAAATTTTTTCTAGGTACACCTACTAAGGCAAAGAAAATAAAAGCAAATATAAATTATTGGGACTACACCAAAATAAAAAGCTTTTTCACTGTGAAGGAAATCATCAGTAAAACAAAAAGACATCCTGAAAGGAAGAAGATATTTGCAAATGATATATCTAAGGAGGGGTTAATATACAAAATATATAAAGAACTCGTTCAACTCAACAACAAAAAACCCAAACAATCTGTTTAAAAGATGGGCAGAGGACCTGAATAGACATTTCTCTAATGAAGGCATGCACATGGCCAACAGACACATGAAAAAATGCTCATCAGTATCCAGGAGGGAAACATAAATCAAAACCACAATGAGATATCACCTCATACCTGTTAGAATTGCTAGCATCAAGAAGATAAGAAACAACAGGTGTTGGTGAGGATGTAGAAAAGAAATAACTTCCACACACTGTTAGTAAGAATGCGAACTGGGGCAGCCATCGTGGAAAACAGTCTGAGGTGTCCTCAAAATATTAAAAACAGAAATATCAAAAGATCCAATATCTCTTCTGTTGGATATTTACTCAGGGAAAACAAAAACACTAATCTGAAAATATATAAGCATCCCTATGTTTATAGCAGCATTATTTATAATAACCAAGACATGGAAGCAGCCCAGGTGTCACAGATAGATGAATAGATAAGGAAAATGTGGTCTATATACAAGGTTACCCTCTGAATGTTCATCCCAATCCCCAATAAAAGGAGACAGTTGACCCCTGTTCAGGGTCTCACGACTTTGGAAATCATTCCTTGTTATCTCCCAATTTGCTTCAAATACAAGTGATCTTGTGAGGCAACTCCACCTGCTGTGGTCTTTGTCTATGACTCTGAAAGGGTGGGCCCACTTTGGTTCAGGAACAAGAGCTCCTCTATAGGGGTTCCTAGGTGGCTCAGTGGGTTAGAGCCTCTGCCTTCTGCTCAGGTCATGATCTCAAGGTCTTGGGCTCGAGCCCCGCATGGGGCTCTCTGCTCAGCAGGGAGCCTGCTTCCTCCTCTCTCTCTGCCTCCCTCTCTGCCTACTTGTGATCTCTGTCTATCAAATAAATAAATATAATCTTAAAAAAAAATAAAAAGAGCTCCTCTATAATGCCACCTCCAATCCCAGACTCCTGACTCAAGCTCAGACCAGGCCGTGCTCGTCTCTAGTTGCCTAGGGGAGGAAACTGGATTCAAAAGATGCACGGAGGAAAGGAACATAACCAAGAAGAAGAGAGGTCCAGATCATTCCAGAAATTTGCTCAGTTCCAGGAGCAAAAAGTTCACCCATAAGAAGGAGTGTCCATAGGCCAAGCCTCAGTTTTCATGGCTTAGCATATACAATCATAGCTACACTCAGAAAAGAGTAAATGACCTGAAACTTGTGTTTAATAGTTAGAGCCCAGCCAGTCAATGCCAGCTGATTATTTTGTGGGCCTCACAATCTGGGTTCACTGATTTCTGGATTGTTTAGGGGAAATGGGCATGTCATGAGCATGGTATGAAGGTGCACACATGAGTTGTGCCCTTATAATGTCAGCTTCATTCCATCCTAAAGCAAGGTGAACGTAACTAGAAAGCAGGGTCAGGATCCCAGACTCATGACATCTCACCACATGTCTGTCTTGGCCTCTTACACGGCACAGGAATCCAAGCAGAAGACAAAGTCACAGAAGAAACAAGACAGACAGGGGAAGTTAAGGACCCAAACGCAGAGTCAGTCTGCGTGTGCACAGTGGAAGTGAGGCCTCGGCCCAGTCTGGGTCAGGGTCAGCTCCCCCACCCCCCACTGCTGCTTGTGACCTTCAGACAGCAGAGGACGGCTGTTCCCCAGAGACCGGTCGGGCGGAGACTTGGGCAGCACCTGCCTTTTCATGTGATCAGTCAAGAAAGTCTGACATTCTGCTGCAAAAAACCTCCCTTTTAAAGGGAGTTAATCAGCTGCAGGCCCTTGCAGACCTCCTCTGGTTCTGCTGGTTGTTGGTTCTGAGTGTGTCCTCAACCAGGACAGGTTTGGGCAGTATCTGGTCTTAGCCGAGAGGTTCTTAGATGCTAAAGTCACCACTTGACAAGAGCTACGGGTTGACGTGAGGGACTCCATCTTGCCCCGTACATGATTCCTTCAGACATCCTGTGTTCACCAGCTTACATCTGTCTGGCAATGTTTTACATTAAAAAACGGCCCCAAACTCACAGTAATCTTAACTTGGCTCATTAAAATGATGTCAAAATCTTTTTTTTTAATTTTTTTATGGTCTCGGAGAAATCTGAAATGTATTGACCTACGGGAAATGATTACACTAGAGTCACTAATTAAAGTTTCAAGGCTCTGGCGAATGTGTGGCATTCCACCTTTGGGAAATGGTTATTACATGTAATCACTGAGCAATGTGAAATTTTTTGTGCTCTAGAACCAAAAGAAAAATTTTAAGACAGATGATGAGCTTGTGAAATTTGGGGGAAAAAAAAAAAAAAGTCGTTCTGAACATAGAACAGGGACAACAGAGCCTCCCCGATAGGATAGTCACAAACCCAGGGAAGCAGATTAGCCTCTGAGCCTTGTGCGGACAGCACTGCTGAGGGCACGGGGAATGAAGGACAGCCAAGCTCTAAGGAAAGATGTGCTCCGATATACCCTGTCCTTTCTGAAGCTGCAGCTCGGCCCTCCTGCAGCTAAGGGAATTAAATCATTCCGGGCTGACTCTGCACGCTGTGGATGGGGAGGCTGACCTCCCCAGGAGCCAGGCGCCTGAGGAGAAAGGCATTTGCACAGATCAGATCTTCAGGGCCTTTCGTCTAGCCCTGAAGATTAATGCTCCAGTGGGTGTTCGAGGGCACGTTTCTTTTTCAGGTATGTGCGGCTGGAGATCAACAGAGATGAGAAATAGGGATACGACTGAAAAGAAAAGAAATGTCAGGGAACCCCCAAACGGTGCACATCCTCACCACTGTTTAATATTCCACAGGTGCAGAAGAACATTCCAGAAAAAAAGGTCGAGGGAGTCTGCAGAGACAAGCATGGAGAATGAACTCCACCAAGTTTCCCGGTTGAGCCCCAAGCTGGTTAAAGCAAAGGGCTGTCTCCTTCCCTGCCGCCCCCGCCCACAGGGGAGTGTCCCTGAGGCACCTGCAAGGGTTTGTGGGAGCTGTGTCTCCAGCCACTACCTCCCAGCTGGACCTCTGCGCTGCACGTTCCAAACTAACCAAAATAACCAGGATGCACAGAGGAAAGGCACATTTCTGTTTTCTCTCCATCAGAGTTCACCTTGTGCACAAGCCCTCATTTTCCCTAGCTTGTGGCCAGACAACTGAAAATAAGCAAAACAAGAATGAATTCTAGATCTGCCTTAAGATTCAAGGGTTGTATAAGTTTAATATACACACCTGACCCCTCTAGGGTGACTCATTCTCTTGGGGCTTTCCCTCTCTTTCCATCTCAGGAGGGCTTCTGCCCCAGGAGTGGAGCAGTCCCTGACTCCCCGAGTTCCCCGAACACCCTGCAGGGAGCCCCCCTTGCTCTAGGATCCAAGGGCTTCCGGGCACCCGTGTGCCTCTGACCCGTGCAACTCTGATGCAACGGTCCCTGTACAACCAGCCCATATGGTACCTGAGCTTAAATTCCCCGATGGCCACCAGCCCCCTCCCATGTCCTTCTCCCCTGGGGCATCTCCCCAACCCAGGAAAGGCCTTGTCTCCTTCGGGGAGTAGGAAGTCTTTTTGCATCCAACCCTGAATCCTTCCTGCTTGTGGCTGATAACGAAACCCAGGGTGAACCTTTGACTTAGCGGATACGTTTCAAATCCAATGCCTGGATGGCCCCCAGCGATTACCTTGGAATTTCGGCATCTTCCCAGAGTGCCTGGTATGATCAGCAGGTGCTGAGCGCCGGCTTCCCCCTTGAAAAGAGGTTTCCAGTCACTGCAGGCAAACCTGTGCCCTTTGCAGGGGCCACCCCTTGCCACCGACCAGCAACACCACAGGGCTCCCTAGGGAGCAGGTGTCAAGACTTTGGGGGTGCACCCAACCCTCCCTAGCTGGCCACCTCCTTTCCCAACCTCTTGCCTCTCAGATCCCTCCCTCACTGCACACTACTGAGGGCAGCCCTGCTTTCCTGCAGCAGAAGGAACGTCCATCCATGGGGCCCCCACCTGCCTCCATATCCTCTCATCCCCGGCAAGCAGGGGTGGCCTGAGTGCTGTTGGGGTACAGGGAGCAAACTGGGCTTCTCTGTGCACCCTGTGGAGCTCCCTTTTCTATAGAGTGCACGAGTCCTCTGTTTCTGTGAGAGGTGGGCTCTGTCCCTGTCAGGGAGACCCGCAGTTTGCAGTTTTCCAGACAATCTATGAGACTGGGTGTGAGTGTATAAAGTCAGTCCTTCCAGAAAAGGATGAGTAAAACCTGATTGTGGCCCCCCATTGGCGCCCACCCAGGCACTGCTTGAATAAAACTAACTTCTGATCTCTTTCATCTGGTGCTTTCTAAGACCTGAGCTTGGGTGGAGAAGGAAGATCTGGGGGATGTTCTGCGGAAACTCCAGGTTCTGTGCACAGCCTGGCAACACTCATAGGGATGGGCTTTGGGGAGCAGCAGTGTTTGGGGTCACAGATCTTAGTGGGCACAGCCCAGCAGGCTAGTGACCTCGTGGGAGCTGTGTGGAGAGATGTCTCCAGGGGGCACTGGCTTCACAGTGATGCCCTTGGCTTAAAACCAATGTGGGTCCCATGTAGTCACATCAGAGGGCCACACGGGCAGCTGACCTTGGCCTGAGTGAGGCAGGCACGCTACACCTACGGAGACAGGTGCTGGGACAGGAATGACATCATTTGAAAACTATTTGTGTCCCAGCAGAAGCTCTCCTGGACACGGGAAATATTCAGATCACTCTTCAAGATTTACTGTGGGTGCACTTTGCTCTCCCAGCCAGGAAAGACAGGTAATACGAAGAACAGGGAACACACATTCAGCACCTACTGTTTGTGATAACCATATAATGGCCTTGGAGACATCAGGTCCTGTCTCCTAGATCTCGTGACTGTTACCTTCTATGGAAAGGAGGTCTCTGCAGATGTGCTTCAGCGAAGGACCCTGGCCTGGGAAGACTCGCCGGGATGGTTCAGATGGGTCTGCATGCAAACACGGCTATATGTAGAGGTGGGGCTTTGACCAAACCGGGAGAGGGAAGGACGTGACCACAGAGGCAGAGAAGGGATGGATCTCGGTCCATCGACACTGACTTCGGCCCCTGGCCTCCAGCGCTGTGAGAGTGAATGTGTGTTAAGTGCAGTGGGTGGTTGTCGCTGTGACAACAGGGAAGGATTGTCCCACTCCGAATGTCTACACATTGAAACCCAGGTAATCACTGCAAGTTACAGGCTGGTCCCGTGATCATGTCTGGCTGCTCCTTGGGGAAGACACTGAGGCACAGAGGCACCAGCTGCTTCCATGTAGCCCCAGGTCTAAGGGAGCGCAGCATCAGGACAGTGCCCTGGCTATCTGGTCCTCGAGCTTCACGTGGCCCAGGGTTTGGCGCAGGCATCAGGAAGGCATAGGCTGGTGGCCCCAGTGCTGCTCTGAAGGGCACTCGGGGTTCCAGGAGCAAACTGGGTTGGTGGCAGCCTCTTGTGGGGCCATGACCTGTCTGTGGGCTCCAGAGACAGGCACGCTGCTCCCCCAAGCCTGGTCTCCCCCAGGCACTGGATTCAATTATTGCTTCTGCACGGAGAAAGCTTGGTACACACTAGGTGCTCAGGAGACGTTTGGTGAATGAATTACCTACAAATGAAGTGATCCATTATGGCTTCGGTTTGCAGAGCCCCCGAGGGTGGCTTCGCCGATGGGAGATTTTGTGGATCCACAGGACAGAGGAGCCCATGCAGTTGCAGGGGGAGAGCTGTGACCCGGGCGACAGAGCCAACTCCCTGCTTCCCAGGGGCTGAAACGCTCCCCCACAGAGGCAGGAACCCCAGCCTTGGGGGACCCTTCCATGTTGGGTCCTCGGTGGCAGGCTCCAGCCCTGCTGCTCCCGGTCACAGCTCCATCAGTCCTGACACTACACCGCCCTGCTCAGCTAACCGCGTGGCCTCTTGCCTCCTGACCAGGTGTCGACAAACAAGGAGGGGACTTAGCTAATGGGCGGGTCTGACAGGTGCCACAGCCCCTGAGGGCAGCGGTCTCCCTCTGCCGGGGGCCTGAGTGAGACAGGAAGGCCAGTGGCCCTTCCTGCAGTGGATGCAGAAGCAGAAATGGTCATCCAGGACGGAAACATCCTGGGGACCACAAACCTTCACAGCAAGGAACGGAGAAAGGGGAACCGTGCTGAGCTAGCCCACGCGTAAACACAGCAGCCTGACTGCTAGTCTTCTCCCCGAAGAGGGTGCGCGCAAACACTCCGGCTTGTCTCCATTCTGTCTCCTCTCATCCCAGGGAGGAGGATCGGCTCATCTGAACCGTGGCCTTGGGAGGAAGGGCTGGCACGGTGGACCCGGCTGCCCCAGGCTCTGCCCTGGGAAGCTGCTTTTCGGCTCCTCCTGCCACCGGCTTGCTACCGGAGGCCTTTCAGGCTGGGTCGTGTCCCAGCCGATTCCTGAACTTGGCCTGTGGCTGCGTCCACAGCCTCTGACCCACTCCCAGTATCTGCCTCCCACAAGATCCCAGAGACAAGGCAGCTCTCCCACCTCCAAGGCATGGGAAGGTTCAAGGTCGTGCTTCCTGAGGCCCACAGGCAGGTCAGTGGAAGAACAGAAATCTGCCCCCAGGAAGGCTGGGCCATGCACGGACGCAGCACAATGCCAGGGCTGATGAGGGCTGGATGATACAGGTCTGGAGCGAGTTCCAGGCCTGGGACTGGGCTGGGCCTTCCAGGCTGGGGTTCATCCAAGAGGCATGCCCGCAGATCCTGCTGGGCCACCTGCTACCACTGCAGAGGGCGGCAGAAGCCTGGCCACACTTACCCCAAGAAAGTGGCCGGGATGAAACCACTGCGACTTGCTACGTTCTCTGTGGACTTCGGCGAAGTCCCCGAGAAGCAGGTGTTGCCGCTGTCCAGAGTGCGTATGAAGATGGCACGTCCTGCAAGGCTCTCCCTGAGACCCTCCCGGAATCCAGGCTGAGCCGTCTACTCTGCTGGGGGGCCAGGCAGCTGCCTGCCGTGCTCGCTCCTGCCCGGCTCAAGTGAGCCGAACCAGACCACCAGACAGGCAGCGGGTGGGAGAGCGCGGGCCCACCCCAGGACGGAAACAGGTGCCCAGGGCACAGGGCAGGCCTCCACATATGGGCTGCGCCACATAACCAGGGAGGTCTGTTCAGGGGGCTAGAGAGGACAAGCAGGGGATGAAGAGGGCCAAGGCCAGTGCCCTGGGAGGCCAGGTCCGATGCTGTCAGATGGGTCCCTGGGTCAGGGACAACGGGAACTGACCGAGGCTGAGGCGTGCTGAGAAAAGACCTAAAGCAGTTGGCATTTAGTATACGAACTTGACTTTCAACTGAAGAAGTAATCAAAAAGAAACATCAAGGAATGCAGAGAAAAAGAAGCACATTAAAGAAAAAAAAACTATTGTGAATATGTAAATATTATTACTCTATGAAATGAAGCAGTTTTCTTTTTCGGTAGGTTCCTCCCCAGTGAAGACTAGCTCCTCTATTTTACTGCCTCTCTCTTAACCCCAAGCTCATGGCCCACACATTTCTTTCTTCTTATTTTTTTTAAGATTTTATTTATATGAGAGAGAGAGAGAGAGCAGGGGCAGGGGCACAGGGAGAGGGAGAAGCAGTCTCCCCGCTGAGCAGGGAGCCTCATGTGGGACTGGATCCCAGAACCCTGAGATCATGACCTGAGCCGAAGGCAGAGGCTTCACCCACTGAGCCCCTCAGGTGCCCAATTTCTTTCACTTTAGAGCAGAGTCCAGGATGCACGGAGGCCCCCACCAGATTCTTCATCCCACGCATCCATGAGGAAGCAGGTGACTGCGTGGCGGCCGAGAAAGCTCTCCCATCAACACTCAGACCCTTACAAACACCATTCTGTGGAGCTGGGCAGGGTTTGCGTTGCCTGCATCGGTGCTGTTCTGGCTCTGATTTGGATCTGCGTCTACAGACCCATCCAGTAGGAAGCTTTTGTTAGCACAGATCTACAAACCCACCCTATGGCAGGACTCAGAGCCCCACGCATGTTGGCACTAGACGAGACACCCACAGAGTGGGAAGCTGACAAGAGGACGGGTTGCTGAGGTGCGGGAGCAGCTCATACGCCCGGTCCTCCAAATCAAGCAGCATCTCGAAGGGCAGACTCCTCCTTCCGACAGGGACATCTGCAAGGCTGCCGGACTCTCCTCTGTTAAATCTGCCCCAGGTCTGTTGGGCCTTTGCTCTTAGCATTTGCCTCTATGCCAGAGGGCAGCGCCCCAGCCCTGGAGCCACTCCGTCTTCCTCCTCCGCGGGGCCACTCTGCCCCAGCTCTGCACACTGGCCTCCCTCCCTGGTTTGGACCTTTTCCTGGACCTGAGCCACCTTTCCTCCTTTGTATCCTGACTCTGCCCTGAAGCAGGGCAAAGGAGAAGCCTACATCATTTCAAATGTGTGGGCAGACCTTGAAAGCCTAGAACCTGCTTTGTGTTCTGAAGTACAAACTTTCAAACTGTCTTCTCTGTGTAAGGGGCCCAGGATCTGGACAGGAAGAAGGACCCAGAGATTGAATGTCAAAATTCTGCTAACTGTCTAAAAAGACATGCTGAAGGGTCGGAGTGCGAGGTTTTTCAGGACAGGCTGGAAGATACAAGCTCCTCCGTTACCGCTCAGGACAGTGCGAGAAGCAAGGACTTCTTCGAGCCTCCTGAACGGTGTAAGACGGCTGAAGGGAGACCTGCTCGATCCTGGGGGCAGCTAGCAGGGATGCGGGGCTGCCCCGTGCTGGGCCGCTGAGAGGGAGAGACCAGAGCAAGCAGATGTCACGGGGCGAACAAGCAATGAGCCAGGCACTCTGGGGAACAGAAGCTGCAAGGCCAGGTGACAGGGAGGGAGAGAAGAAAGCTGGGTCAGTGGATAGGACAGGATCATCTGCTCTAGAAAGGGGCATGTGATGAGTCTTAAGACGTGAAAAGATGGAGAAAATCATGGTGTTGCCAAGACTGTCTGATCAGCTGTGCTTTCTTCTGCAAATCGACTCCTTACGTGTGCGTTGACCTCCAGGGAGTGTCTCTCCCTGCTAAGAGGGGCCGGCCCAACGTCTGAGGCAGCTAGAGTTCAAAGATTTAATTTGTCTTACTTATTATACATTCAGTTTAATTTCAAATTCCACATTGTGCTGAAGGATGCGATCCCGTCTGTACACTCTCCAAGTTTCAGAAACACCAGCCAAACCCACTGGTTCTTTGGAGGGAACAGGCGGAGAACACAGGAGACGGAGACGCTGCTACTTGCGCTCTGCAGCAGAAATCGTGAATTCAGATTCCCCCAAAAATGAGGACTCGCTTATCGGGAGTCAACGGGATCATTTGTATCCTGGGGATTTCACACACCCACAGCTAGTTTTGCCCATAAAAGCAATACTAACTACACCAAAAACTAATGAGGGACTCTATGTTGGTGAATTAAATTTAAATTAAAAACAAAAAAGTCGCATTACAAAGGTGGTGATAAATGCTCTCTGGTCCTAGTCTGTAAAATAGTTATCATGTGGTTACCGATTTGGAATTTCATAATCTGGGAACTTGGATTTTTTTTCTCATGAAGATAGAAGGAGACAGCTGAACAGAAATTGCTCAATAATGGAGTCATGAAATTAATTAGTTGTACATGGCAGGGTTTTCCACTTGAATCTGTCCCAGGGCATTAAGCACAGTACAAACTGGTGTTTATAACAGTGTAGACGAGATGCTTTATCTCTGGAAATTATCCAGACTTTTCCCAGATTCTTTTGCAAAGAGCAAGACTGGGTTCTCCTCTCCCATGAGCTTTTCGAGGCTGATGAGCAGTTTTTCTGGTTATTCAAGGTACTTACAAATGAGATGCGATATGGGAAAAAGGAATCAGATTGGTCACAACAGATTTACTGTGCAGTTTTTGGCCTTCAGTCTGCAGAAATGCTAAATTCTGTTCAAGAGATGCAATCTTTCTTCTGGAAGGATCACTAGAATAATTTCCCATGCAAATCGACTGGATTTGGAAGCAAACTTTGGAGCAAGGGAAACACTGATGTTCATGCTGGATTTGGTCTTTACTGACCTGATACTGCCAACTCCACTTTTCCATTTTTTTTTTTCATTTAATATGTATTATTTTTCATTTAAATGCATTAAATTCCATTCATATTGAAAATTTCCTAAACTTACAGAGCAATCTCTACATCCTGGGCATTGTTCTAGGTCCTTAATAAATAGTAACTTCTCTCATCCTCCTATCCACCTGGAGTAGGTTTTTACCTTTATCGTGTCCACTAGAATGACGGGAAAATGAAGTCTCCTTCAAGTTAGGAGACATGCCCAGGGTCCTATCCTGGCATTCTCCACCTTACATTTACCTGACAAAGATTTTAATTTAATTCAATGTTGATCAAATGGTTAATTTAATATTTAAGTTTTCTTTTGAAGTATATGTGTACTTTTAAGTGCATATTGTTGAATTTTACTTCCATAACAGAATTTAAGACTTTGGTTTTTGGTATTTTTCCTTTATGTATACTTGACACTTAGTTTCAAGGGTTAAGATTTTGTTTCGTAATAAACAAATTTTATCTATTTGAGGGATTTATATTTTTTATGTCTTCTCTCGTCACTCCTGTGCCTTCTCATTTTCATTTTTCTGTTGTTATCCTCTGTTTTTTTTCTATATATTCAAAATCTCATTATTTTTCTCTCCTCATATATTCTTCTTATCTTTGCCACTAGTATTATAAAAGGATTTTAGCTTCATTCTCTGATATTCAAAGTTACGAATAAAGGAGTACATATGTATAAAGCAGATCCTTTCATCCGTAGGATAGAATTTCAAAAGAATTTCATTTTGCTTTTTTCTGCCCCTTCTTCCCTTTTCCTTGAAAATATTATGTGGAATATGAAACCCAGTACTTTTATTAGCCTCATTTAGTTATACATACATAGGCATATATGCTGACTTTTTCCATAATTGCCTTTGTAGTTCTGTAATGTCAAAAGTTATCCAAACTCCATTTACCTATTTTAAACACTCCTCATGTAATACCATATCTTCCGAATAATAAACACATTAGTATCTAGATCTCTCCAAAGCTGGAAGAACAAAACAAACAAAACATACCTACGATATTCCAGGCAAACGTATCAACAAAATGCAAGACAGACCCATCCTGAGAAAATGCCAAGACGCGGGTTACTCCTAAGAGGATCCAGGCTGAAGAGCAAAACAGGTTACCGTGAACATAAAACCAAACTAGCTTGCAGACTTGCTCTCCTCTGCAAAAGCAAATACCAGATCACAACAGTGATACGTTTGAAAGAAAAAAAAAAAAAGTGCTGTGGTTTGGGCATTTAATTCCAAGTCCCCCTTGTCATGACTCAGGGAACAGAGACACATTGTACGGTTTGTTGCTGTCCCTCCCCAGTGACAGTCACACTTGCTCCAACCCTTCCATCCTCTTCTTCGAGGACACTCTGCTCCACAGTGACCTCCAGTCCTGTGGTTGCAGGGGGAGGAAGGGAGGTGCAGCCCAGAGAGATCGGTTTAGCTGGAAAGGTCCTGATGGCCTGGCTGGACACAACAGAAAGGACACCAGGTGACCTTAAGTATAGAAGCTGGAGTTGTCATTCAGGAATTCACTGAAGGATTCTCTGTGTGGTTAAATTTGGGGGGAAAAAAAAGGAACTGGGCGGAAAGGAAGGAAGGAAAATGGAAAAGAAGAAAACTGATGATTATAAAAGGGAAACAAGGGAAACAGTAGGGGTGGTGGATGCGCTCTGGAGGGCCCCAGGCCAGCCCCAGGTGGCAGGTGCCAGCCCATAGGTGGACCTCAGACTCCCTGCCCGGCGGGACTACACCGGCTTCCCAGACCAGGCAGCAGAGGTGGACGGACGCTCACTGCTATGTGCCGGGGAAAATGCAGAGAGCAGCAGCTAGAAGCTGTCCAAGGAATTTGACCGTCACTTAATATCACTTGAATCCATTAATTTAAAAAATGAGGACCATGTATTATATGTCTCCTTCATTTCCTTGTTCTAGTAATTCATTCCTAATTCATTAAAAAATGTGTCTCCTCCAGTTGGGGAAGAAGAGCATGGCTCTTCCCCACGTGCTGTCTGAAAAGCAACGTTCTGGGTATTTTCTTCTCTGATGGTGCCTTCTCCAGACTCGCACTGTTCCTGTTTTTCCTTAAATTTACCAGGAACAGCTTCCCTGTTCCTACACGAGTGACAGCCCCGAGCGATGTTTTCTGTCTCTGCCCCGCTGTTGTCATGACACGGTCCATGAATGTGCTGGGACAGGATGCATTCCAGGAAAGGGACATGTTGAACAAGAAACTCCTTCCAATAAGAGTGTTTTTGAACTTTTTTCCATACTGTTAAAGGACATGCTCCCTCCTCTCTCTCTTCTCTGAGGGGAGCTCTGGGAAGTGGACTTCTGGGGCTCATCTTCATCCCCTCTGCCACTCAGTGTCCCCAGGAAGGAGGTCACTCATTCAGCTGGGGAGTTTGGAAGAAGAAACCGGGCCTGATGACCCCTACTAGCCCCCTTCCCTCTTGGGAGCTTGTGTCCCTCATTTGGTGGGTCCCTGTGGTAGTGCCTAGATGGGGGCCTTCAAAACTGGAGGTGGGGGGGACTGGAAAGCCTGAGGTTTGGGGGAGGAGTACACTGAAAGTCCAGGAACCTTGATATCATCAAGGGCAGCAATAAGTACATGTGGAGAACGTCTGGGGTGGGCTTTGGGGTGTTTGTTGTAGTATTGGAGGCCTCACAGGCTATGCAAATGTTTGGTTTGGCCAAACATTTCCTTCAGGGGGAGCAGGTCCCAGAGAGCACGACCAGGCCCACAAGCAGCTCCTCTGCGTCTTTATCAATGATTTCTCTTCCAACCGCTCTCCCCGCTTGCTTCCCAGATCCTCCCTGAGGCCTATGGCTTCCATCAGGTCAAGACACTGTGGAGAGGCAAGCTGAGTACTCACTGCTCATCGTGAATTCATTTTTCTGTTTATAGACGCGGCGTGTTTAGTGGTGAATAAGGACAATAAGGGCAACACAAGGAGTGTTTCATTAAGTTAAAAGCATTCAACGCAAAAAGCCTTCTTAATTTCAAGTTAATGCATTTACCATATTTTTCTTACCTTAGGAAAGTGGAAGCCTGGACACTGGAGATTGGTTTTCTTCACGAGTTTTCCTTTGAGAATTTTACGAGGCTGTAAAACCTGGAACTCTGCTCCACATTCACTGCTGTCTGTCTTGGCAGTGTGTTGGTACTTTAAATATCTTGATTATTCTTAAATTGTTCTCATTTGTGCAATCATCTACTTTGCAACTTCTGCAAATTCTATCTCTTAAATAAACTTAGTGTTGTTCATTTGTCCACAAAGCCATCGTCACATGCTGTCCAAGCCACTATCATTTCTCACCTGTTTTCTGAACAATTGTCCACATTGGTTGCCCATCTCTAGCCTGACCATGTAGAGTCCCTTCCCTACTCTGATTCTACAACCCCCCCCCCCAAGGAAACCCTGGCCATCCTGTGCCATGATGTTCCTGGTCCATTCAGGAAAATCGGATGAGCGTCCCACAGGAGGCAGAGGCAAAGAAGGAGCTGGCCGTGAATAAGGTGTGTATGAGTTGAGATCCTTCAAATCCGTTGGCAAAACCAAAGGCAGAAATGGGAGAAACACTGGCAGCTGTGGCCACAGAGAATGACAATTTTTATGTTCTAGAGAGATACAGAGACCACAAGAGAGCAGACGGTTGCTTGGCAAAGGCATGTTGGAGAGGGACCTGACCCAGAAGAAGCAAGTGAGGCCCCAGGAACCGGATCACGCCCGCCATGCTGGCTGCTCCAAGAGAATGCACAGGGTCCACTGAGGCAGGCTGCAGACAGCCGTCAGTGTGGACAGCTCCTGCCTGAGATCCCAGGGCAGTCAAGCCTCCTGAGTCAGAAGGATGGGGCAGTGGGGGGGGTTCCTGAAACAAAAGGCTAGGAAGGGAGGAGAGGAGGGCTGGGAAGAGAGGAAATAGGTTACTTAGTTTGAAATCCTCTTCCCTGAAACATTCCTGCAGCCATTTTGATTTTGGGGCAACTTTAAGGTTTTGAGCTGTTTCAACGTGGCCTTCTTCAGGAGGCGGAGTTAAGCTTCTTGAAACTGCTGGTACTTCCTGTCTAGAAAAGGACTTGCCTTCCATGAAACAAGAACATGGAATCCTGCAGTAGAGGAGACAGAATGGGAGGCAAACACACAGAGAGTAATTTACTCACTTTCAAATACTCGCCACACTGGATTTCCGACTCTTGATTTCAGGTCATGTCATGCTCTCAGGATCGTGAGTTCGAGCCCTGCACTGGGCTCACACACTGGGCATGGAGCCGACCTCAGATTCTCTCTCCCTCTGCTCTTCTCTGTCTATAAAATAAAAAACAAAAGAGAAAAAAATCTATGTATAATAATG
The DNA here is from genome assembly GCF_902655055.1 of Lutra lutra. Lineage (NCBI taxonomy): Eukaryota > Metazoa > Chordata > Mammalia > Carnivora > Mustelidae > Lutra > Lutra lutra. The sequence goes on from NC_062282.1 coordinate 3,676,005, forward strand.
ACTATAAACCTATCATAAATAATAACACTAAATAATTATATTTTATATAAAATCTAAACTAATATTTGAGCTAAATTTCTAAGTGTTCAATGATAAAGGGAAAGGGGCTTATTAAAGCCACGCTTTGCGCGTAGGAATCTGACCTTGTCTGTTGCATTGCTTGCCAGTTTCCCGTTGGCTTCTTGCTAAGAGTCAAGTCTCAAAGTAAGGAGGAGACCAGCTTCTGGAGTGTAGCCAGTAGCAGACTCAGCCTCGGAATGTGACACTGAGGCTCTGGGGCTTTTGACGGATCCTTGGGCTCACAGACCAAAGCTGTGATAGCCTCTTAGCCTTAGGAGGCGGCTCGGATCCAGCCCGGACTCCCGTGGGTCTCCAGAGGAAACACAGGGCCTGCATCCCACCTGTGGCCCGCTCTGGAAAAGTGGTTTTTCTGGCAGCTCCTGATTTCCTAAATTGTACTAAGTCAGACTTCAAGGTCAGCTCTAAATGTCAGATCATCCACAAGACACAGGGTCTGCCCTCATCTTTCACTTCGGGAATTTAAGTCTTCTGACATCAAACACGGCCTTTTCTTGTTTCTGAATATGCTATTGTCTCACACTGTGGAGATACTCTTTCCACTTTTAAGCCTATAAAGCCTCTTTTAGAAAAGGACTGTGGGGCCAGACCCTGCTGACCCCACCGCAAGTCAGGTCAGAGAGCAGAGATCTCAACCCACCCCCACTTCTGATGCCAATTTCAAATCTGGTTGTCACCTGTCAAATGGCTGTGGATTGGAAGGGCCCACTCTGCAGGTTCAACTAATTTGCTAGAGTGGCTCACAGAACTTAGAGAAACATTTTACTCCCCAGGTCACTGGTTTATTATAATAGAATGCAAGTCAGAAAGAGCCAGATGGAAGAAAGGCATTGGGCAAGGTCGCAGGGAAGGTCACGGGGCGTCTGTCCACACTCTTCGACGCTCTCTGTTCCTGCTTCTCTACCTATTCACCCTGGGAAGCTCTCTGAACCCTGTTCCTTGGGGGTTTTCATGGACCTTCATTATATAGTCAGGATTGATGAAATCACTGGCCATTGGTGATGGAACTAAGCCCCAGACAGAGTCTTCCCCTTCCGGGAGAGAGAGGGGGTCAGGAAGGGGGACTGAAAGTTCCACCCTTCTACACACAAGGCTGGCACTCCAGGCCACCAGCCCCCTGAGCCAATGTGAAGTCACCTTGTTAGGATAACAAAAAGCCCCTTTGGGGGTCTCTCTTCTTAGCAAATTCCAAGGATTTTAGGAGCTTCATGGCAGAAATGGAAACACCAACTATATGTATTTTATTGGAAATCACAACTCCCATCCCCTCCACCTTGTTTCAAGGCCTTTCTCATACCCAGGTCAGCAGGCTCCCTCTGCTCAGGTCCCTGCCTGGCCCCAGGCTGGAGTTTGCTCAGTGTCATAGAAGACACATCCCTGGTCTGGGATGAGCACAGAATTCAGTGAACGGCTAAAAGAACTGGAAAACACTCGTCACTGTAAGGGATACGGTTTCTTCCAATGGAAAGAGACTCATTGGGTATTATTCAAGAAGGAAAAAAAAAGTCCTAAAACTGAATCCTTTTACACCAGCCATTCTTCTTTCATTCCATCTTTTTAAACACATAAAAAAGAACCCCTGGGTCTCTTCATGTGATCTTAGCTAGACTTGGAAAACCTGATCCCTGTGCAAGTTACATTCAACATAATTAGCAGTAGTTCGAGATCTGTATTTCTCAAGCACGTGAGGCCCTGGACTAGGGACAGAAGGAACAGCAGCCACCTGCCTAACCCAAGCCAGACCCTGAGGCTCTGCCCAGCCACACCAGCCTCTGGTTCCCCTCGGGTGAGCTCCTTGTCTGGAGCTGCAGGAGGGGGAGGTGATAGGTGTTTTGAAGACCGCCCCCAATGCAGCCCTTTTCATAAAACTGTTTTCATTTAAGGAGCGTTTTCAAATAAATGAATATGAGAGAAAGGGAGAGAGCCTGCGAGCCAGTCACTGCTCAGCCTGGGGGTTCATCTATCCAAGCCCCAGATATCTGGCACTTCCAGACTGCCAGAGGTAAGAAACCCCCAACAGGCTCAAAGCTGGCTGGGCAACGGAAACCAGAGACGCCAGTCACTCTTTCCCTCTCCACTTTCCTCTCCAAAATGTGCAAAATCCACAAATCGGGGATAAAGTGAATGTGAGGGACACTGGAACCACAGAAATAGGAGCCCAGCCCTCCGGGACCTGCAGGAGGTATGTGGTCAGGGAGGAAAGGGGCAATCAGTGGAGCACAGCGGCCACAGGCAATGCATGTGGGGAGAACACGCACTGGCACAGATGTGCATGCACGCACACACACATGTGCATGCACAGGTACTGGGGCACATCCGCACTCACATTCAAACACACACACATGCGTTCACACACACCATCACAGGACACTGGGCTTACTGCCAGATCAGGGCTCAAGCCCCTGGGGCTCCCTGGGCCCTTGCAGCCCTGCCCCCCAGCGAGGCCCACAGCCCAACCCCAAGGCCTCCTAATGGATTGGCTACACTCGGATTCTCAGCAGCGGGGGCACACAGGCTCTCCAGGGCAGGTGGCCCGGGGCCCGGAGCGCCTGGACATCCCAGGACTGACCAGGAGACAGACATGGCTTCTTCGACCTCCCTGCCCTCCCATCACCCCAGGAGCCCAGAGCTACACACGTTTGTGCATACCCAGAAGACACACCAAGCTCTGGGCGCCGCCGCTGTCCCGCACTTGATCTCCCACATGGAGCGGGAGGGACAGACCAGTGGGGCCCAGGCGCCGCCCGGCCCGCTCAGCCGCGGCAGGTGTCTGGCCCTGGGGGTGCGGGCCAGGCAGCTCCCTGCGCCATGCAGCGCGACTGCAGGTTCGCGGGCACCTGGAGGGTGGCTTCTGCCGCTCACATTCCGAGCCTCGGGGCCACCGCCCAGCCGCAGGGATCCTCCCCAGGCCCCCTCCCGTCGGTCTCACCCCGCCGCCCGCTTTCCTCGGCCTCTTCCCTCCCCTTTCGGTCTCCCCTCCTGCCCTCTTCCTCCCGCTCCACACCCCACCGCCCCCGCCGACTCCTCCTGCTCCCTCCTCTCCTCCCCTTGCCGATCCTCTCCGCCTCCCCTGCGCTCCCCTCCTCCGCCCGCCGCTCTCCCACGGTGCGGGCTGGGGCTCCGCCACCGCCCCCGCCGCCGTGGCCGCCCCTCCGCCCCCCGCGCCGCCCCGAGCCTCAGTGATAACCCCGCGCGGGCGGCGGAGGCGCCGCGGGGAAGCTGCTGCGCGCCGGCCGGCCCGGGTCCTCGGTGCCCACTTGCAGCCGCCGGGCCGGGGCCATCCCGCGGCCCCCGCCACCTGGAGCGCCCCTGGATGGAGCGACGCGTTCTCCTCGCCGGGACGCCGCGCGGGCGCAGGGCGTGGGGCGCGAGGGGCGGCCCGTCCCTGCGGGTGCCCGGCTGCGGGGCGCTGTGCGTGCTGCTGCTGGCGCAGGTGGCGGTGCAGGTGAGTCCCCGACGGCGGGGGCGGGGTGCCGCGGCTCCCCGGCTGCAGTCGGTCTCACCGAGGGTGGCCGCTGTTTTCCGGCAGGCACCTGCGTGCTCCGTGGGACCCGCGCTGACCTCGCCGGGGAGCCCGAGCGTCTGGCGCCCTCCAGGCTCCGCGGCGCGGCCGGACTGGATGGAAAAAGGCGGTAAGTCTGCGGGGAAGGGGGGGTTCCAAGTCCTCCGCAGGTAGCGCTGGCTTACAAGGTGCAGCGTGTGTCCCTAACTCCGGAACCGCCCCGGGACGCTGCCTCGCTTTCCCGCCTTCCAGCGAGCTCCTGCGAGTCGACTCCCACCTAGGCGGGTGTGGTATTCCCTTGTGAATCACTACCGCGCACCGGCGTTACTGCCGCGAGCCTACGCGAAAAAGCCAGGAATACACGCTTAGTAAGAACATTCAAACAGCCAGGGAGACCTCCAGGGGTTTTGCTAATTCATGCATTCTGGAAATTAGAAAGCTCCGACTCCTCCTCTCCCCACCCCTCCGCCCCCTCCTGATCCTCCTCGGGCTTTTATATTTTATTTTAAGATCATTTATGTTTTTATTTACTTGACTCAGAGAGACAGAGATCACAAGCAGGCAGAGAGGCTGCAGAGAGAGGAGGAAGCAGGCTCCGTGCTGAGCAGAGAGCCTGATGCGGGCTCGATCCCAGCCCCCAGCCGAAGGCAGAGGCTCAGCACACTGAGCCACCCAGGCGCCCCCTCCTCAGGCTTTTTAAATCAAGGGTCTGTATACCCTTGACCACAGAGCAGGAGATGGGAGAAAGCCGTTTTTGCTCAGTACTGACGGTGTTAGCATGAAAGTGGGTATTCTTGGGGAGTTGGGACATAATTGAAATATAGTGCATAGGACAGGTCATTAGCGTTTGGGGACATGCTAGGCAATCCCCATACCTTCCGCTGTGATTTGTCACGCAAGTCTGATCCGTTTGCAATGTGTGGTTGGACTCGTGCTGTTGGCAGGCGGCATTTGCCAATTGCACTTGTCCTGGGGATGGTTGTCTCTGCCCTCAGCCGCCTTAGGTGAAAGGGAAGGCAGGTGTGGGATGTCAGCTGCTGAGCTCAGTCGTTGCAGTTGTTTCATATGAGCACTTTGCAACATTTCCAACAAGTGTTAGTATTTTAGAGGAAGAACAAGATTTGATTATCCTAATGTATTTTCAGAAAATCTAGAAAAATGAATAACGCAAAGTTTTTAATATAGTTGTATAAAGACAGGAATCTGACACATGCGTTAGCTGTTTGAATAAAGTCGGGCTGTAGGAGGGCGTGGAGGGCTGTAAACACCGCGGGAGGCGGTGGTCGCGGAGCAGAACACCTCAGGGACCAGCAGAGGGCGCTGGCTGTAAGTGATAGGAAACACTTAGAACTCACTTCTGCTCTGTAACTGCTGGAGGAAGGTAATTACCAGTCTATGTAAGGGTCATCTTCTTGGGCTTGCCCTTGTCTTCTTTCATGTTTCCCTCAGGGTGCATTCCACAATATAATTATCCATATTGGATTTGTCCCTCTACACGCACTTCTGAAAGAAGACATTTTTTGTAAGAATTCTAGTTCTCTAAAATCATGAAAATTCCTGAAGTTCTCAGGAGATTTCTCAGAGGACTGTGCGGCATTTTATAGAAAATACGTTTTCTTTAAGGTAGAAGCAATATAGACAGAGAACCTTTTCCAGAAGGAGAAGGCAGAGCCTTCCTGCCCAAGTGAGCTTCCCCTGCTCCTCGCCAGGACAGACTCCTGTGAGCTGGACTCCAGCCTGGCTGGCATGGTGCTCAGATCACCTGGCATCTAGGCTGCTGTCACACGCCAAGTGTTGCCATGACAACTACAATCCTCACTTGGTCAGAAATTGGAGGGGAAGGTGTGAGCCATCATCAGTGAAGTCCTAGCTTAGTGGACACACCCCAGCCCCCTACCCACCTTCTGTGTGATGGAGGGCTTTATTTATTTATTTTTTTATTTTTTAAAGATTTTATTTTTTCAGTGTTCTAAGATGCATTGTCTATGGACCACACCCAGTGCTCCATGCAATACATGCCCTCCTTAATACCCACCACAGGCTCACCCAACCCCCCACCCCTGCCCCTCCAAAACCCTCAGTTTGTTTCTCAGAGTCCACAGTCTCTCATGGTTTGTCTCCCCCTCCAATTTCCCCCAATTCACTTTTCCTTTCCTTCTCCTAATGTCCTCCATGGTATTCCTTATGTTCCACAAGTGAGTGAAACCATATGATAACTGACTCTCTCGCTTGACTTACTTCACTCAGCATGATCTCCTCCAGTCCTGTCCATGTTGATACAAAAATTGGGTATTCATCCTTTCTGATGGAGGCGATTGGAGGTCTTTAATGATAAATGGCCAAGTGGAGAAAGTGGGTTTCACTAAAGGGCTTTCATCGATCTTACCGGGAGAAGAGAGTCAGCTCAGTAGGTTCCTTGTCTCCCTGTAGAACAGTAGAGCCCAGGTGCACTTTATGTGACTGCTGGATATCTAGGTATCTTTCAAATGGACTTTGGAATTGCTCTTTTTGGCCAGAAGGTTATTTCACGCATAATTCGGACTGTGATCGCCAGTTTTCCTGTGTCTGAAGCAGCTCAGCAGCGGGAAAGAGAATGCCCTCTATTCCTTTTCTTTTTTTCTTTTTCTTTTCTGCCCTCTATGCTTGATGCCACAACAGATAACTAAACTGTTTTCAGACATGAAGTACGCCCATTTCATTTTGGCTGATTCAGAATTGTTTTTCCTTAGTGGGAGATTTTAATGCCTTTCTTCCAGATTTGCCTTTAAAAAGAAAAATAGTGGCTCTTGTTGAGAGCCAAGAGATATCACATATTCATTAGCTTTCGATTCTAGACTAAGTTACACTTCCAAGGCAAGGTTTAGAAGTTCTCTAGGAAGGAGTTTCGTCGTACATAATAGACCTGTTGTTTCTGTGTGTGCATTGGAAAATTGTATTGATTTGCTCTCAGACATTCGGGGAATGTGAGACAGGGTCATGTCTCTCAGGTTCACCCGTGGGGTGCTTGTCAATCTTTAATGACAGGCTTTTTGGAGCCGGGATTGAGGACTTTCCTGGTTCCCATGGGGTAAACACTCACAAGGTGGCTGCTTCCAAGCTATGGATGTGATGTCACTGAGTGCTGGGGTAGGAGGCAAGGTGCAGATCCGCTCTCTGCAGCTGCTGTGAACCAGCCCTGCATGCTCAGGTGGTCTACACCTCATGCATTCCCTGTGAAACCAGAGTATTCTTGGACTTGAGGCTATGGTCAGAAAACCTCTTGAAATCAAGGAGTTTGGACCACCGACTGGAGCAGCCATATGTGAAGTTTTCCTCCTTAACCAAGGGTGTAAAGGCCATAGGTCTTACCTAAAGGATTCTCAAACAGGAGTGCCTGGGAGGCTCAGTCCCTTAGGCGTCCAACTCTTGACTTCAGCTCAGCTCATGATCTCAGGGTCCTGGGATTGAGCCCTGCACCTGAGGCCATGCTCATCAGGGAGCTGGCTTGAGATTGATCCTCCTTTCCTCCCTCCCTCTGCCCTTCCCTCCTTCCCTCTACCCCTCCCCCAGCTCATTCTTTGGAGCATGCTCCCTCTAGTTTTCTCTCTTCAAAATAAGTAAATAAAACCTTTAAGAAAAAGGTTAAAAAAATAAAGGATTCTCAAAGATTAGGACTCACACTATTTTTTTCTTGAAATCACAAGCCAATTTTTGTGGGGATTATAATATGAAAATATAAGCTCAAAAATTAATGTTTTCAGTCTATTACAGTTATGTATTGATTTATTTCCAGATAGCAACAGGAGTATGATGAAATGTTATGCTTATTTTGTTCATTCATTGAATTCTTCAGTGATGACCTTTTTCACATTCATTTATACATAACTAAGAATACACATTTGATAGAAAGGACTGTTGTGGGACTAAATCCAGACCCTCTCGCCTTGGCGGTATTACCGTTTTTGTCCCTGGAGTCTGTCCCGTGCACTGAAGACTCTTTAGCAGCATCTCTGGATGGGGTCCGTAGATCCCAAGAACACCACTGTCCCCCTCCCACTCCGTGGCAGAGGGAGATGTCTCTAGACATTTGTCTCTCTGGGTGTGGGAGGGGAATCACTCTGGTTGAGAATCAGTAGACTAAATTGAAAAAACGGGTCTTCTTCCATCACACGTTCGCTTCCTCATTCTTCAGAACCAATTGTCATTGGTCACAAAGTGTGGCTTTGCTGTTTATGGAGCTGGTGGCCCAGGGCCAGCCTCTACCAGTCCTCCGGAGCTGATTGTTACTTTCCTTTAAGTTTGGCAGAGCTGGTCACTGAAAAATGAGGTATATAAAGTTACAGGGAAACAAGTCCTTTTAAAAACAAAATTAAAACATGCAAATCTCATCCCTTACATTTTTTGGCTCTTATCTGTGCAGTTAAGGTTCTTTGCATGCATTCTGTCTGGTGAGGGAGACGCTGCATATGTCCAGGTGTGCTACTGGGCAGCTCTTCCACACTCCGTGTTGAGTGATGTCACGTTGGTGCTGGAGATCAGCCACGGTGAGGAATGGGCAAATGCGGGAAAGCAGGCCCTTTATTTTTTTCCCCTGAGATAACAGGTCGTCTAGCGTTTATCAGCAGGACCCTGTATGTGTTTATGTAAAAGAGCCTTATCAGTCACTATTTTGAGAGTAGATACTCTATGTCCCCTCCAGATAAAGGATGCATGTTATATGTTTTGCAAAACAAGGTCCTAAGAATATGGCTTATATCATCTGGAAACAATTTGATTTTTTTAAGTGGTAATCATCTTTTTATGTTTTAATTTGCTGATTAGCCAGTATTTGGAAGACTCCACAGCCCCTGTTGGAATGGACACAGACTTGGAGTGAGGGGAGAGGTTTCCCCTTAGAACCCTGGGCGGCATGGTGACTGGGCAACATGGCCACGTGTACCGGCCTCCCCCTCGGCCCAGGAAGCTGGGGACAGAGAAGGCAATGGGAGGGTCCATCCCAAGGTGGAAAGGCACGCATGCTTCCCCCGTCCCTCAGCGCGGCCCAGGACAGGCTGCAATCCTAGGCTTACCCCAGACGAGCAAATCCCGACTTGCTTCCCCCTTTCTCCTGTTGCTGCACACAGCTTAAGCAGGTGTGTTTCATTTTCTTGGTTTCCCAAGTAAAACAGGAAAGAGGTCCAATGCATTTTGTCCTCTGGGACACAAATGCCCTGCTTCGCTGTAGATTTTGATGGTTGGCTGTCAAGTGGTCTGTCCCAACATGCTGCCCGTGGCCCTTAGAGTACCTGTTGATCCCTGCATGGCAGGACCAGGCCCCTGGGGTCGGAAGTCGAAGCTCTTGCCCAGAGGACACAGCCTCCCTGGAAGTGCCGAGGCCAAAGCTGAGCCTTTGGTTATCCTGCCACTGGACTGGTTTTGCTGCTGGGCCTGGACAGCACCCACCACCGGCTTCAGCGTGGGGGGCTCCAGACAGGACCTCACCACCCGAGGCCTGCTCTGCCTCTCCCAACCCACCACGGCCATTTCTGACTGGCACTGGCTGCCCGCTCTGTTCCAGCGTGAACTTTCCCTGTCCCTGACGGCACAAGGACCTATGGACAGACACTGCACTGAAATAGATTGGTTGTAGAGAAAACCTCATTTCTCCAGAAAAAAATAATTACCCAAATACTGCTTATTTCTGACCAAAAGTCATCTCTGTGTTTTATCTTATGACTCCCAGAATAATGTACAACTCGCCCTGACGCAGGAAAGGGCCCCTGTTATGAGCCTCTCACAGGCTCCTGACCACACAGTTTGTAATGAAAGGAGCTGTAAAGCATCCTTCTGTGCTTTCCACAAAGAGGGAGACAACGTGGATGTGTGCCAATGCCACACTGGGACATCATCAGCCCCTGATGCCCTGCAAGCCTGTGGGTGCCCTGATCAGACAGCCCCTTATTGACGTTTGAAAAAAAATATATGCATTTGAATGTGTTTTGGGCTAGCATACTATGAACTGGAGTGGGCAGGAGACCATGGTGCACAGTGAGGAAGACCTTGAGTGGTGAACTCCAATGACGTGCCGGAAACTCCGGCCAGGAAGAGGGTGGGCAGTGGTGTTCAGTGGGAGCAGACTGTGTAGGAAGCATTAGCATCTGGAATATGTCTGCATACGGTTTGTAGGATTCCTTGATTTAACAATTAACTATTAAAATATTAAACATCAAGGAATGCCCATCATAGTTGTCTTTTTAACTGCTTTCTGAGAAATGGTTGGTATTTTGAAGCTAAAATTTCTTGTCAGCACAATGAAGATTTTTGTAAAAAACCCAAAAAACGACTAAAAGAGTATCTAGAACCATCAATGATTTCATGTTATCATGAGTACAAAGTAAAATTTATGAGATATAATCCTAAAGGTCTGTTTCCAGTTTTCTTTGGCCTATGATCCAGTTTTCTTTTGGAGTGCCTAGATATTGCCGGATTGGAAATAACACATTCTGAGTCAGTGAGACTTCCCTAAAGGCCACTTGGAAGATTTTCACTCCTGACTCTGGTTGTTTTCATCCTACAGTGTGGATCTGAGGTCAGCTTGAAGCTTAAATTTCCTACCATCTTTCTTACCAGGCGGAAGTGTCATCTGGCAGTAAATTACATTCCATGACTCCCTGAGTCTTTCCAGAACCCCACACTTACTCAGCCTTACTCTCTTTGTCTTTCAGAATATGACCTGGTGTCTCCCTATGAGGTTGACCACAATGGAGACTATGTGTCCCATGAAATCACGCACTCTCGGAGGAGGAAGAGGGGGCTGGCCCCGCTCAGGGTGGAGTCTCTCCACCTTCGGCTGAAGGGCTTCAGGCACGACTTCCACGTGGACCTGAAAGCTTCCAGCAACCTGGTGGCTCCCGGATTTATCGTGCAGACACTGGGAAAGGGAGGCACTAAGTCCGTGCACACCTTCCCACCTGAGGATTTCTGTTTCTATCAAGGCTCCTTACGATCCCACAAAAACTCCTCGGTGGCTCTCTCAACGTGCAGAGGTTTGGTGAGTACGGCTTGGGTGCCCATGGTGTGTGAAAGGGGAGGGGTGCAGTTTCCCTTGAGGGATTGTAGCTGGTTCTGTTATTATGGCAGGACAAATCTCTTTGGTCTGTAAAAGCAGGAGGAAATCGCCAAATAATACTGTCTAAAATACCGTCAGTCTGCCTCTTTTGGTGCATTTGGCGGCAGCGCACACGCCCAGACTTAACGTTGTTGTTTGTACAAGAACCTGGGAAGAGCCCAGCGTGAAGACTGCTCTTCGAACTCATGGCCAGGTCTGATGTCACGAACTCCCCAGGGGACGGTTCCACCATAACTTACCGGCCCATTGCTAGTGCTGCAGGGATGTCTTCATTCCAAATGGAACAACACTGGGAAACTGACTGGCCAGATGGATTATTTGATCAGGTGTTTGGAAGCACTTTGGAAGGATGTGTTGAGGATCACATACTTACAGATCAGGGTGTTTGCCCAAATGCGGTGATGAATCCATAGCCGGGCAGTCCAAATCTTGTGGGACCAATGATTCTTTGGTACTTCCCCATTTTCTTAGTATCTGATGTAGACACTGAACATCACTTGAATGCTTCCAGTGATCCCATTTGTTGGGACCATATAGTGAGCAGTATCTGGCCCCATTGAGAAGATGCCTGCATTCCTCAGGCTACCCCAAGCCAAAATCTCAATGCCTTGTCTTTTAATTTTCTTAAAATATTTCCATATTTTTAGGGAAGAAAACCTTAGTGGACACTTAGAGTCTTGAGTACATAAATCGGTCATACACAGATGAGTGAGGCATGATTTAGTTAGCTAAGCAAATGTGTGTGGCCAAAATCCTTTAAGGTCTTGACCATAGTAAAGTTTTGGCAAATAAGTTTTTGAACATTTATTACATTTCTAGAAGATGCTTTCAGTCTGTCTTAAGTGTCTTTCTCTCTTTGGAAAGAGGGAATTCAGACTCTGCATCTTAGAAGGATTTTGTGCACAGGTGTGTGGATTTTGGATGCTGAAGAGGCATTCATAACCAGACCCTTCAAATACTATGTATGTGCAAATGCTAAATCTCATTAAAATTTTTCAAGAAAATATTAACACCTGCTTTTCAAGGGAATTTGGAGTGGGTTGATTCCACATCTACTCTAATTTGTAAAGGGCTTTTGATTGGAGAATGGTTATAACAGGGTTTTGCCAATGACACGGTGGTGGTTATTTGGCATAAATTTTAGGATTGAAGACAATGTGGCTGATTTCTTCCATGTTCTCCCAAGAAAAACAGATCTTCCTTAATGAAAGAGCTAGAACTCTTCATATAATGCACTAAAGGAAGCGATCTCTTCCTTGGCTTTCTTTCATAAAGGCTCGGACTGGAAATGGAAGCCATCTGTGCTGTAGGGAGGTGTGCCATGCCTTCAGAGCTCATAGACTTGGATTTATTTGTGAGATTGGGCGAGGTGCTTCCCGTTAACCCAGCAGGGGTCCAGGCTTACTGAAGCTGGGGTCTCTGTGAGCCAAGGCTCTCCCTCCCGATGGCTGAGCCCTGCCCTGAACTCTGTCCCATGAGCAGCAGCTTGAGATTTCTGGTTCTCTTTGATCTCCATGGGAGTTAATGGCACAAGTCATACATGACAACTACACGTGAGATAAAGAAGTGAAAAAGAACAGAAAAAAAAAAAACTTCTCTGGATAATGAACCCTGGAATTTAATATTCTGGTCACTGGACTAGAAATCTGTATGCTTTCCCCGTTAATCTTCCAAAGGCATTTAATCCGCTTTCACTGATGCTTTGTCTGTAGACGACACAACAGAAATGACTGCAACCAGACTTATGACTGTGGGGTTCAGGGGCATTTGCTATATGATAGGACAAATCAGAGGCATTTTAAAGGAGAAAAAGGGAGGATGAGAAGTCCCCTTTCATTAGCCAGATAATAAAAAATATTGAATGGGATCGTCCTTCAAGTAGCTGTCAGGTCCTTTATTTCTTTCTTGATTGATGGCTCCCCAGTTGCTCATCTATCAAATCTCTTAAGGTATGAAGAGAAATGACATGTTTTTACATTAGAGGATGGCTCCATCTTTGTTCTTGTTGTTCTTGGGTTTTTCTGTTTTTTGTTTTTTTTGTTTTTGCTTTTGGGTTTTATTTATTTATTTTTTTGGTTCTAATTAAAGTCCCAGGTTCATCTCAATTAAGCTTTTTTCTTCTCCTCCTCCTCCTCCCCCTCTCCCTTCCCCTCCCTCTCCTTCTCCCTCTGCTTTCCCTCCCCCTCCCCTTCCCTCCACCTCCTCCTCCTCCTTCTTCTTCTCTCCCTCTCAATGTTTCTGGTTGACCCAGCTATTTGCTGGAAGTCAGGTGCCCATAGAATTCTCTTTGGTTTGACCTGTTGTCTCTCACACACCTTTGTAGATCCTAGCAGAGAAAGCATTTGGAATACAAGATCCTTGGGAGGGGAGAAAAATAAAAATAGATATCCTAGTCTCCTGGTTTTATCTGCAGTATGGAAGTCGTAAGCTAAACTATATTGCTTAACTACGAGTTTAATACCTTCAGGTAGAGAACATGGCTGACTGTTGTGAGACAATGTGATTTCTGATGGACAGATAGGTACTAATTTTTAAAAATATTTTCTGATGGACAGTTTTCTCCCATGGTTCTCAGCTTTTGCATTTGGAAGCACTTTGCTGTAGTTCTTTAAAAATGAATATGAGGAACACCATCAAAGTTAAGAGCTGATGGCTTTATTTATAGTAAACAAATATTCTTGAAAACTAAAATGAGTGCTTCCCTAAGGGTCTTGCGAATAATGAACGTGCTTCAGACCTGTGTTGTCTGATGAGAGAGGCAGGGAATGGGCAGTGTCACTACAGGGATGAAATAGGACACATCTGGATGCCACGAGGGACAGAGAGAGTTGGCACGCTGCCTTGCTGGGAGTGGGCAGCATCTCTGTAAGGTTCTGGAGTAGTTTTGTCCAAGCTGAACCCTCACAGTAGAATCAGGGTGTGACGCCTGGCGGAGGAGGCATAGACAGTCCCAGGAAAGCCTGCTAATATCTGTCAAGGTCATGGACTTCTCCACTGTACCATCCGTAAACCCTAGAAAGACCTCTAACATCATCCTGATAATTGCCACCAAGTACCTTGACTCAAAGTATTTCATATTTCACTAAATAAGATTATTTTTAAAAGAAGGCAGTAGGTATAATTCTTATGTCTTTACCTAATTGACATCACAGGTCTGTTGTGATCACTAGGCACAGGCACGTGAAGTGTGACACACGGCAGGTGCCTTTCCGAAATGACTGCATTAGTGACAGCGCAGGAAACAGCGATGCCCGGGACAGTAGCAGAAGGTGCGACCTTAATTCACTGAGGACTTTGTGCCACGTGTTTGGCTAACCGCCTCACATTTGTTATGTCACTTAGCCTAATGACGTGCCAACAAATAGGTTCTATTTTTTAAAAAGACAGTGTTTTTGATATGTAATTCATAGATCATAGAGAATCCCCCCGCCCTTTGGAAATGTGTAATTCAGTGGTTTGTGGTCTATTTGTACAGAATTCTAGAAGCCTCACCACACCTAATCTGAGACTCTGCATCACCCCAGAAAGAAACCCCTGACAGTCCCCATCCCCTCAACCCCCATCAGTCCTAGACCCCACTAATCTCACTTTCTATCTCTATAGATTTGCCCAATATGGTAATTTCTCATAAAAGGAAGCGTACAACATGTGGTCTTTTGTGACTGTCTTCATTCACTTAGTATAATGTGTTCATGTTTCATCCACATTGTAATACGTATCAAAACTTCATTATTTTGGGGCTCCTGGTGGCTCAGTGGGTTAAGCCTCTGCCTTCTGCTCGGGTCATGGTCCCAGGGTCTTGGGATCGAGCCCCACATCGGGCTCTCTGCTCAGCAGGGAGCCTGCTTCCCTCTCTCTCTGCCTGCCTCTCTGCCTGCTTGTGATCTCTCTCTGTCAAATAAATAAATAAATCTTTTATTTTTATTTTTTTATTTTTTTTATTTTTTTTAAAGATTTTATTTATTTATTTGACAGAGAGATAGATCACAAGTAGGCAGAGAGGCAGGCAGAGAGAGAGGAGGAAGCAGACTCCCTGCTGAGCAGAGAGCCCAATGCGGGCCTCGATCCCAGGACTCTGGGACCATGACCTGAGCCGAAGGCAGAGGCTTTAACCCACTGAGCCACCCAGGCGCCCCTAAATAAATCTTTTTTAAAAATTCATTATTTTTAATGCTTCATAACAACCTGTTACACATATATAGCACATTTTTTATTTATCTTTGTGGCAGTTGACGGATATTATCATTCGTGCTCTTTTTGTTTGTTGTGACTCGTGCTGCTGCTTGTGCACAGGTTCTCTTGGAGACACGCGTTTCCTTGCTCCCGTGTTTATACCTAGGAATGTAATTGCTGGGTCCTCTGGAAATCCTGTGTTTAACATTTAGAGGAATTTCTAGACTGTTCCACTTAGCTTTCCCATTCTGTATCCTCCCAGCAATGTATGCGGATTCCAACTTCTCATCCTGGCCAGCTCTTGTCCCCTCTTTCTATCCCAGCTGTCCCGGTGAAGTGAACGCAAATACATATGAAGCGGCAGCTCGTTGTGGCTCTGAGTGGTGGATGCAGCTCATTGGGAGGCAGCTTGGAGATACTCATTCTTGGTATTGTTTAGTTGCTGGTTTTTCCTTGCAGCACTTTGACGATGCCCTCCTACTGCATCTTCACCTGTTGTTCCTCAGGAGAAGTCCGCTGTTAATCGCACTGCAGTTCTGTCGCACATAGGAGTTAGGTGTTTTTGTTTTTGTTTTACGATTGTTTCAGGATTTTATTTTTGTCTTTGTCTTTCTACATTTTTACCGTGGTGTGTACGCGTGTGGGTATCTTTGTGTTCATCCTGCGGTAATCCCGTTATTCATACATCAGTATGCTTAATGCTGTACTCATTTCCCTTCATTTGTTTTTCCCTCTGTGAGCTTCAAATTACAATATCTTTGGTAATTTATCTTCAGATTCACTGTTCTCTGCTGGCAGTTCGAACCTATTATGTTTCTGTAGTAACATCATTTGGGATGTTGTACTTTTTGACTCCAGAATTCCCATTTGGTTATTTTTTATAATTTTGCTTATTCTGTAATCCTTTAGGTGCAGTTCCCTTTGGCTCTGTGGACACATTTATAATAGTTGCTTTGACGTATTTGTCTGCTAAGCCCCACATCCGCGTCCTCTCAAAAGCAGTTACGGTGCTTGTCTGTTTTCATGTGGAAGGGTCACACTTTTCTGTTTCTGTGCATGTTTCATAATTTTCTGCTTAAAAAAAATATATATAATATATAATATAATAAAATAAATATATATAATTTATATATTATATTATATAAATAAAAATAAAACATGTTCTCTGCTAGAGAACATGTTACAGGAACTCTGGAGATACTAGCCACACTCTGCCCCTCCAGGGCTTGCCTTTCCCTATCGGTGGCGCTCTGGATGAAGATGTTGGTGCCTGGTCTTCTCTGCCCCGCTTCCCGGCCTGCAGCCTGTATGTCACAGGAGAGCTGGTGCAGGGCTGTTAGGGCTTCATTATTCTCAGCCTGCTGGGCTTCCATCCTAAGGGTAGGGCCTGCCTGTAGAA
Source organism: Lutra lutra (assembly GCF_902655055.1). Lineage (NCBI taxonomy): Eukaryota > Metazoa > Chordata > Mammalia > Carnivora > Mustelidae > Lutra > Lutra lutra. The sequence goes on from NC_062282.1 coordinate 3,692,244, forward strand.
GACAGACTGGTTCTCATGGCCATGCCTGCCTCATACAGCGCTTCTACAATATAGACCTAAGGAGAGGAGAGATGCTGGTGGCTTGTTCCTGTTTATATGAAAACGTAGTTCTAGAATGAACGTTCGCAGAGCAGGGAGCCTTTGTCTTCTTGGTGGCACAGGCCTGGCATAGAACTCTGTCACACTGACTGGGGGCAGGGTGAGTATGTGACTAGACTGTGGCTGAGATGTCACCAAATATCACCATTCTTTCTGAGATTAAATTAAATTCAGTAGCTGATTCTCCACTCTTTATGCCTATAAGAAAATTTACAGAGACTTTAAGTGGCTTCGCTGTGTGGGGCGTGTGTGTGTGTGTGTGTGTGTGTGTGTGTGTGTGTGATTTTCAGGAATTAAATGATCATTTCACTAGAGAGCAGATGACCTCACCCCTCACACTTCCATCCAGGAAGTCAGTCTCTACTGGATGCTATTGTTAACACATTTTACAGTTATTGCCCAAGACCACTTTATTTTCCCCATTTTACAGATGACTCCCAAGATAAGTCTTTGAAGAGTGGGTTTGAGCCTAGGTAGCCTGAGTCAAGAACCAGCACTGCAAACCACAGAATTCTTGGGCTTTCCAGCATCACCAGGCTATTGCTGCCATACAGGGACCTGCAAGGTCATTTACATGAATTTTCATGGCATCACCTTTGAACACTCCCCTAAGCGGTCATGATTTTCTCCTTCAGTTTCCATCTCAGGGCTACCTTCCTCAGCATGTAGTCCTCTCAGAGCTTAGGATCCCCATTTATACTGTAGCAGGGGCTTCTCTTAAATATATGTGGATTCATTCCATAATTATTTATTTACAGGTTTGTTTGTGAGCTCTTCTAAAAACCTTGTTTCATTTGTCTTTGTATCCCCAAGTTCTTGTTAACATAAACTGATTTTTTTTTTGCTTGCAGTGAACCCTTACATTTCAAATTTACAAAAACATATTATATTTTCTCAACCTCTGTTTCTAGGTACAAATAACTACGCAATTAATTTTAGAATTCATTTCATCTGATTTGTTTCCATGGCTATTTCCAAACACCTTGAATTTTCTGTTGAAGCTCATACTTTACTCAGAATTTTTTTTAAAGATTTATTTATGTATTTGTGAGAGAGAGAAAGAGTAGGGGACAGGGGCAGAGAGGGAGAGAGACAGAAGCAGACTCCCTGTTGGGCAGAGAGGCTAATGTGGGACTCGATTCCAGGGCCTAGAAATCATGATCTGAGCTGAAAGCAGATGTTTGCTTCACCGACTGAGCCACCCAGGTGCCCCTGGGTGAGAAATGGTTTCCTCAGTAAGGTTTCTGAGGAACTATTTTTAAAAACTCCCATTAGTCAGTACCGTTAATGAGTCTCCTTTAGATAAGTATGCTGCTGCATATGAGAGGATTAGATTTTCTTAAAGGATTTTATGCAAGTTCCATACTTGGATTTTCACTTTAGCTCCCCCCTCCATAGAGTATCAAGTCTGTCAATTACCCTTGGCCCAAAATCTGTGTGAAATTTTGCTCCTCCTACTTACAGCATCATATCTGTTAAAGCTTAATGCACAGGCTATATATCACTTCTCCTAAAATCTAATTATTCTCTTGTTTTCAACAATGTTGGAAAACTTGTAAATGCCACAGTTCTCACGTGTGTTTAAGAATTCCCTGCCTTGGTTGGGGACTTACTCAGGGCCCTGGTTTCAACTGTCCTAGGTTTGATTCCCAACCTCAGACTCCAGGGAGTCTCTGGAAACTCCAGTCATTGAGAGTTTTTCTACAGCACCCAATAAATCCTAGGAAACTGTCTGAAATATTGCCAGACTTTTAACTGACTTTGAAAAATGTCCTGGAACCAGGGAAATAAAGCAGGAGCAGAAGCGGGAAACCAACACAGGAATGGTTAGAAGAGATCATAGGAGTTTTTAAGAGCAGCGTCCTCATCCGGGAAGCCTGGTGATGGCATAACCAGGTTGAAGATATGTCGGTCTGCGGAGGTATGTAATACAATTATAGAAAAGCTAAGGTTTTAGAGGAAGCAGGGCTAGAGTTGGTAGTTATTAGGAAATTGAAACGTGAGTGTGGGGAACCAAAAGAAAGCTCTGGATAATTACATATGTTTCTGCTAGTTCCTTAATAAGTACAGTAAGAGGCACCTGAGTGGCTCAGTTGGTTCAGCATCCGATTTCAGCTCAGGTCGTGATCTCAGGATCGTGAGATCGAACCCCGTGTTGTGCTCTGCACCTAGTGAGGAGTCTGGTCAAGGCAACATTTAGATAATCTTTCACACTCGAGGTGACCACAGATTTTTTTTCTCTTAGCTTGCCATACATTGTAAGCTAAAATGAGATGATTAAAAGATTTTAATTATAAGATCCATCATTTTGTTCCACTTCCCTTTTTTCCAGGTGTCAACCCTGGGCTTCAGGGCTGTGCAACTGATGTGGCCAGTGTTCAAAACCAGGTGGATTTTTTTTTTTTTTTAAGATTTTTTTGGACCCTTTACCGTGACTTCATGCCAAACACAGATAATGATCCTAATATGGATCAAGGAGCCAAATGGAATACTTCAAACAGTGAAACTTCTAGAATAAATCATAAAAGAAGATATTTGTGACCCCCCCCCGATAGGCAACGTTTTCTTAAATAAGACTTTATTTATTTATTTGACAGAGAGAGTGTGCAAACACAAGCTCCCTGTGAGCAGGGAGCCTGCTGCAGGGCTCAGTCCCAGAACTCTGGGATCGTGACCTGAGCCAAAGGCAGATGCTTCACCGACTGAGCCCCCCAGGCACCCCAAGGCCAGGCGGATTGAGAGGTGTAGGACCCATGTGTTCAGATTCTCCATCTGATGATGTTTTCACTAAACACACTGGATGTCATTACTTGTTCACATACTGAAGAACCAGTTGAAGGAGTGTGAATGTTGGAATCTGTGCCAGAGATTTTACGGATATAGTAACTGTGTCTTTGGTCTGCGATCTGGGCCAGGTAGCGGTGGGGAGAGGACAGATGGCAGCCTTCCCTTGTGACTAGAGTTCAGTACTCCAGATGTCCCTAATCAGGAGGTGGGTGCTTCCCCGTCACCCCAAGAACAGCCCTGATACAGCACTCATGGTCAGTAGAATATTTGCTGAAAGGATCAGCAGAAGGTGGTCATGTCCACAACCACCGGAGCAGGATTTTCTTCATGGGCAAGATCTCCCGAGCCAACCAGATGGTTCTCTCTGGAGAAGAAGGAACGTGATCCCTGTGGTCATTTCCTCTGGGGGATGCTCCAAGTCTGGCATTTTCTGGAGAACAGGGATATCCAAAGTCTGCTTTTGCAGGGGATGACTATTCAAGAGAAAGCCCAGCCCCGTCTGGAGAATAAAAGAGGAGGCCAGATGAAATCATGCTCTTTAAAGTAAGATCCTGCTGCCTGAGGTTCAGCCAGAGCTGGAGGGTCTTTTTCTCCTTAAATGTCATTTTCCCTGACCCACACCTCTAAAATTGCCCACTCTTCCCCCTCCCATATCCTTCCTATCCTCTTCCCTGCTGTGTTTTTCTTCGTATTTATTGTTATCTGTATCATTGTCGAGCTAGCACACAGACACCACACAACTTGAAAAGAGAGAATTAAGGCAATGCATTAAGTAGATATTAACTGAAAAATTACAAAGAGAACAGGAAAGCTTTGCAAGATAACAAAGGTAAGAAGCAGCTACTGCTCCTGGGGCTGAGGAAACTGAGCAAAGAAGTTATGGTTATTACAGTTCTTCAGCGAGGCCCAAACTCCTGAGCAGGAGCGGGCCGGCTGGTGCCGGACTCTTGGGGGGTGTGCTCGGCCTTCAAGTAAACTGGAAACTGGAGCGGCTACTGCCTGGTGAGCGGGCTGACAGACTCAGGAAGCACTGTGGAGGTCCCCATGGGGCAGGCAGGAAGTCCACGGGGCGGGTGGGGGGTCAGGCAGGACGTCCACGGGGAGAGGCAGCAGGCAGGAAGTCCATGGTGGGGGGCAGGCAGGAGGTCAGATAGGAGGTCCACAGGGTACAGGTAGAAATCCCATGGGGGACAGACAGGAGGTCCACCACAGGGCAGGCAGGAAGTCCATGGAGGGAGGCAGGAAGTCCATGGGGGAGCAGGGAGGAAGTCCATAGGGTGGCAGACAGGAGGAAGTCCATGGCGGGGGAAGCAGGAAGTCCATGGGGGACAGGCAGGAGGTCCAGTGGGAGACAGACAGGAAATCCATAGGGAGGAAGACAGGAGGAAGTCCATGGAGGGGGGCAGGGAGGAAGTCCATGGGGGACAGGCAGGAGGTCCAGTGGGAGAAAGATAGGAAGTCCATAGGGGGGCAGACAGGAGTTCCACCGCGGGACAGACAGGAGGTCCGTAGGGAGCAGGCAGGAAGTCCACGGGGTGGGGGGACAGGCAGGAAGTCCATGAGTAGGGGCAGACAGGCGGTCCATGGGGATGGTGGGCAGAAAGGAGGTCCACAGGGGCCGGACAGAAGGAACAAGTTTTTCCACCTTGTTTGGTCTGTCTGGTCCTTCTCTGTATGGTCTATGATCCGAGGTGAAGAGTGAGCAGGTGGCGAAGCAGAAGTGGGGTTTATAGAGCTCCATCCTCAATGTCACAAAGCAGAGTTTAGGAGGGGAGCTGGAGCCAAGGATGATTTCTACAAACTATCGAGCTACTGTGCCAATGTTGAGCATGTAGCAGGAGTTTATGTCTCTTTCTTGCTTTATCCCCAGCATTGTCAGAATGCATGGCACACAGTAAAGCCCTCAAAATTTTATTTGATGAATGAGAGATTTGGGGGGGACAAAATAGTTCTGGTGTTTTACAGAAATCATTGCATAGCCACTGGTCTGGGGGAGAGAAAAATGGAGACTCAGAAGTAGAACGGTAGAGACACATGGCAGCCCTGTCTAGGGAAAGACTGGACCTTAAGAGCTCGACGTCCCCGGGCCTGGGAGCAGGCTTGTTGCTGGGCGGGAAGGGGGAGATGTGTGGCCCAGTGCATGCACACGTTCCCTCCCTGCACTGGCCTGTGCTAGCCTGGCTCACCGATGTGACGAAAGTGAAGTCTCTTGTGCTGTTTGCCTGGTGGCTGAAGAAGCACATCTCCTCGGTAGGTTTGACGCTTGTCTTTCAGGACTTCTTACACAGGGGTAAGCGGGTACTCAGGGGCTTGTGTGTGCACGTGGGGGCTTGTGTTTCTGGCGTCCATGTAAATTACTCTGGAAGGGGAGATTAAATATCCTCACTAAGGGCTGAGGCCAGACTCTGTAGCAAAGTGAGTTTATACACTGTGGAGTCCTGTCCTTGCTTACCTGGGACAGTAGCTATCCTCAGGATCCTGACCCCACTCTCAGGTTCCTTGAGTCTCAGAACCCCACTGAAAGCCACTGGAAACATTTGCTGTTCTGTTGATACTCCATTCTCCTCTTCTTCCAGGATGTATCATTTTTGCTGATTTGGATTCCTCTGTCTAATGACAGTGATCATCCTTTGTCCTTTTTTTTTTTTTAAGATTTTATTTATTTATTTGACAGAGATCACAAGTAGGCAGAGAGGCAGGCAGAGAGAGAGGGGAAAGTAGGCTCCCTGCTGAGCAGAGAGCCTGATGCGGGGCTCGATCCAAGGACCCTGAGATCATGACCTAAGTCGAAAGCAGAGGCTCAACCCACTAAGCCACCCAGGTGCTCCTAAAAGTTACCAGTTTTAAAACAAAAATTAAATTAAACTAGGACAAAAGTAAAAAAAGGATCCATATGCTGTTACTCACCAGATTTACAGTAATGCTAAAATGGTTGGCTGCCTTTAGTTTAAGAATGGTATTAAAATGATAGAGAACTTCAATATGCAATGATGTGATATCAACCATCCCGATTTTCTGTCATTGAGTAATTGTATCTTCAACCCTTAAGACATTAGAAATTTGGAGCGAAACAAAACATGTAAAATAAAATGTAGTGTAAGCCATTGGTGATTTATTTTAGTATGCAAAGTCTGGGAAAAATATTTGCCTTGAAGATCTTATGGTCATTTCATTCTATCATATGTTACATTTCCATTTGAGTATGTTGTACATTGCATCTTTTTTCCCTGAGAGAAAAAATAAGCGCCTCTTTCTTTCCTTCTTTCTTTCTTCTTCTTCTTCTTTTTTCCTGTGATAAGCCACATTTAAGTTCACGGTTGTTGGGCATTCTTTCAGGACCTCCAGCACCCAGGAGTGTCCTTGGCCCATGGAAGGAGTTGGATGGATGGGCAGAGGGATGGGTGGACGGGTGGATGTATGAAAATGATGGATGGACGAATGGATGATGGACAGATGGATTGATGGATAGATGGATGGATGCTGGATGATGGACGGTAGATGAACAGATGGATGGAGAAATGGATGGATATTTGGATGGATGGGTGGACAGACAGATGATGGATGGACAGATGGATGAAAAGACCTTAAATAGACTCTTAGATAGTAGTTCCATCTGTGCTGGCAAGAGTTCCTGTATCCAGAGAGAGGGTGCAGTCACTGTGAAAAGCTCTATCTGCCAATGGTTCTAAGTTGAGTTTGGAAGACATATGTTTCCTGTACAATCACCACATGGACCCACTCCTGTCTCTTGGGTTCCTGGGAACATGCTTCCACAGAAAGGAAGAGTAATGCCAGTGCTGTTCACATTCACATAGTCTCGGGAAAGACCCCCTGTCAGAGAGCACTTTTCCAGGTCTACCCATAGAGTAACTTCTCTCGTGACAGAGAGGATTTCTAAACAAATTTTAAATGTGAAACATTGCAGTACATTTGGGTGATGGGATATGATATAACTTATATAAAGTACAATTTGGAAAACAGTGGGTTTGTCCCCCTCTTCACTTTTTTTTTTTTTTACCTTTTGCTTGAACATAGGGAGATAATTCTGTCTCTGTGTCTTGGACACACGTCTGCGTTAGTTTTCAGGTGTAGGACGAGTGGGGCTGCCATTGCACCTGAGGATTTCTGAGGAACGGTGTTCTTCCACCACCTTGAATCCTTCACAAAAACGGAGGCAGTGAATTTATTCTGTATGAACTTTTAGGGATGAAAACCTGGCACTTACCGTAAAATAAGGGGGAAAAAAGTTTCCATTTCTACTCCGTTAAGTGAGTCAAAGTAAATTAAATATTAAACATTTAAATATTAAGCATTCAAACCATTAAAGCCCTGGACAAAGCTAGTGAGCTCGCACCGGGGCTCCCACAGTTTCAGGCGGGGGGGAATTACCCTGGGAAACAAATGGGCGTAAAACACAAACTCTACATGTGAGGCAAAATCTCTGCTTAGACAGACATTCAGGAAAGAAGCAGAATAACATGATTGCTGAGGAGAACCAGATGGGAAACGTAGTGAACAGACATAGCCATTGGAGTCACACAAGAGCTGCTCGCTCGGAATTCCTCCCATTTACAAGACTAAGGCTCAGGACTGTGCCCTTCTTTAATCAGTGACTAACACTGTGTCACCAGGTTGCAGGAAGATGGGGTAAGATGCCCTATGGGTGAGAGTCCACAGCCTGCAGCTCGGAGCGTGGTGCGCAGTAGGAGCTGAGGGATCTTTCCTCCTCAGCCTCCCCTGTGACTCAGCGGGGAAATGTGGTTACAAAACGAACCAGCAACTACCTGCCCACATTGCTGTGTACGCAGGTTCAAGTCCAGTTGAGGAACTAGGAGGTGGAATCACACTGACGCTCAGCAAAGCCCCACAGATGAGACTTGAATAGAATCAGAATAGATTTCATTTATGCAGAACCTTGTGAGTGATTTATTGAAAGCACTTGATAGAATCAAAGGACACATCATTTGAGAAATGATTTAAAATGCAACAGTGTTGTTTATGCCATTTTTCAGAAGCGTGGGTTATGCGCATGCATTTCATTGTCCTTTCTCAATACCTGCGAGTTGCTTTGTGCTTAATAAGGTCTCATAAATGAGATAGCTGACATTTTGACTCTGCATTCCCCGTGCAGCAGCCAAAGGAGCCGTAAACCTCGTTTTATTTGTAGAGATTCTCTCTAGCTGAAGCAGGGCGAGTTTTTATACTCCCATTGCTGGTCCTCATTCGGTAATAAAACGGAGAGGCATGGATTGCTGCATAAGAAGCCAGAAGAGAAGCTAGGTGACTTTACAGGCCAGTGCTGTGACCAGCTGAGATGTGCACGTGTGTGTGCAAGATTTGGGAGAGTAAGTAGCCAGTACTTAAATATGTAAGTGCTGTCCCGGGTAACTGAGCCATATGCAGAAACGGAGGTCATCCTGTGTTCCTTCCAAGGGTCAATAATGTACGTCAGCCTGTCCTTCACCGTTCAGTATCATTCTGAATTTCGAATATCGCTTTGGTACATAACATAATTACGTTTGCTACACAGAAACTTTTCTGGGTCTAATGTCAATCATAGTTTCCTGCCTCTGCCTCCCATAGTCCAGTCTGTTATCCCCTGGGAAGCAGTTCACGGGCTTACTCATTCAGATACAATTGAACCTACCGATCCCCAACACTTTCAAATTCCCTGTTTTCAACCCTTGGAAAGGAGAGTGATGTGGGTGTCACATCTTTCTCTACCAGAGGAACTAGAGTTGCTAGGTTTATGAGATTTTTCAGAAGATAGCTAGTGCCCACAAATTTGAAATGGGTCCCAGTCTAGAGTCTTGGAAGAACTGAATCCCCAAGTTATGGGGGTTGCAGGGGCTTCATGCGGCAACAGTTTTCTCTGCGTGTTAGTTCTAAGTAAGGGCACATCATGCAGAAGTTTACCTTTCTATAGACTGATGAAAGCACTTCTTACGTTTATGTAAAATTTCAAAAACTTAAAACCCAGCTTCACCGCAGGCTGGAGTCCTATATGTGCACCTGAGGCTGAGAACTGAAGTCCGCTTCAGCCTCGCAGGAAGGCTCCACGTCCCTGGGATGTCTGTGCTTCTAGGTGTATAGGGAACACACGGGGTGATGTGGGCACTAATGTCTTAAAGTGTGAAGCGTATTAGTAGGAATAATTGGACGATGTCCCAGACTGCAATTTATAAATGTAAGTTTCTTAAAGGCCCATAACCTAAAATCAAGTTGCTGAGTGGCAGTCCTCGGCTACATGTAAACTGTGAATTACATTCGAGTTGTATACGTTCACTGTAAAGAAAGTGCTGTTTATGCAGTAACAAGATCAGGAGGGAATATTCATTTGATCCAACATCGATATCAAACCGGGATGGCAAAACATAGGGCATTCTGAGACAGTACCACGCTCCGTTGTACCAGGATGGTGAAACATGGGGCATTCTGAGACGGTACCTCGTTCCATTGTATCCTTTGCAAATGAATCCTCCCATCTGGCAATTACTCACAGCTCAGATTTCATTGTCAGCCCGGGTGCTGTGAAGTGGATTCGATTCAGTGACTTGCAAGAGGTCATTTTGGTTTCGTCTTGGTTTCAAAGTCAACGCCAACCAACTTCTGCTTTCTCTGGCTTTGGCCCTGTTATCTGTCCTTTGTCAAAGCTGTGGTCTTCAGGTTCTTCCAGGCGGTGGCTTGGCCCAGACTCTCCTGTTGTGAACACAGGGGACACGTGGGGAGCCTTGTAGAGTCCCTCGGCGTAACCCACAGTTTATTCTTACATGGGGGAAGACAGAGAGACATAGAAGTATCAGAAGAGTCTGGCTGCCATGGCCATCATGTTCCTGCTGTGATGAGCACAGTTACCCAGTGCGTATGGTGCCGTAATTCACCTTCCTCCACACCTTCTTCCCACTCGTTGTCAAGTTAGTCATCTTCTTACAGCCCAGATCTTCAGCTCGCGCCAACAGTGGCCTCTGGTAATATTTTTTGCACATAGAGGAAGCAGACACATCCTTAGGCTTTGACTTGCTTGGTGGTTCTTAGGATACGGTGGTTCCTTGATTCCTGGTGAGTGGAGAGCATGGGCCCTCAGATGCTCTCATGCAAACATGGTTGATCGCTGTTTTTTTCTTCTGGCCCACCCATCGCTTTTCTCCAACTCCTAGCCAGAGCTTAGGGAAAAATTGGAACCTGTCTTTCCTCTAAAACTCTGTGTACCCTGGTGCCAATATGTCATCATTTTGAAAAGGCCTGCTTGCAACCTCTGTTCCGTGTTGTTATGGAGCAAACCCGCGGCAAATTCTGCTTTCCCATAGGAACATGTAGGTTAAAGTACGTGCCAGTGATGTAATTTCATGGTTTTATGTGAAACGTGAAAATGGACCCATTATAGATAGGGAAGGTAGCGGATAAGCGCAGACTGTACGCCAGGAATTTTTGCACACAGATTCACTGCATGCAGTACTACTGCATTTCACCGTGTTAGCATCTTGGGAAGAGCTTTTATTCTCGTTTTGTGTAAGGGGAGACTGAGGATCCGCAAGGGTCAGAGCCTGGATTCTGAGACAAGCTCGTTGGAGGGCACAATGGATGAGGGCCTTCCACCGCACCCGTGTTGCCACCCAGAGCCTTACCTTTCTGTCCTCTGAGGTTAATTAATTGGGCAGCACTGGATCTTGTCAGGGCAAGAAGACCTTAGATATACAGCACTTAGGTTTAATCACTTGGGTTCCTGCGTCGGGGGCAGCTTACAGTTCTCCACATCCTCGCTCAGAAGGTCATGATTCCTTCTAAGGGTTCTGGAGGGCTTGTGTGTCTGTTACAGCTCGTGGTTATTAGCTCCCAAGACTATATAATTTAGCAGTAAAAAAACAGAAAGACAGACAGACAGAGAGATGTAGAACATATGTCAGAAACATTTTTTAATCCAAAATTAGTCAAGGAAGGCTACAGAAGTCACAGATCATATGTCGTGTCTGGCCCCTTTCATGCAGCCCAGTTCAAAGCTGTTGGGCCCCATGCATTCCTTGTGGACACGACAACAGTATCTCTGACAGCATCATTTCCGTTCATTGTGTTTGAGCCAAAGCTGCACATGGAGAATTGATAGGAAGGCAACGTCAGGAGCATTGTAATAATTTTTCTTCTCCAAGCAAGAGAAGTGATGACTTACCTGGAAGGAACTTAGAGAACTGGTCCTGGGACATTCTCTTCTTACAGTTCCTTTTGTGAAGAAAAAATATGTCTTGTCTTTGCCAATGAAACACACACATAAACACACATTCACATATACTGATCAAAACAAAACAAAACAAAACAAAAAACCTGGGACACCTGGGTGGCTCAGTCGGTTAAATGTCTTCCTTAGGCACAGGTCATGATCCCAGGACCTGGGATCGAGTCCCCTATTGGGCTTCTTCTCCCTCTGCTCCTCTCCCCGACTTGCACATGTCCTCTCTCTCTCCGTCAAATATAAAAATCTTAAAAAAAAAAAAAAAAAAACCTCCTTTTAGAAATGTTTCAATCTGCTAGATTTTTAGGGGGAGGGAGGTGGTAAGCCGAACATGGAGTAACTGTGGAGTAACTCCACAGGCCCAGGAGCTGCTTCTAATGACTAGGTCTGTGATCTGAGCAGGGATTTCGAGAGTTTATTTTTTAGGCTGATTTTTTAATGTTTATTAATTAATTTATTTATATAAATAAATTTATTTGAGAGAGGGAAAACTCAAACAGGGGGAGGGCCAGGGGGAGAAAATCTCCAGCACACTCACTGCTGCGTGGGGAGCCCAACACCTTGCTCGATGCCACCACCCTGAGATCGTGACCTGAGCTGAAATCAAGAGTCAGTCGCTTAGCCGCCTGAGGCACCCAGGCACCCCAAGGAGATCTAGTGTATTGACCTACTGTGTTTTCAGTTATTATCTGTATTTTAATCATATTGAAGCAATAGCATACATTTATGCATGTGGAGTTTGGCTGTTGGCATGGAAACCATGCCCACAAGCTTCGGCACCTGGATGGATGCCCGTTGGGTCGGGGATGTGCAGGGGGGTCATGCGGTCTTCAGCCGTCATTGCTTTAAGTGTACGAGTTATGGTGAAAGTGGCCGGGGTAAATGAGTCGGCTCTTGTCATGGGGATCCCGGATGACTCAGATTATTTCCTGTGTAGGGCAGTGGCACCGCCCCGTCCTCTATTACCTGAAGCTCAGTTTCCTTGTCCCGAGTAGTAATTCATCTGTTTGAGAAATTCTTTGGGCAGAAACCTATTTCTAAAAGTATAACTTCCAAGTATGTGAAGGTCAAACTGAATCATGATATGTCGCTGCTGAGTTTTCGGAAGGCATTGGCCCTGCAACATTAGCATCAAGGTTATGTGAAGGTCAGACTGAACCATGGTACATCTCTAATGCGTTTATGGAAGGCGTTGGCCCTGCAACATTACCCTCAAGGTCACAGGTCCTTGTGAGCACAGTTATGGAAGCGATAACATAGGTGAGCTTCCCTGTCTCTGGGGATATTTGGTGCAGAGAACGGAAGTGAATCAAAGCAATGGAGGAGGCTAGATTAAAAGTAACATCCACTCAGTTCACAAGAACGTAAGGTGTGATTCAGAATTGCTGGGTGACCGGCATTAAGGAGGGCACATGAGGTGATGAGTGTTCCGCCCAACTGATAAATTCTTTTTTTTTTTTAATGATTTTTTTAAAATATTTTATTTGTTTATTTGACAGAGATCACAAGTAGGCAGAGAGGCAGGCAGAGAGAGAGAGAAACAGGCTCCCCGCTGAGCAGAGAACCCAATGCGGGGCTCGATCCCAGGACCCCGAGATCATGACCTGAGCTAAAGGCAGAGGCTTAACCCCCTAAGCCACCCAGGCGCCCCCTGATGAATTCTTGAACTCAACCTCTGAGACTAATGATGTACTACTATATGTTGGCTAATTGAATTTAAATTAAAAAAAAAAAAAAAAAAAAGCTGGGTGCCACTCCCAGGGTCCCACGCTTAGCCAGTTGCTTGGGCTATTTCCGTGGCCACAGGAGAGGAGGGGAGAGATCTGCCTGAGCCCACGTGGACTTGCTGTCCCTGAGCCACAGTGGAGAGCGACTCCTCTGCTCCCTGGTTGGCAAAGGTGACAGCGGGCCGCCGGGTGAGTTTGAGAGAAGCCCACTGTGGTCCCGTGAAGGAACAGACCTGGGCCTGGTCTCTACATAATTTGTTGCTTTCTGTTTGCTTTGTTCCATTCTGTTCCCCTGGAAGTGATGGATCCTCCTGAGTTTTCTGGGAGTGGGTTCCTTGCGATCGTGTGATCGTGTGATGATGCTGTTGGAAGACCCTTAGAGCAGTTTCCTCCATTTTCATGACCGCTTTTGCCATGGTGTTGCCAATGCTTTCGTACTAAAAAAGAAAAGAAAAAAAAGATGGTATTTGTTTCCTAATAAGTTCTTGATGACCGCGTAATAAGAAGGCATCTAAAAAAGACCATCGGAATATGCAGTGCACATTCTGTGATGATTATCTAGAGTTTGAGCCTGGAACGGGATCGGCCACAACCTAGTGGTCCCCTCGCGGCTCTGACATGTACAAGAGTATGCATTTTGGCCGTGTTACAGCGACAGTCTGAATGCTCAGATCTGGACTCTGCTGTCATGGGCGTTTACAGGAACTGCCCGGAATGTCATGTGTCTGGTAGAGGTGGTGTCAAACGTTCAACATGGGCACAGGGGACTGCCTCAAGCCCTGCGTCAGGACAGCTGTTTCCTACACTGGGGAACTCGATGGACATGGTCGTACTCGGGATTCCTTTGGATGTTACCATTTTGCCACCAGAAAATACGGTTATCAAAGGCAAACTGACTTGAAAATGAGGAAATTCAGGTACAACAAATTCTACACAAAATCCAAAGGATCCTGGGGTGCCTGGGTGCCTCAGTAGGTTAAAGCCTCTGCCTTCGGCTCAGGTCATGATCACAGGGTCCTGGGATCGAGCCCCGCATCAGGCTCTCTGCTCAGTGGGGAGCCTGCTTCCCCCTCTCTCTGCCGGCTTCTTCCCTCCTTGGGATCTCTCTGTCAAATAAATAAATAAAATCTTAAAAAAAATTAAAAAAAGAAAGAAAGAAAAGGATCCTAG